>NC_056750.1:789709765-790022265 GCF_019279795.1 Protopterus annectens | reverse complement strand
GTGCGCAGTTTTAAATAGAGTAAAGTAGATAGAAAGGCATTCCATTAAAATCAGCCTTGGAGGGACGTAAGCTAATATACTGAAATATACATTTGATTGGTTGGGACTTTAGAGAAAACTGGGGATTGGTTGGTTATATATTTAAATGATTAATTGAGTTTTTGTCTTTAGATCTGATGAAGCGCTTGAAATGCGAAAGCACTTCTCTTTTTTATTAAAGTTTTTGATGCCATTAGCCTTAATGGTCCTACTGTTTTTTGTTTTTATTTTGCATTGTACATGGTTGTGCAGCTTGGACCTTCAAGGACTGTTGGTTCATTTTTTTATTTGGGTCATCCTTTTTTAGACACTTTTCTAAAAAATATCCTTTAATTTTGTAAAATATCACTTAAAAACATAAGCATGCATACATGAATAGAATATAAAACAGACCATATTAACATTTTTAATATTTACACACATTATATCTTACATCTTCTCTTTCTTTATAACAACTGTCTTTCAACCTGGTTTACACAACTCACTTAATTCCTGCCTTCTCTTAAACCTCACTCATCTTCCTTAACATTAGTCTGTATGTATTGATCAAACAGATTCCATTTATTTCTATATAATTTGTTCCTTCCCTTTTCTAAAGATCACTCTTCAAAGTTCTTTTATCTCTTTTACAATATTCAGTACTTCTAATACAGTTGATGTAGATTTTGATTTCCATTTTTTAGTAATCGTTTTTAATAAGGTCTTACTATGTCTATGCATTTCAGATTCTTTACTCCAGCTCAAAAGAATGATTTGCTTAGTTGCAGCTGTGTGCTCCCCAAATAATTCTGACAGAGTACTCTGCGGGGGATTTTTAACTCGTTATACTACTTTCTTCCCCATCACACCTCCAACAGTTGGCATCTACCTGAGGAAAATTTCTTTGGTGTTGCTTAGGGTATAAAAATACCTATGCAAACACTTCCAAGCAAAAATCCTAAAGCTTCTAGAATTTGTTCCATATTAGGGAGCCATACATATGTCCTCCCATTGTTTTCTTGTGAACTGCTTATCCAATCTCTCTTCCCGATCTTTGATAACCTCCTCTAATTTGTTCCTATATTTATTGTGCAATATTTTATATGCCCTACTAATTATCCCTCTTAATTGCAGTTTCTGTTTTAGATCCAATTAAAAACTCTACCAAAGCAGGTCTTTAACTTAGGGTACCTCTCTCCCCTTCTCTTTGCCTATATTCTGATATCAGTGCCTGATAAGGAAGGCAGTATCTAGTCTGCAGAGCAAATGTCTTCTTGGTCTCTTCCCATTCTGTTACCTTTCCCTCTCTGGTTATTTACTCCCAATACCGTGGTTCCTTGGTCAGTTTTTTCTAGTAAATTCCAGCCCTGTCTTTTCTATTCTCTGTACCCCTAATTGCAGTAATCCCTACTGGCAAAATCTACTTTCTCATGTTGGCTTAGTTCTTGGGATACTTTCTGCTGTTTTATTAATATAGTATTCAGTTTGGTTGTTGTTATTCTCCTTAAGGATCTACATCCAAAATCTGACTCTCTCCTTACTTCTTGAATTTCCCCCTGCTATTTATTTTACCTATCTGATATCTCTGTCCATCTCCATTAAATGAAGCAGGTGTCTTTTGGCATTGATCTTGATGTCTTCCTTGAATGCGTACCACTCTATCTACTGCTTCGTTGAGGAATCGGTAGCCCATCGTGTTGTGGTATTGCCCCTGTCAGAGAATTCACACTAAATCCTTCACTTTGCAGTTAATCTATCACTTTCAATTCTATTGGTTTAATTTCCACCTCACTAAACTTCTTTTATGGATTCCACCTTTTCAGTCTTATTTTTTACTATAAAATTCATATATCCTTGTGTCTTTGCTTGTATTTCTCTTCCAAATGTCTTTGGAGCTTTTCATATTGATTAGTTTGGCTTTCTTCTCTGCATGAATATTACACCATATCAGATTTCTCTTTATTTCCATGTGCATGTTTTTTTTTGTAACTTTACCTAACCTGTTATGTGAGAGTGTTCAATCTCGCCGTTTGTTCTTACACACGGGTTCAGAGCCGATCCTCGGCTCCGAGTCGGCCGCATCACAAAGCTCTGCATCTCAGAGAAGCTCGAGACCAGCCTATATCCCACAATCCTCCCTGCCATTACTCAGATCTAGTTTGCCGCTGCAACAGATCGGATCAAGGAGAGCTCGGACCAGAGAAAAATTTGATAATTTTTTGCTTCTTTCAGATAAGCTACTTCTTTTTTTGCACAAATAAGTTTCTAATAGTTAGTATAATATAGAAGTGTGTGTGAGTGTGATTAATATTATAATATTCCTCATATTATTCTTCAGGCACCTTTTTGTGGCCTACCCATTTCTCTCGGTGTGGTTTTGTTGAGTGTTTTGTTATACTTATATAGATATTTACTATACATATATATATATATATATATATATATATATATATATAGGAATTAGTTATTAATAGTTATTTTTCTTGTTATCAATGTAGTGAAGTGTTTTTACTTCTTCAGTTATGTGGGAGAAAGCAAAATCCGGCTTTAAAAGATGTCAGTGTGGGCAGAAAATGTCCATTACTGACAACCACGCGTCCTGCGTTTACTGTCTTGGCCCTCTTCACCTTCAAGAGGATTGCTGTATATATGTCATTCCTTTAGCGGAAGGGTCATGACAGATAGATGCAGGAAGCTTATAGACAGAGGGTTGCTTAAGCCTGCCTTTCAAGAGGCTTTGGACAAATCGGATCAGGCTTCTAAATCCTCGAATGGGTCGAAGATGTCGGAGCCCATGTAATCGGCTCCGAGTTCATCTTCGAAGGTTCGTTCGCTGGTTCCACAGACCTCGGGGCCGAGCGTCGAACGTTTATCTTTCACTGAGCCCCAGATCTTGGAACCGGTGTCGGAGCTGCCGCCACCGTCCATTCTTCGGTCAGTGCCATCTTCGGCTCCTTCGACCCATTCTTCCAGACCGTTATCTGAGACAGATGTGGATCGTGTCATGCAGAAACTCATGGAAAACACAGCCCTTTCCAAGTTGATTGCAGTTTCCTCCCAGTTAGTGTCGAAACTAGAAGGCCTCCCCATATCTCCAACGGGTCCTCCTTCGAGAGCCATCCAGATCTCGGAGCCGGGAGAGGATGACCTGATGATAGTGGAGCCCTCGGTGCCGAAACTGTCCATTGCACGATCGACACCATTGACTTACACTCCTTCGGAACCGGTAGGTGAGTTGCGGAGCTGACGGTCTCTCCTCGGTTCCGGGACCGTGAGTCGTACCGACCTGTCGGTGCCGACTCTCCCTCTCGGGGCCTCAGTGCAGACTGGCTCGGCTCCGTCCTCGGGGTTGGAGCCCACAGCCCCTGTGTCTGGGATGTTCCCGTGTTCTTCGGAACCGGGGGAGTCCTCGGCCAGGGGTTCAGGGGCTTTTGACCTTATGAGGAAAGTATTGTCTGCACAGACAACCACTTCATCAGAGGCGTCTTCTCCTTCCCCAAAAGGGCCGCTTTCTGTTTCTGCCCCCACGACCCATCCAAAGCGTAGAGCCCCATTGCCTCAGCCACTCCCAGAGGGTTCCCCCTGTTCCTTGGAGGCCTCACCAGAAGCCCCCTCTGATGAGGTCCCGAGGAAACGGTTGTGCAAGAGGAGGCACATAGATTCCCCACAGGAATCTCTAACATCTGACACCGACTTGGATGAGGCAGAGGGGTCCCCAAAATCCCCCTCTGAGGATGTGTCATTTGCGGACATCCTGGAGATCTTGAAACAGAGGGGTGATTGGCAATTCCTAGCCCCCACTGAGGATGAGTCGGTGCTGCTGAAGGCTTTTGGGGCTCAACCTTCTACCTCCTGGGTGACTCCGCCCTTTGATGAATTAATGGAATTGATTGCTCGAAGGGCGTGGGAGGCACCTGACACAGTGGAACCAGTCCCTAGAAAGCCAAACAAATTTATCACCGCCCCCCAGGACAAGACTTATCTCACCAAGGGAGTTCCGGTCGACGCTATGGTGGTGGCGGCAGCCATGAAAAAGGAGATATCTGAGTCTTCCTCATCTGTTCATCCTCCTAATAAGGATTCTAGGACTATGGACAGATAGGGGAAGCGTGTTTTTAGTTCAGCTACTTTTTCCATGCGTTTGCTAAACTATTTGACACATTTCACACGTCTGCAGAGGGATCTCATCAAGGAGCTGACAGATACCCTCCAGGGTAACACAGATGCTGCTGTTTCAGATAAGGTAACAGCACAAGTTAACACCCTTACCTCCATAGTAAACTCATCCATGAGGCTCATCTCGTATGCGGCCGAAGGATCGAGTAGAGCCGCAGCTTCAGCGATTGCTCTTCGAAGACAATCCTGGATGCGGCTGTGCTCCTTTGCGGAAGCCTTCAAGTCTTCCTTTGTCAACGCCCCCTTTGATGGTGCCACACTCTTCAGGCCCAAGGTGAAGGAGACTCTGACTCGGTGTGAGCAAGAGGGAAAGACCCTGTCTGCTGTTGGGGTCCGTTTTTCCGCTCCAACTTGACTGTACCCCAAAGGGCAACGAGGCGGGAAAATATGGTTCCATAAGAATCGGGGATCTTTCCAAGCCACACAGAGTGATACCCCCTCCAGAGGCAGGGGGGGTAGAAATGGAAGATGCCACCCCGGCGGCAGAGGGGGTCCGCATAACCAAGGCGACAGGGATACCGTCCCTGGGAAGCCTTTCCAGCACTCCTGAATGGAGGCCCGGCTGTCCTGCTCTGGAGGCAGTCGGGGGTCGCTTGGCTTTATACCCACAGGCCTGGCTAAATATTACTTCAGATTCCTGGGTAAAAAGCATTATAACCAGAGGATACAAAATCCCCTTCACATCAACTCCACCTCAACAAAGAAGGTTTCCAGATGTGCCACCCCATCTGCGAAGCCCAGCAGCTGTAGAAATTTCAAAGCTGCTCAAAAACAGAGTCATCCAACCAGTCCCGGCGGACCAAAGAGGATCTGGAACTTACTCAAGGTTCTTTTTAGTTCCAAAAAAGACAGGGGACTGGAGACCGATCTTAGATCTCAGCAATCTCAACACCTTTGTGAAGAAGGAAAAGTTCCGGATGGTCACGCTTCAATCGATCCTTCCATTCTTACAGAAGGACGATTGGATGTGCTCGATAGATCTCAAAGACGCGTACTACCACATCAAAATGGCCAGACCGTCCAGAGATCACCTGCGCTTCCGGCTGGGAGCCAGAAACTTTCAGTTTCGAGCTCTGCCCTTTAGACTCACCTCAGCCCCCAGGGTATTCACCAAATGCATGGCAATAGTTGCGTCTCACTTGAGACGACAAGGATTCCAGGTGTTTCCCTATCTGGGCAACTGGCTCCTCACCGCCACCACCGAGCGTCGCCTCATACAAGTCAGAGACTAGACAGTCGACCTTTGTTCCCACCTAGGGATTTCGATAAACTTCGAAAAGTCTTGCTTATCGCCCTCACAGCATATTTCATTCATCGGAGCAGACCTAGATACACGATTAACACTGCTAAAGCTCCCTCCAATAAGGGCGTCAACCCTCAAACAACAGGTTCTTCTTCTACTAGAGAGCAAGAAAGCCCCGGCCAAACTGGTATTGAAAGTTTTGGGACTAATGGCAGCGTCCCTGATCGCAGTTCCTATGGGAAGATTACACATGAGAATCCTCCAATGGCTGCTTTTCGCACAGTGGTCGTTCCAGCACTTACCCCTAGCGCATGTGATTCTGATAACAGACTCTTGCAGATGAGACCTCTCATGGTGGGTGTACAGTCAGGACCTCACTATGGGTCGTCCGTTTGTTCTACCCAGTCCGACGGCCACAATAACCACGGACGCTTGTCTGATAGGGTGGGGGGGTCTATTTCAGGGAAGAACAGTCCAAGGGGAATGGTCCAACATGGAGTACACTCTACACATAAATGTTCTGGAGCTGAGGGCGGTGTTCCTGGCGTTGCAACACTTCCAAGCCCTCTTACCTCTAGGAACAGTAGCAGTTCAGACGGACAACATGTCTGTGGTCTGGTACATAAACAAGCAAGGGGGAACCAGGTCTTACCTGTTATGCAGAGAGGCCATGAGAATTTGGCAATGGGCAGAGTCCACGGGTCGCTTTCTGATAGCAACGCACATCCCGGGGTCATCCAATGTCATTGCGGACAGGTTGAGCAGAGCCATCCTGTTACCTCATGAGTGGTCCCTCAATCCACAGACGGCGGAAAAGATCTTCCGCAGATGGGGCCAGCCTTGCTGTGATCTATTTGTTTCCCCGTTGAATGCAAAATGCAGAAGCTACTTTGCCCTTCTACCCCCTCCGTGGGATGTCCCCAGGGATGCACTGATACACGATTGGCCCCCGGGTCTCCTATATGCATTTCCACCAACTCCCTTGATTCCCAGATTTCTACAGAAAGCCAGGAAACTGGAAAGGACAATAATACTCATAGCCCCATTCTGGCCTCGGCAGATATGGTTCCCCTTTCTTCGAGCCCATCAAACAGAGGAACCGTGGATTCTGGGCCCAGTACCAGATCTACTGACTCATTCGTTTGGAGTTCCTCACCCGTCTCTTCAGTCCCTCAAACTAGCAGCTTGGCTGCTCCGCTTCCCTGCCTAGCCAGGTCTGATCTACTTTCTCCGGCAGTTCAACACATTCTGGTTGCTTCTCATAAAGCTTCCACTACAAATTTCTACAGGAGTAAATGGAAACGCTTTGTGTACTGGGCGTCTAGCCAACACTTAGACCCCCTGGTAGCTCCTCTACATAAAGTATTGGAATTCTTATCTATCCTCTTTCACGAAGGAGCTTCTACTTCCACACTAAGAGTACAGTTGGCGGCCATATCGAACTTCCATATTGGTGAGGACGGTTCTCCCATTATGTCTCACAGACTTTGTAAGGCTTTTATGAAAGGAACCTTCCATCTTCGACCGCCCGTCAGGAAACCTTTCTTTCCATGGAGCTTAAATTTGTTACTGCCACAACTCATGTTGCCACCCTTTGAACCTGTTTCATACTGTCTCCTAAAGTTCTTATCGTGGAAGACACTTTTCCTCGTAGCTGTTACTTCAGCTCAAAGAGTGTCAGAGCTGCAAGCATTATCGGTCAGACCACCTTACTTGATTTTCCATCCAGATAGAGTCTCTTTACGTACAAACCCATCTTTCCTTCCAAAGGTATGTTCCGTTACAAATATTAACCAATCCATTGAACTCCCTACCTTCTTCAAGAGCCATACTAACAAGTTGGAGTATATGCTGCACAAGTTAGATGTTCACAGACAGTAAAGATTTTATTTGGATAGGACTAAAACTTACAGGAAGACAGATCAGCTCTTTGTCGCGTTTGCAGACAATAAAAAGGGCATGGCAATTACAAAACATACATTATCTAAATGGCTTGCTGATTGTATAGCCTTTGTATACTCTAAGTCAAATCAGTCCTTACCCACCAAACCTAAGGCCCATTCTACCAGATCCGTTTCCACTTCTTTGGCTCATGCAGCTCGTTTGCCTTTGGGCATGATTTGTGCAGCAGCCACGTGGTCTAAGCCACATACTTTCATCACTCATTATAGAGTGGACAAAGTCTCCAAAGACAGGACATCTTTTGGTTCCACTGTGCTTAGGAACGTTCTTCCATGAGTCACTTGGGGTGACGGAGCTAGGGACGCTACCCGTGTGTAAGAACAAACGGCAAGATTGAACACTCTCACATAAAGAAGTTATGTCCTTACCATAACGTTCCATGTGGAGTGTTCATCTCGCCTTTGTTCTTACATTCCCTCCCTTCCCCTTCCCATGTGTTTTGGAAGAACGGGTAGGACTAGATTCTGATCGACTTGTCTTGACCCCTTCTGGGGTATATGGTCCTGTGTATCATGGGGTATATGCTACTACCCTTAGTTATTTGCTATGGTGAGAGAGTGTCTCTGAATGCCTGAGAGAGTGTGTAGTTCTTGCACCTGAGGTATTGGATTATTGGTCTGGTTTGTTTGCAAACTAGATCTGAGTAATGGCTGGGAGGATTGTGGGATATAGGCTGGTCTCGAGCTTCTCTGAGATGCAGAGCTTTGCGATGCGGCCGACTCAGAGCTGAGGATCGGCTCCGAACCCGTGTGCAAGAACAAAGGCGAGATGAACACTCCACATGGAACGTTATGGTAAGGACGTAACTTCTTTTTTTGTTCTTTTTCTTGTGTAACTTCTCTTTCACTTCCTTTTCCAGGTGTCCCAGTATTTCTTAATCTAGGTAGTGTTTTGCAATGATCTGTTGCATTAAGGATCTTAAATTGCTATCTTATATCTTTTAACAGGTTTTCTTGTACAAGTCATTTTCTTTCCTCTAATCACATTCCTACTCTTGTTGCATATCCTCGTTGTGGAAATTATTGGTTTGTTGTATAATCTTTTTGTTATCTTCAGCATTTCACTTTAATGTCTCTATGCTTCTTGCTTGGCCTATCATTTTTATATGTTTGCTTTTTGTGTGTGTGTGTGTGTGTGGGGGGGGGGGGGATACATTTGCCTTCAGCCTAGCTTAGTCCAACCTGTGGTATGAATGTTTCCATGTTCTGAGGATTCAACATGGCCTTTTCTTCCAGTCCTGCTAACAGTGCGAGCACCAGGAGTGGCTACTTATCTATCCTGGGATCGTCCTGCTAACAGTGCGAGCACCAGGAGTGGCTACTTATCTATCCTGGGATCTGTCACTCAAGTCTTCTTTTTTTATTTTTGACCTATATTTCTCCATGATATAAAGACGTAAACTGTATATCGATGTTGTTTTGTTAAGATTTTATAAAAACAGGGTCTTCCAAGGCTTGAAGATAAATTCATATCCGGCAATACTACTCTTCTTGCAGAGTCTATCCCTCCATTTGAGTTCCTTTTATTTTTATGTAGCTGTCCAGATGTGGGTAAAGTTTTGCTTATGTTTAGGCAGCATTCTTTGTTTAATTGTCTCTGAATATATTGTTTATCTTCTTTGGAGAGTTCCTTGTTTATATTCTTGCATTTCTTTCACTTCCGTAATGCTGGATTTTGAAAATGTATTGTGCAGACATTTATTTCCATTGAAATTTGTTTTGTAATGCAGTGAAGCCTTGTTTTAGGGAAATGTTCCCCTCCTCTCCTAATGTTCTTTATCTTATGTTTAGGTACATTGAAGAAATACTTTTTTCTACCTTTCATCTGTCCCAGCATTAAGGAAAGATGTTGATGTCTCTTTTTTTATACAGACCTTTCAGTAATTGTTGCAAGTTTATTGGATCTGGATCCTGCTGGCCCTGTCAGCAGCCTGGTCTTGGTTCTCCTTGGGTCATTGCAGTCAGTGGCACTGATGCAGAACTATCAGGAGCCTGGTTAAGACCTTGTTTAGGGATCTGGCTTTATTCCTTCCACTAGGACTTTGTTTAGGGATCTGTTGGAAGCTCTTAAGAGTTGAACTCTGCTTAATCCTGACAACAAGGTCTTCATTTTCTTTTTAATTCCCAACCTTTTTCCAGTCTGTCCTGTTCAGCATAGCCCTGGGTTTTGCTGGGTCTGATTCAGCAACAAGCAGATATGCATCAGGAAGCCCGCCTCTCATCTCTTCCTTGGGGCTGGGCTATCAACATGTAGAACTGTTGACATCAATCTCAGTTTTCATTGATTCCAGTCTACCCCTCCAGGCTCAGCTGTTCTTTGGTACTATATATTGATTTGTAACAAAAGCATCAACACTAAGCTTCTATAAAGGGGCAATTCCTGCCTTAGCATAGACATCGTCTTTGGTTTAAAAAAAAAGTAAAGGCAGCAGCAGTTTTATATTTTGAATTTGTCTCAGATATGATGAGTTAATTTAATGACTAATGTTGAAGTATTTATTCTCCCAGCAGCAGGATCAGAGCAATCTTTTAGCCTTTATGTTTGGTTCTTGTTTACCCAGGATCCATCACTGTCATTAGTTTCCAATGGAGACAGAGAATTTTAGTACTCTTTGGGAATCTTTAGGTCTTCTTTATTTTTTTTTTCTTGTAAGATCTTCTACTTGGTTTCAGTTCCTGACTGAGTCCTTCAGCATTGCTGTCAGTTCTTATTTACAATGTATTTCTTCTTCACTTGTCTTTTGAGCTGTTGTGTGTGGCATCTAATGCTGGACTTACCATAATCAGGCCTCAGAAGGACCTTTGGGATTCCTCAAAGAGGCTCCCACCTTTCTGAGTAGAATCCTTAGTGGTATTGACCCTCTTTGCAGCACTTTATCCAGTTGCTGAAATGTCTTGTCACAAGAAATGTGTTCTGTGGAGAGTGTCTTTTTATATGGAGAACTAGCATCAGATTTACTTGACCCAGCTAAATGTTTTTGGGATTATCCATCTTTATTGTTTTACTAACTTCATCTTCTAGTTCTCATTGTCCCTGGTTCTGCTTGGGCTTTCCTTCCCTGTGGATTGAAGACTAGTCTATGTCTGTGTCTTATCTTTACCTTTTAGCCTATTTCTTTCCAGTTTCCAGTTTTTGAAGAACTTGGCCATGCAGAACTCATTGTCATTTTCCTGACAGTCTTGTCTGTATATGGGCTGGAGTGACCATTTTATCTTCATGGTTCCTGACCTAGTATTTCTCTGCCTTTGTCATTATCATCAGTGGCTCTTTCATTTCATATCACAGAGGACATGATTCTAATATTGTAGGAAAATAAAATGCCATCTTATCTCCTCTTTGGTGTAATCCCTAGCTTTTGCCTTGGTTCTGTAATTAAGTATCTCACATTCTTCAGAATTTTCTAGAACTTTAGACTGGAAGGGCCTTCTGGTCTTCCCAAAGTCTCTTTATTATCTTTTATTTGATCTTCATCTACATCAGATTCAGATTAATGATTTAAATGCCTTGGTCAGGACATGTACTTGAGGTCTCCAGATCTCTTCCTCTTCAGACTGCCAGGGCTTCTGAGGCCTTCTGCCTTCACATGGTCAGCCTTGGGACTAGTTCAGATTTTTGGTCATTGGTTTTCATTCAACCAGGACTTCCAGAGTATATTTTCAGGGTCTTCTTTGCCTTGTTCTCTTCTCAAGATTCTAAAGTTCTTCAGTTTGTATCTACAGAAGATGGAAACTGTTTTGATCAGACTTTGAACATCATTCTCATTGTTAAGCTTTCCTGTTTAAGGTATAAAGTTACTTTTACCAGGGCTGTACCTTGCAGCCACTGCTCCCAGATTGGCTATGTCTGTTGTCATCTTTTGATAATCTGCCTGTACCATTCCAGGTTCCCCTTAGTTTCAAGGAACTCTGTCATGGCTTATAGATTTTTACTTCTTGATTTCTTGGTTGCCTTCATTTGCCAAAGTGTTGGGCCATCTGGGCCCAGCTCTCTGGCTTTTTCTTCTGGTTTTCTGGAACCCTAGTGGGTTGGATGCTGTGTTAGATGCATGCTTAGTCCCTCCCTTAATGCTGGCTTAGTTACCTTGAGAAAGTTAAGGTCTGAGTCCATTCACCCTTTGTATTTCTCCTGTTTCTGCCATCTCACCACTGAGGCAGTTTTATTGCTTGCCTAGTCAGTTTTCTTCTGAGGAAATTTTGTATAGAGAGATTGAGTGGCAGATGGGGGGCCTTTGTGATAGAACTGGGCAATCTCCTTCAATCCACACACCTTTTTATTTCCATATTTGTTTATGTCTCCATCTTCCCTGTTGGTCATTGGTACAACGTTGTCCGTCCTTGCTCTTCTCTTGCCTTTTGATTCAAGGTAGATAAGATCTCAGGTTGGCAAACTTTGGTCTGAATTTCTGTAATACTTGTGCAACATTTATGGGTTACTCATTTCTATTTATGGTCTTCTAAATGTGCTTTTGAATGCACTCCTGTTGGGTAGCCATCTAGTAGTATTTTTTCTGGGGAGTCTATGCTGCAGTAAGAGAAAGATGGCCAAAGTCCTATTACATCTCGAAGTTTTGTACTTACCAAAATAGTAGATGTCTAGGACTGTGGTCAGTCCCTACTGTCACCCTGTAGATACTGAAAATCAGTACACTAGCTCTTGAAATGTTGGTGCATGTAATTAGCATAATATGAAACTCCTCCCACTTCTTCAAGGATTGTGAGATACTGCTCCAACAGAAACTTAAAATACTAATATTAACAAAATGGCACACAAATGTAAGCATATTTTTACATCGTTATTGTCAGATAATACTGATATTAGATTTGCAGAAGTCTGAGCCAGTTACTCATCAGAGAAACTGCCTAAAATGTTTTCAGGTACAGCCCTGTGTGCTGCTTACTTATTGTACCAGCTCAGAATATTTACCACTATTGCAGCAGCATCACAATTTGCCATCATAATTCTGTCAAGAAAAGACACCCCATCCTCTCTGTTTGTCTCTGCTTCTGAATGTCTCTCTCACACCTACACACACACACACACACACACACACACACACACACACACACACACACACATACATGCGTATCAAGCTGAAATTTGTTTCAGAATAAATCATTTCGGGAGCTCCAACAGAAATTACAACAATAAATGGGCTTTAACACTACAGAGTTATCATAAATAAAAGATAATAAAATTGGAAATTTAATATCAAGAAATAGAATTCCTTGTAGTTATTATCCCTAAAAAGGTACTATATTGTCTTCTAATACTAAGCACCAATATTACATTATAAACATTTTTAGCAGATAAATCTATTTATTTTTTATGTAATACTGAAAGTTATGTATTTGTTTTATATGTGTGTGTCTATCTGGGTCTATGTTATTAGACTGAAAGCACACAACATCGATCTAACAACATCGAAGCCCATAAAAGCAAAAGTGCACAATATTGAATGTGCACTTTCGCAAAAGCCGGTTTTCGTAAGAGGCAAAAAACAGACTAACAACCTTTAAACAGTATTTTGCAGGGGAGCAAGCCCCCCCCCCTGCACCCCCCACCCCCCTAATTTAATATTCTAACTCAGAGATCGCACTGCAGTGGGGAAAAGGGAATATTCCCTCATCCCCACTGTACCGCGATCTCCACAAGAGGTTTGTTAGCTGTACATCAACCGTATATGTTGATGTACAACTAACAAAACATGCAAACAGCATGTTGTCTCCTTTTTTCAGTCTCCGATAGCAAAAGTGCATATTCGATGTTATGCACTTTCGTTAAAGTGTGTTCGTCGAAGTACGGTTCAATGAACTGTGCTTTCAACGTTCTAACAGAGACCCGTCTATCTGTGTGTATAGACAGAGAAAAATATATAATACTAGATAGATATAAATATAGAAATGTATATAGAAATATGCACACACAAATTAGATACAGATATTTCATAATGTAATTACTTATCATCCAAGTCCATTTTTAGTACTCCCCCTTGTTTTCTTGTATGTAAAAGAAAGCATTCTCATAAAATGTTCCCGAATTACCCCTCAGTGAACTGCAAAATTGTGTAACATTTTCAAAAAGTAGAGGCTTAGCAGATTTCAAATTCCCTTCACTTTTCCTTTCATCACAAAACATTTCAGACTACTATTTGAATTTATGGTTTTCTTGGATATCTACCCTTATATGGTGTAAAAAAATATTATGTGCTACATATAGCTTGGAATCCTATTCCTGCTATACCACTAATAATGTCAGTTTTAAATCTGTGCTGCCTTACATTCCCATGGATTGTACTCATGCAAAGCTCAAACAAAATCTTATAACATAGTTTCTTTCTGTCATCATTCCTGCCTCATTTCCATATCTTAATTTTCTTTGAAATGTCTAATTTCCCTCTTATCTTTGTTATCCTCCTGTACTTACTGTTTTCTAGCCACCTATCCAGCAGTCAAAATAGTATGTCCTGTTTCTATTTGCCACAATTATTGACTGTTATATTTTTTATAAAAAAAAAAAAAAAGTATTTCCGATCTTCTCTAAAAACAAAGCTATCCTCCTGTTATAACAAAATGTCTAAGTTTTCTACCAGCTGTAAATCCTCCTTCCACCACTGCAATGCCCTACACAAACTAAATTAGCTCGAACTTCCCAACCATCTTGCCTACATTCAACTTACTCATGCCCATAAGCTCATCTTTAATCCCTCCATCTGCCCCTCCCTTGCCTCCTCCTTCAAAATGCACCAACCCAACAGACTTCTAAGATCCAGTAACCAGAATTTGCTTGAAGTGCACAAGCCTGCTCGTCGTCCAGGCAAACACCTGCTATCCTTTTCCCTAGGTCGCCTCTGGAACTCCCTGCCACCTCTTATTCGTACTACAGACAACCACTCTACCTTTAAGACCCTGCTTCATGCCCATCTCAAAACCCTGTGGGACTGTTCCTGCTCTCATCCCATGCCTCACCTCTTTTTCCCCATTTCTTGCACTCCTTTACTTCTCTCTTCTCTTCACCACACTGAGCGTCTATGACCACGACCATCTTCTTTCTTCTCATTTATTCCTACTCTTGCTCTACTTTTTTCCTTATTGCCCCACCCTTCTTACATTCAACGATTAACACCTCTTATCCCCCATCCTACTTTAACTCTGCTAAGATTTCATGTAAAACTGTAATGTGAACCCTGTTATTTCACATTGCAACAAATCTAACATGATATGCACCAATGGAGTTTTCTTATTTTAATTGACGTGTGTGTGTGTGTGTGTGTGTGTGTGTGTGTGTGTGTGTGTGTGTGTGTGTGTGTGTGTGTGTGTGTGTGTGCGTGTGTGTGTGATTTTACCTTTTGCTTTTCTGACTGTATTTTCACTGCAATCGTGGATTTTTTATCATGTTATGTAATACCATCGTTCTTCAATAGTATTACATAAATGTAAATGCATTGTCTTCATATTATATTGTTGTTCCTGGTGCTTTTCCTCCACGGGAGTCCATTGAAAACAGTCTCTTATTGGCCCACTGGACTATCCTGGTAAATAAAATGTAAAATAAAATAAATAAATAAAATTTGAATTACACCTACCCAATGAATCCTGTTTTATCTTATAATGTACAGTCATAGACATAAGTTAAAAAATACAGCAAAATTATGTGAATAAGGAGAAAACTTTGTATTCATTACTGTTTTGCAAATAGCTCTCCCTCAGCCATCTTTATCTCCCAGTTTACTGCATCTGAAAATACAATAGTACATTTCATTCCTGAAATTATTTCCTTTTTGAGTCTTGTATCTCTAACCTACAAATTCCCTCACAACTGTTTCCGTTGTAAATGCTTTCTGCCTTGTCCTCTATTCCGAACAAAACATCATGTCTGCCTACTAGTTGGTAACAGTTAAAACTCCAGCTATAAAAGCCTCAGCTGTTGTTAACAGACATCATCACCATATGCAGTTACTCTCAGACACACACTTTTCTATATAGTAAGTTATGCACTTTTGAACCTGCCCCAAACCGTCCTATTAACTTGGGTTCAAGGTACACCTTTGCCTTACTCCTTCACCCATAAACCTGTTTGCCAGTATTTAATCTTCTTCGTGGAAGCCTATGGGATATTTAGACATAGATTCATAGATTGTTGCTAGGCCAATGACCCAGGATGCCTTTCTAAGCCTAGCCAGGTTTTCCCAAAGAATGTTGATGTCCTGTATCCAAATAGAACATTGAGGCCAGGCATTTATAAGCTACCTTTGTCCATAAGGAACATGGGTGCTTAGCCTGGTGTAAATTTTCTCTTCCCCATCCACTGGTCTAGGTTGCACTTAAATTGGGTAATAGATGGAATCAGCTTCGCATGGATGGGAAGCCTGCTCCATAGGAGGGGCAGTCTCTGAGACACATATCTGTCTCTCCAGCATGTTCTGTTTGAGTCGCAGAAAAATTAAGGTCCTTATGCCTTGTATTTCTGGTACTGTTTGACTTACACATTTGCAGGAGATTCATAACTCTAGAGTTTGCGTGTGCCTTGTAAGCTAGACATAATCACACCTCAGCAATCTATAGGAGACTGAGTAGAGGGAAAGGGCTTTAAAGTACTCTTTATAAAGCAGGTTTGTTATGCCTTCTTTTTGTAAGGAACCTCTGAACTCACTCTAGTTGCTACATATTCCTGGTCAGGTACATACTGAAAGGAGCACTGTACTCTGTCATTGGTCTGATAATGGAAAGAGTACAGTGGGAGAATGACCTCTTTGGACCTAGATGCCATGCCCTTACTTATAAGTTGTGCAACATAAAAGGGTTTCCTCACCACTATGGTCACTTGGTGGTTGAAGGTAAGGCTACTGTCTATGTAAGTACCCCGATCCCTGACCACTGGGTCAACTCTTATGGGTGTCATTATCAACATGGTAATTACCCAGGCTGGTTGACTTCTCAAAGGGTATAATTAGCAAGAAGAAGAACACACTAATTTGTTGGCAGTTTACTCTGTTTTAACATATTGCCAAAGGGTATAATTATGCATTTCTCAGGATTGAGTTTAAGACCATGGCTTTGGCACCATTTGTTAATCAGAAGTAGACCTTCTTGAAGAATGTTAGTGATTGCAAGGAAGTTGATAATAACCCCCAGTTTGCAGTCATCTGCAAACTTAATCAGCCATAAACTTTCAACATTTGCCTCCACTTCAGTGAAGCAGATGTCAAAAAGGACTGGACTCAGTACCGAGCCCAGGGGGAATCTGCTAGTGAATCACCACTTGGCAAAGGTGGCCTCACCCATTTTGACCTCCTGGGTCCTATCAGCAAGCCAGTTTGCTATCCAGTGGGTGATACAAGAGTTTATACTTAATTTAGTGAGCTTGTCTATAATACTTGAGTGTGATATTGTATCAAAAGCTTTGGCCAGGTCAAGTTAAGCTGTGTGCATAGTCTTGCCCTCATCTATTGCTTTGGTGACTCTCAGAAACAAGTTCACCAGATTTAATAGGCATGACCTTTATTTAATAAAGATAAACTACAAAGGGTCCAGTATTTGCAGGTTACTGTGTCCTCATTTATTATGTCCACGATGTTTCTTTCCATGGCCTTACATACAAGTCTAGTCAGATTTGTGGGCCTGTAGTTACACTGATTGTTGGTTAGACCTCCTTGTGCAGGGGAATGACTGTAGCTATTTTTTATTCCTTGGGCACAATACCTGACTGCAGGCTCCGGATGAAAAGTGATCCAAGTGGGCTAGAGAAGTCATGTTTTATGCTATTTAGTAAGCATCCCCGGATGTTATCTTGACCCATTGATGCAGTGTTTCTAGCCTTGTAAAGTGCACTGAAGACTTATTCCCTAGTCATGGTTGGAGAGATTGTGGTATGCCGTATTTCCTTTGGACTCTCAGAAGGGGGGGGGATATGAGCCGAACCTGTCAGCCAGAAGGTTGGCGATGACTTCCAGTTTAGTGTGGGTAATGCCATTTGCAGTAAGCTCTGTGCATTGTTGCACATTTCCCTTGAGGTTATGGACATAGCTGTAGAAAGTGTTGTGGTTGTCCTTTGCTTGAGAAGCTATTTTTTTTTTTAATTTAGACTTTAAAGTATTAATTAAGCCTGTTAGCTGCCTGTTTAGATTGGTCAGTAGGTTTTTAGTATGTTGGGCTTTATTCCCCCAACTCTTGGATAAGATATTTTTTTTTTTTTTTTATAACCAATTGATATTGCGATTCCACCAGGGTGACTTGTCTTTTGAGTTTGCCTTATTCTTAATATGAGTGGGCAGAGCTTGCTGTATACAGCTATCAATATTTTAATATCAGGGATTTGGTAAATAGCTCAGCATATGGTATAGTGTTTACTGAGTTTGGGGTGCTTGGAATTTAGCCAAGGTTTGCTTATTAGAGAGGTTAGCTTTGGAATAGTTCCAAAAGGTTTTTGGTTTCACTGAGTCCCTGGATTTAATTTTTATTTCATGCAATACTGCCTTATGGTCAGATCTGAAGAGCAAGGACATTACATTGGGTAAGAAACATCACTCACATGTTTGTGAGTATAAGGTCAAGGATGTTTATACCACTGGTAGGAGAATGGACCAACTGCTCAAGGATGTTGGTATTAATGAAGTTAATGAATCACTGGGCTTGTGCATTAGAAATGGTGTAGGATTCTCAGTCTATGGAGGGATAGTTGAGATCCCCCATTAAGATTGTACTGGGTTGAATGGTAAGGGACTCTAGTAATTGAGATAGACAGTATGGGTTTCCTGGGACATAGAGGGGGATCTATAGGTTGCAATGATATGGTACAAAACCCTGTTTGTGGTGAGTTGCACGTGTATGAGTTCCAGTGGGTCATACACTTTAACTAGTCTGGATGTGAGGATGTTTTAATATAGAATGAGATTCCTCCACCTTTAGTTCCCACCGGTGCAGTAGCTGGTCTAAAGGTGTGAAAGGCATGATACTTTGCATTGTCGGGGTACTCTACATGACTGTAAACCTTGTCTCTGTTACTACACAGATGTCTACATGCCAGGGAGAGGAAGGCTTGCATGGAGTGGATTTTCTTGTTAAGATTTCTAGCATTGTGCAGTATCACCTTCAGATATTCCTTCTTATAGGTTCATTTAAGTCGGGAAGTTTATCAGTTTGACATTACCTAAAAAGGCATCATGAGAGTGGAAAAGGTCTTTCCCAACATCCAAAAGTTTAGAGAGGATAAGCACAGACCAGTCCTGGCAAAGCAGCGTGGTCTGTCCACCATGTCCTCCCAGGCTGTCAAATATTGTACACCATTAAACTGACACCTGGACCTAAGCCGATTGTTAAAGTCAGTCATTTTCTGTTGGTAAAGTGACATCATCCTTGGAGAAGGTAGTCTGCTGCTCAGTGCTAGGCTCATACCTGCCTGAGGTACCATGCTGCTCAGTGCTAGGCTCATGCCTGCCTGAGGTACCGTGTTGCTCAGTGCTGGGCTCATATCTTCCTGAGGTACCAAGCTGCTCAGTGCTAGGCTCATACCTGCCTGAGGTACCATGCTGCTCAGTGCTAGGCTCATACCTGCCTGAGTTACCATGCTGCTCAGTGCTAGGCTCATACCTGCCTGAGGTACCATGCTGCTCAGTGCTAGGCTCATACCTGCCTGAGGTACCATGCTGCTCAGTGCTAGGCTCATACCTGCCTGAGGTACCATGCTGCTCAGTGCTAGGCTCATACCTGCCTGAGGTACCATGCTGCTCAGTGCTAGGCTCATACCTGCCTGAGTTACCATGCTGCTCAGTGCTAGGCTCATACCTGCCTGAGGTACCAAGCTGCTCAGTGCTAGGCTCATACCTGCCTGAGGTACCATGCTGCTCAGTGCTAGGCTCATACCTGCCTGAGGTACCATGCTGCTCAGTGCTAGGCTCATACCTGCCTGAGGTACCATGCTGCTCAGTGCTAGGCTCATACCTACCTGAGGTACCATGCTGCTCAGTGCTAGGCTCATACCTGCCTGAGGTACCATGCTGCTCAGTGCTAGGCTCATACCTGCCTGAGGTACCATGCTGCTCAGTGCTAGGCTCATACCTGCCTGAGGTACCGTGCTGCTCAGTGCTGGGCTCATATCTTCCTGAGGTACCATACTGCTCAGTGCTAGGCTCATACCTGCCTGAGGTACCATGCTGCTCAGTGCTAGGCTCATACCTGCCTGAGGTACCATGCTGCTCAGTGCTAGGCTCATACCTGCCTGAGGTACCATGCTGCTCAGTGCTAGGCTCATACCTGCCTGAGGTACCATGCTGCTCAGTGCTGGGCTCATATCTTCCTGAGGTACCATGCTGCTCAGTGCTAGGCTCATACCTGCCTGAGGTACCATGCTGCTCAGTGCTAGGCTCATACCTGCCTGAGGTACCATGCTGCTCAGTGCTAGGCTCATACCTGCCTGAGGTACCATGCTGCTCAGTGCTAGGCTCATACCTGCCTGAGGTACCATGCTGCTCAGTGCTAGGCTCATACCTACCTGAGGTACCATGCTGCTCAGTGCTAGGCTCATACCTGCCTGAGGTACCATGCTGCTCAGTGCTAGGCTCATACCTGCCTGAGGTACCATGCTGCTCAGTGCTAGGCTCATACCTGCCTGAGGTACCATGCTGCTCAGTGCTAGGCTCATACCTGAGTGCCTCTGTGACTTGACATATCCTAGCCCCAGAAAGGCAGCTAATTGTAACTGCCTCCTTACTCAGTCTGGTGAGGAAGACAATGGTGTATCTCACTATAGAATCACCAGTGACTAGTAAATGCGGCTGTACAATGGTTTGTCTTGAGGGCTTAGAAGTAGAGGCACTGGGTACAGTGTTACTATGAGTAGCTGTGGGCGGTGTTTTAACGGAGTGTTTATATGATTACTGAAGACACTTTATTTGATTGTACTGTGCAGGAGGTGTTAGTGTTTCAGGAAGGTTACCTGTAAGGGCCTGAGCTTAAGTAGTTTTATGTGTAGGGTTTTTGCCCTGTGCAGTAGGTGTGGTGTAAGTGTCACTGACAACCTCTGCAGAATTAGTTTTGGTTGTATGAGAGAGTTTTGCTCCATTGTTTAAATGTATTTACTCCTCCTGCATGCTTTTATGTGCTTTAAGAATAAGTGGGTTGTCATTGTACATGAGGCTACAGTGTCTCAGAATACCCATCTCCACCAGAATGGCCACAGAAAGTGTCAGGAAGTGCACATCCATGGCTGCTGATCTACTAGAGAGAAGTAAGGGAAATTAAAATATTGAGTAGCGCAGTAACGGAAGGAACTTGATGAGCAACCATCAGCTATGTATGAAACAGGTGCTCTACTAGTTGAAAAAAATATGTCTAAACAGTGCGGGTATTTTAAGAGAAAATTACCCTGAGAGATCTGCATCTACACAGATTACAAGGGAGAATTACACTGCAAGATATCAGTGATTATGAATATCACTGCTAGGCGCTGCTGCACGGAGAGCAGCAGTTCTAACTAAAGACCTCAAAAAGGTCAAAAAGTTCGGATGTTTAACACAGAAACACCAAATGTGAGAGTGTTCAATCTCGCCGTTTGTTCTTACACATGGGTCCGGAGCCGATCCTCGGCTCTGAGTCGGCCACTTGGCAAAGCTCTGCATCGAGAAGAAGCTCGAGACCAACCTGTCTCCGACAATTCCCCTGAGCCTTTACCCCAGATCTAGTTTGCCGCTGCAACGTTCGCATCATTTTTGATGAGCTCGGACCTCCTGACAGATAAGATTACTTTTTGTCTAAGATTCTTAGATAATTTTTTTTCCTAGTTCACCTTTAAGTCTTGTGTGTGTGTGTGTAGTGAGTCGAGGGTTTCTATTCTTTTTCGTATATATTTTATATATATATATAGTTAGTTAGTTCCCTCGGGGCCTACCCCACCCACTAAACTTCTAAAACTACTGCTGGATTTGACAAACTACTGAATTTGACTAAACTTACTGGCTTTGCCATTATTGTTTGCTGTTACTGTCTGTTCAAGACTGTGTGGAATTGTATAGTCTTACTGGATTTGACTTTTATTGTATTATTATTACTGTGTCTGAGAAAGCGAAGTCAGGCTTCAAACGGTGCCAATGTGGACAGAAAATGTCTGTCACAGACAACCATAGTTCCTGTTTCTACTGTCTTGGCCCTCTCCATCTGCAAGAAGACTGCTCCATTTGTCATTCTTTCAGTGGAAGGGTCATGACAGATAGGCGCAGGAAACTCATGGATAGAGGCCTTTTGAAGCCTGCATTCCAAGAGGCTCTTGATGCATCGGACCAGGCATCTAAATCCTCGAAGGAATCGAAGACGTCGGAGCCCATGTCATCGGCTCCGAGCTCTTCATTTAAAGTTCGATCACCGGTTCCACAGACCTCGGGGCCGAGTGTTGAACTCTTGTCTGTTACCGAGCCTCGAGTCTTGGAACCGGTGACGGAGCTTCCACCTCCTGTGTTCTTGAGGTCGGCTCCGTCTTCGATTCCTTCGATGCGTTCTTCTAGACCCCTCTCTGACACCGATGTAGACCGCATGGTGCAGAAGTTAATGGAGAATACGGCCTTGTCCAAACTTATCTCAGTCTCTTCCCAGTTGGTGTGGAGACTCGAAGGCCTTCCCTTATCTCCATCTGTTCCTCCTCTGAGGCCTATTCAGCCTTCGGAGCCGGGAGAGGCTGATCTGATGATCGTGGAGCCTTCGGTGCCGGAACCGTCTTTTTCTCGGTCGGCACCGTTCACCTCAACTCCGACGGATCCATTACCGGAATCGCGGAGCCGACGATCTATCCTTGGTTCGGGGACCGAGAGTCAGACCGATGTTTCAGTTCCGACTCTCCCTCTCGGTGCCTCGGCACGGATCGACTCGGCTCCGTCCTCGGGGTCGATACCCTCGGTTCCCGTCTCGGGGATCCCTCCGCTTTCTTCGGAACCGGGGGATTCTTCGACTCGGGACCTGGGGGCCTTCGACCTCATGAGGAAGGTATTGTCGACACAGACAACCACTTCAGCAGAAAGTCCTTCCCATAAGGGTCCGTTATCCTCCTCTGCACCCACGGCTACTTCAAAGCGTCGAGCACCAGTGTCTCAGCCACTCCCAGAGGGAGCCCCCTCTTCCTCGGAGGCTTCATCGGATGCCCCCCCCGAGGAAGTTCCGAGGAAAAGATTGTGTAAGAGGAGACACTTGGATTCTCCACAAGAATCCTTAATATCGGACACTGACTTAGATGAGTCAGAAGGGTCCCCGAAATCACCCTCAGAGGATGTCTCCTTTTCAGACATCCTGGAGATCCTGAAGCAGAGAGGTGATTGGCAGGCCCTACCCCCTTCTGAGGATGAGTCAGTCTTGCTGAAGGCATTCGGTGCTCGCCCTTCCTCCTGGGTCACTCCGCCCTTCGATGAGTTGATGGAATTAATTGCTCGAAGGGCGTGGAAGACACCTGACATGGTGGAGCCAGTCCTTAGAAAACCTAATAAATATATTACGGCCCCTCAAGACAAGACATATCTCACAAAAGGAGTTCCAGTGGACACTATGGTGGTGGCAGCTGCCACTAAAAAGGAAATGTCTGAATCTTCCTCATCTGTCCATCCGCCTAACAGAGATTCTAGGACTATGGACAGGTATGGGAAGCGCATTTTTAGTTCAGCGGTTTTCTCCATGTGATCGCTGAACTATTTGACGCATTTCACACGTTTACAGAGGGATCTAATGAAAGAGTTGGGAGATACCCTCCAGGGTACTACAGATGCTGCTGTCTCGGAGAAGGTTACAGCACAACTCAATACCCTTATATCAATTGTGAACTCGTCCATGAGGCTCATTTCATATGCAGCCGAAGGGTCAAGTAGGGCTGCGGCTTCAGCTATTGCCCTTAGTAGGCAATCCTGGATGCACTTACGTTCCTTTGCGGAAGCCTTCAAGTCTTCCTTTACTAACGCCCCATTTGACGGTGCCACTCTCTTTGGCCTCAAAGTAAAGGAGACCCTTACCCGATGTGAGCAAGAGGGAAAGACTCTGTCTGCTGTCGGAGTCCGTTTTTCCACCCCATCCAGACCGTACCCCAAAGGGCAACGAGGTGGAAAAATGTGGTTTCGAAAACCCCAAGGCTCTTTCCCAGGCACACAGGGTGATGCCCCCTCCAGAGGCAGAGGGGGGGGCAGAGGTGGAAGACGTCGCCCTGGCGGTAGAGGGGGTCCGCAAAACCAAGGTGACAGGGATACGCTCCCTGGGAAACCTTTCCAGCACTCCTGAAGGGAGGCCCGACTGTCCTGCTGTGGAGGCAGTCGGGGGTCGCTTAGCTTTATACCCTCAGGCCTGGCAAAGTCTTACCTCAGACATTTGGGTAAAAAGCATTATTACCAGAGGTTACAGAATTCCATTTTTATTTCCCCCGTTACCGCAGAAAAGACTCCCAGATGTACCGCCCCATCTGCGAGATCCTGCAGCTATGGAAGTTTCAAAGCTGCTAGAAAAAAGAGTCATCCAACCGGTCCCGGTGGACCAAAGAGGATTCGGAACTTACTCAAGGTTCTTTTTAGTTCCAAAAAAGACAGGGGACTGGAGGCCAATTCTGGACCTAAGCAAGCTCAACACTTTCGTCAAGAAAGAAAAGTTCCGGATGGTCACGCTTCAATCGATCCTTTCATTCTTACAGAAGGATGACTGGATGTGCTCAGTAGATCTAAAGGACGCGTACTACCACATCAAAATGGCCAGGGCGTCCAGGGATCACTTGCGCTTCCGGCTGGGAGCCAGTCACTTTCAGTTTCGAGCCCTGCCCTTTGGTCTGACCTCAGCCCCCAGGGTCTTCACCAAATGCATGGCAGTGGTAGCGTCTCACTTGAGACGCCTAGGATTCCAGGTGTTTCCATATCTGGACGACTGGCTCCTTACTGTCACCACTGAGCGTCGACTGATTCAGGCCAGGGATTACACACTAGAACTCTGTGTTCATCTCGGAATTTCCATGAATTTCAAAAAATCTGTATTACAGCCATCACAGCATATCTCATTCATAGGAGCAGAACTGGATACTCGTTGCTTGATTCTAAGGCTTCCTCCAGAAAGAATAGCCTCTCTACAAAATCATATATCTCTTCTCCTGTTGTCCAAAAAATCCCCGGCAAAACTGGTTCTGAAAGTTTTGGGCCTCATGGCAGCTTCCCTCATTGCGATACCCTTGGGAAGACTGCACATGAGAGTCCTTCAGTGGCTGCTATTTGCACAATGGTCATTCCAACAATTACCCCTGACACACGAAATACACATCACGAACATCTGCAAATCGCACCTGTCTTGGTGGCTTCAGACTTGCAATCTCTCCGGCGGCCGACCATTTGTGCTACCCAATCCGACAGCTACGGTGACCACGGACGCTTCCCTGATAGGGTGAGGGGGCATCTTTCAGGGACAGACAGTCCAAGGCGAATGGACCAATCTAGAGTACAATCTGCACATCAATGTTCTGGAGATGAGGGCAGTGTTTCTAGCGTTGCAACACTTTTCTCCCCTTCTACCTCTAGGGACCATTGCAGTTCAGTCGGACAACATGTCCGTAGTCTGGTACATAAACAAACAAGGAGGAACCAAATCTTATCAACTATGCAGAGAGGCCATGAGAATTTGGCAATGGGCAGAGTCCACGGGTCGCTTTCTGATAGCAACGCACATCCCGGGGTTATCCAACGTTATAGCGGACAGGTTGAGCAGAGCCATCCTGTTACCCCACGAGTGGTCCCTCAAACGAACAATTGCGGACGAGATATTTTGCAAGTGGGGCCAGCCTTGCTGCGATCTGTTTGCGTCTCCAATGAACGCCAAATGCAGAAGCTACTTTGCCCTATTACCCCCTCCAGGGGAAGTCCCCAGGGACGCTCTGATTCACGATTGGCCCTCGGGTCTCCTGTATGCCTTCCCTCCTATACCCTTGATTCCAAAATTTCTACAGAAATCCAACAACCTGGAGAGGACAATAATCCTCATTGCCCCATTCTGGCCTCGTCAAGTTGTTCTTCAAGCACACCAAATACGGGAACCTTGGATCCTGGACCCGGAGCCGGATCTACTGACCCACTCGTCAGGGGCTCCCCACCCATCGCTTCTTTCCCTCAGACTAGCAGCTTGGCTGCTCCGCATCCCTTCTTAGCCAGGTCTGATCTTCTTTCCCCTGCGGTTCAGAATATTCTAGTGGCTTCTCATAAAGCTTCCACCACAAAAATTTACACTAGTAAGTGGAAGCGTTTTGTACACTGGGCAACTACACAACATTTGGATCCCTTAATAGCCTCACTGAACAAAGTCTTGGAGTTTCTATCCGTACTATTTCACCAGGGAGCTTCTCCTGCCACTTTGAGGGTTCAATTGGCTGCCATTTCAAACTTTCATGTGGGAGAAAATGGGGCGCCTATTATGGCTCATAGGCTTTGTAAGGCCTTTCTGAAAGGGTCTTTCCATATCAGGCCACCAGTCAGGGTTCCTACAACACCATGGAATTTGAACCTCCTATTATCACAGCTAATGCTACCACCCTTTGAACAAGCCTCTTCCTGTTCTTTGAAGTTTTTGTCATGGAAAACCCTCTTTCTGGTAGCTATCACATCAGCCAGACGGGTATCAGAACTTCAAGCTCTTTCCGTTAAACACCCATATTTGATCTTTCACTCTGATTAGGGTATCTCTTCGCACTAATCCGTCCTTTCTCCCCAAAGTTTGTTCTGTCAATAACATTAATCAGTTCATTGAGCTCCCCACATTTTTCAAGAACCATTCCAATAAGTTGGAATATATGTTACACAAGTTGGATGTTCATAGACAACTCAGATTTTACTTGGATAGAACAAAGGATCACAGAAAAACAGATCAGCTCTTTATAGCTTTTGCGGACAGCAGAAAGGGCATGGCAGTGATGAAGAGAACCCTTTCCAAATGGCTATCCGATTGTATTATTTTTGTTTATACTGCTTCTGAGCAGAGCTTACCCGTCAAACCCAAAGGACAATCTACTAGGTCAATATCTACATCCCTGGCTCATGCGGCCCGCCTACCGTTGGACACTATTTGTGCGGCCACCACTTGGTCTAAACCACATACATTCATTACTCATTACAAAGTGGATAGGGTTTCCAGGGACAGGGCATCCTTTGGTTCCACCATGCTCAGGAACGTTCTTCCATGAGTTTCTCAGGATCACGGAGCTAGGGACGCTACCCATGTGTAAGAACAAACGGCGAGATTGAACACTCTCACATATAGAAGTTATGTCCTTACCATAACGTTCCATGTGGAGTGTTCATCTCACCTTTGTTCTTACATTCCCACCCTCCCACCCTCAGGAAGAACGTCCAGTTTAGGTGTCTGGTTTGGTTCTCCCACTTCTGTTCCTCTCAGTTGTTACGGTTGTTTTCAGCTATGCCTTGGCATGTATGTTGTATGTTTTATTCCCGTTGGAGTCTGGTTTGTTTGCAAACTAGATCTGAGGTAAAGGCACGGGGGAATTGTGGGAGACAGGTTGGTCTCGAGCTTCTTCTCGATGCAGAGCTTTGCCAAGCGGCCGACTCGGAGCCGAGGATCGGCTCCGGACCCATGTGTAAGAACAAAGGCGAGATGAACACTCCACATGGAATGTTATGGTAAGGACATAACTTCTATTTAATGCAGCTGTGACAAAAACAATGTGAAAAACAAGTTCCAAAACAGTGAATATGTAAGTCATACCTTGCTTGTAGGTTATGAGTCAAACATTGTACAACTGTGACACTTAAATAGCAGAGGATATTCGATAGAAAACACCAACTGCATACTCTTCTTTCCGTTATACAATACCAGGCCAGAAAATAAGTCAGTTCCCCTCCAATTTCATTAAAGTGGAACCAAGGCAGTTCTAATTAAAGACTGTAAGAAACTCATAAAAGTACAGATATTTAATACATAAAACACTCAGGTAATGCAGCAAAAAATAAGTGCTGACACAGTGGGCATGGTAATTTAAGTCTTAGATTTTGTGAAGTGTAGCAGAAACCAGCAACACTCTTCTTCTTAAGTAGCATGGTCACCAAACATCATCAAAGACCTCAGAGATTGTAAGTTGTGAGCCAAGCATTGTGCAACTGTGATGCTTAAATAGCAGTGGGGATTCAATAAAAACACAAAAATGGCCATGTGGCCAATCAAAAACAGTACAAATAGCAGTGGGGATTCAATAAAAACACAAAAATGGCCATGTGGCCAATCAAAAACAGTACAGTCTTCTTTCCTTTACACAATCCCAGACCAGAAAATGGCTCAGGTCCCCTCTGCTCCCACTAAAGTGGAACCAAGGCAGTTCTAATTAAACACTGTAAAAAATGCGGATATTCAACATAAAAAAGTACTGAAACAGTGGATATGGTAATTGCAAGTTTTAGCTTTTGTAGTGTTTAGCAGAAACCAGCTGCACTCTTAGTATCATTGTCACCAAACATCGCCAAATGCCTCATGCATGGAGATTCATTTTTTTTTAAACAAGCTAGCCCTCTAACCAATATAATACACAATAAGACTTACACCAGCAAGTCCCAGCTCAGAAGGTTATAGACTACCCTCTCCTGCCATGAGAGTATAGAACACAAACCTCCCTAATGTAAAATAACTGGTTTTGAGTTCAGGTGCTTAAACCAGAACAAATGCACTTTTAGAATAACAGAGACAATAAGCCTTCAACCAGCATTTCCCAACTCAGACTCATGTAGGCTACCTCTCCTGCCACAAGAGCATAGACAACAAACCTTCCTGATGTAGGATAGCTAGTTTGGAGCCCAAGTGCTTAAGTCAGAACTAAGAGACTTATTATAACAGAACAATTATAGTGTAAACAAGCTACTAGCAAGTAGTAATAAATGCAACAGATTAAATGCAACTGAACACGAATGTGCAGCACAAATTACCCTTTACGGACATACCAGTGTTTCAGCTATATGGCTTCTGCCATGACTTTTTATTTCATGTGTTTACTGGTTTGGCTTTATTGGCCTGAGTGCAACAGTAAAAAGTCATGAGAATTTAGACGGTCAGTATAGGGCATCTGCTTTAGGCCTGTGATTCTTTTAGTGAGGTATTTCTGTGGCCTTTCCAGCTGTTGCAGATGTCGTGTGAGGTACATACCAAATGGGATGTTGTACTCTATAATGGGTCTAATGAGGGATGAGTGCAGTGGGACAATGACCTCCTTTTTTCTAGAAGAAAAGCCCTTAGTGATGTGGTGTGCCACATAGGATTTCCTGACTGTTGTGGTGATGTGGTTGTTGAAGGTGAGACCACTGTCCACCTATGTCCCTAAGTCTCTCATCACACTATCGGTGTTTAGTGTACTGCCACCTATGTGGTAATTCATGGGTAGATGTTTTTTCCCAAAGGGGATAACTATACACTTCTTGGCATTAAGCTTGAGCCATGGCTCTGGCACCATGCATCTGTTTCTGTAAGGCCCTTTTGTAGAATATCCACATCATTTATGGATTCAATAATGGCTCCCAGTTTGCAGTCATCTGCGAACATTGTTAGCCAGAGTCCCTTCATGTTGGTCTGTACTTCAGAGAAGTAGATGCCAAACAAGAGCGGTCCCAGGACTGAAAGCTGAGGTATTCCACTTGTCACTTGCCTGGAGCTGGATTTGGAGTCGGCTACTTTTACACTCTGGGTACTGTCAGTAAGCCAGTTGGCAACCCATTGAGTGATGTAGGGATTTATGCCCAGCTTACTAAGTTTATCTATGACTCCAGAGTGGGGGATGGTGTTGAAGGCCATGGCGAGGTCCAGATAGGCTGTGTGGACCGCTTTATCCTCGTCCACAGCTCTGGAGACTGATTCTAAGAAGTCAATCAGGTTCAGGAGACAAGATCGGCCCTTCACGAACCCAAACTGGGTGGAGTCCAATGTTTGAAGGTTGCCAATGTCTTTGTTTATAAGTTCCATGATAATGCGTTCAATGCCCTTGCTGATCGGGCTCGTCAGACTAATGGGACGGTAGTTCCCGTAATCCAAGGTGGATCCCCCTTGTGGAGTGGGATATCTGTAGCTGTGCACCACTCAGTGGGCATGAAGCCTGAGGTGAGGCTATGATTAAACATAACAGTTAGGTGAGGTGCCTGTTCATTTTGTAGTTCATGTAGTACACATCCCGGGAAGTCATCTGGTCCCATGGATGCTGTATTCTTAGCTTTGGAGAGTGCGGTTTCTACTTGTGTGGCCATGATTACCCGAATATGGCAATCTTTTGGTATTGAGATGGGCCCTTTAGGGGGTGAGAGGGGGTGAAGTTTGCGCTAAATTGATCATCTAGGATATTGGCAATATCCTTGGGATCAGTATATTTAATGCCATTCTGTTGTAGCTCAGTGCATATCTGAGCATTGCCATTTAGATTCTTGACATAACTATAGAATGCCTTGTGGTTGTCTTTGGAATTTTTGGCAATTTTATTTACGTAACTAGCTTTGGAGGATTTTATGAGGATCTCAGCTTCTTACCGAGGCTGGTAAGGGAGTTTTTTGCATCCTGGGATTTTCCTCTCTTCTGCAACAGCTTCTTTCTTCTGTTGTTTAGTTTGTTTATGGCAGGGGACCACCAGCTTGGCTTCCTTTTTTTGGAGGAGAGCGTCTTGGTTCTATTTGGGATGGCATGATTCATGGACGAGTGGATGTGCTCGTACAGTGCCTTAGTGTAGGATTCAGCAGTCAAACTTTCAGCTCCCATCTGCATGTGTGTCATGAAGTTTGTCACTTCTGACTTGAGTAGCATGAAGTTGGCTTTGGAGAATTTTTTTACGGAGGTTTCCTTACTGGGGGGTGGGGGTGGGATGTGGATATCAAGGGTGATTTGCTTATGGTCAGACCTGACCAATGAGGGGGGTGACCACTGGTGTGGAGCATGTATCTTCCATGTTGGTAATGACCAGGTCTAGGATATTGGAGCCCCTGGTGGGACAATGTATTAGTTGATCCAGGGCATTAGAATTTATGAATTCCAAGAACCGTTGGGAAAAAGTGTTGTTACCCAAGTAGTTTTCCTAGTTAATGGCAGGGTAGTTGAAATCACCCAGTATTAGAGTGTTTGGTTGTATCTTAATATTGTCCAGTATGTTTAGAAAGGTGTAGTGAGAATTTTGGGGCATGGTGGGGGATCTGTAGCAAGCTACAATTTGGATTGCAGTCTTACCTAGTATTAGTTGCACCTGGAGAATTTCGAATGCACTGTATTGGGCAACTAGCCTGGAGGTGTGAATATCCTTGGTGAATATGGACACTACCCCACCTTTAGTGTTTTGGTCTTGGTTTGGTGGCCGAAAAGTGTGGTAAGAGTTGTAGCCTGGTATTGCAGGGGAGCTCTCTGGAGCCTTGAACCAGGTCTCAGTTACTACACAGATATCGATGTTCTCCATTTTTAGGAGTGCCTCGAGAGAGTGCATTTTGAGGTTTAGACTTCTAGCATTGAGTAGCATTACCTTCAGATTTTGCATGCTTGTACCTGTTATGGTGGTGGCTTTGTCCTTTGAAACTTGCCTATAAAAGGCACTATAGAGGTGACGAAAGCTTTAGCCAGTAACCTGAATCCCAGGGGTGACAGGTGCAGACCATCTCTGGCAAAGCATCGTGGTTTGTCAATCATGTCTTCCCAGGCAGACAAATACTGAATCCCCATTGAATGACTCCAGAGGCTTAGCCAATTGTTGAAGTCAATCATTTTGTCCTTATACTGTGGTATCATTCTGGACGAAGGCAGGATGCTACTCAGGGCTAGGGTCATACCTGCCTGGGCCACATGATCCAAGAGCTCTTCGTTGTCTCTCTTCATGTAGTCCAGGGAGGTACGCCTCAATTCATTCACTCCAACATGGACAATGACAGTCGTATTTGTACTTGTTGCGGAGTGACTTGAGTGCATGCATTATGTGGCGGATCCTGGCACCCGATAGGCAGCTGACTGTAATTTTCTCCTTGTTCAGCCTGGTTTGTGGGACATCAGTGTGCCTGACTATAGAGTCACCTATGACAAATGTGTTGGTACATTGTCTTGCCTTAGGGGCTGTTGTTGGGTGGCACACTGGTGTTGTGAACTATGTGCCACTTTGGTTGTGACTGATGTTTGTTTGCATTTCAGCTTCGGAGGTCCTAGTTGCTTGGGCAGGTTAATGTTAAGGGCCTCCACATATGTGGGTTTAGTGTTGCTATGTGTGGGTGTTGATGGTGTGGGTTTTGAAGGGCTATGTGTTGCTTGAGGTGTAGTGCGGGTGTTAACCTTCTCCTCTTGACTGTCTAGCACAATCTTGGGTGGAGAGAGCTTTGCTTCCAGTTTGGCTATGTAAGTGCATCTCTCGCAGGCTGTAGTGTTGGGTGGTAGGAGAAGAGGGTTGCCTGTGTATGTGAGGCAGTTGCTGCATTGCCCAGTATGCCCAGATTCACCAGGTGGACAGGAGAAATCACTGGAAGCTGACCCTTGCACATGCCTGTTTAGGTGCTTTTTTGTAAAGTACAAGAGCTGTTTTCCCTCACCCTCACCTTTGCGAGGTAATTTGCAATTAAGAACACTTTGTTTTTTAAAGCTTTTAGTCAAAAGTAATACAGCCATTCATTTTCATTCTTCAGTCTCTTCAGACTAATGTGTGCTTTTCCAGTCCTGTGCTCTATTCCCAGGTTCCCTTCTGGTAAATGTGACCTGTTCCCTTGATTCTACATCATATCACCTGGCATAAGAACATTGTATCCACACATACAACTTACCTCTGGCAGGGCTTCTTGATTTTCCTGATGACAAAAATGCAGACAGATGAAAAATGTTGCCAGCTATTAAAGATTATTTAGTGGCATTCCTCGCAGTAATATTTTGGAGAAATATGATATTCTGAGAAATGGGATCTCAGACATCGTATATATTAGTCCGATCTTTCAGCCATTCAGTCTCCATATTTTGGGACTCACTATAGCAGTTCCAGACATTTCAAATGATTACTAGATCCCATCCTGTAGTTTCATTGTATATGTAGGAAACAGGACATGAGTACATATTTCACTTATAGTATCGCACGAGCCACATCCTTGTACTGTTGAAATAAATGGGCTGAGCTCTAATATGATGAAAACAGGTGCCAAAAGAGGTGAAACTCTCCAGTGTGTTTTTTACTGTTTTTTTAAGATGTTGGTAATTGTTGCACCTCTCAAGTGTTCTTGATTTATGTATTTACCCTCTCCTTTTAAAATATGTTATTTTGTTGCAAAATCATGAGAATTATATTCACTAAATGTCAGACATAGGGGATTATGATCAAGTCTCCAGTCATAAACAGGTTATGTGTTTTAGACATGGATGCCCTATGCTGACCGTCTTAAAAAACTCCAGCTATACTCTGTCACATATCATCTACTCAGAGGCGATCTCTGCTTAACATACAAGGCCATGTCAAACCCAGAGCTGTTGGACATGCTACACTTAAAGAAATCCCAATCCCTCAGAGCCACACGCTCCCGGGATCTAAATCTTGTCATCACAATAAACAAAACATGCTGGAGGGAAAGGTTCCTGACCCAGAGACTCCCCAGACTCTGGAATAGATTGCCCATACATGTCAAGCAGAGTGCCTCTTTGGCTCTCTTTAAAAGAAACCTTGATGGCTGGATGGGAGAAAGGAAATTCACACCGGGGATTACGTCAGTCGCCATGCTAGACAGGGGTCCAGGGAAGTAAATAGTGTGGGAAGAAATAGCCTGGGAATTGTTATGGCTAGGCTTGTATAGCTGATAGCCTAGTACCAACCTATGAACCCATGGATGTTGAAAAATTTACCTCGAGCAATGCAAGGCAAAGCTCAGGAGATGCAGAAGAGCAGCTGTGTGCTAATCAGTTTGCAAATTTTATACTCATAAGTGCCCCAATTTTTGCCACAGTATGCCTGCTTTTCAGGAACCTTTGTACCTAACTTTGATGTCTGCAGGTTGAGAGGTATGGCTTGTAGTGACTAACATGTCTGCAGGTCTGGAAAATTTTGTGAATGTTATTTGATGACATTCTATTCTGTTGTGCAACAAGGTAATGGCAAGTGAGTTTAACCATTTGAAAGTTAAGGACCCACTAGAGTGAATCCTAAAACTTGAAGACTGGATAGCTAAAAACATCGCCTTACATATACCAAGTTTGAAATGGCCATTTCACAGAATATTCCTTTTTGTCACAGGAATGGTGATCTTGGAGTTAATACATATAACCTTGGGGGATTTGGGGATCTCACCACCTGCAAAAAAAAAAGTTTAACAAAAAAGTGCGATTTGCTTTTCTCCGGTATTTCGAGTGTTGACATTTCAGTAGAGAGCCACATGTATCAGTAGCTACATCCATAAGATGCACGATACAACACCCCCCCCCCCCCAAGACTTCCGGACCCAACTATTCAGGTCCTGTTATTGTGCTCTGCCCACAACCTTTCTTCATTACTTTTTATTTAAAAAAAATAGCATTTCTTTCTTTTAAACTATAGCAAACCGCTTGCTACAAATGTTGCAGACAGATGCTACAGTTTATACTGTCCCTGCATGGAATGCTACAGTCACATGCTCAGATTTTAGTTAAAAAAAAAGAAAGAGAGAGTTTTTTTTTTTTTTTTACTTTTAAACTGTAGTAAACTGTTTGCTACAGTTCCTACATTTTAGACCACACACAAAGAGCTATACTGCTCAGATTTGACTGCAAATGCAATACCGACTTTTAAAAATTCTTATTGCATTAAAGAGGGATTCAAATCGGCTGATTTCACCCCCAATACGTTGCATCCAGGGCATTTACCCGTCTTGCCCTGCTGTAGCTATGCTGATGGGTAGACCAAAGTGTTAGAATAAGATCACAAGATTTGGAGCTAAAGAAGGACAAGTGGCAGATCTGAGTTACATTCTTGAAGAACGCGGGTCATTTACTTAGTGGTGATGGGGTACAGCCAGATGCTGACTAAATGCTTGTCACAGCAAACATGCTAGGTGATAAACCCTCTTAATGCATGTCTTAGCAATAATGCAATATCTGTCCAAGTTCATATATGTATTATGCAGTGCATATCTAAATTCATGCAGGTAACTGTACCTCTAAGAAAGCTACTTGTGTGTGATACATTGTGGAGTTGGTCAGAGGCTGAAGCTGAAATCTGTGAAATGCTAAAGTGAATAGTGCCCTCTGTGCCATTGCTAAAGTACTGCGATTGCAAAGGTACTGACCACAATAGAAATAGCCGTAAGCTGGAAAGGTATAGGAGCAGTACTATTACTGGAGGGTAGGCCTCTGAAACCACTGAGAGATGATGATGCATAAAGCAGGTATGTGCAGAAGGAAAAGTCGATGCTTGTCACTAAACCAGTCTTCTTCCACAGGTGTGACTTTACTACCGAATTTCATTCTAACGTTTCGCTAAATCCTCCTTCTTAACTGTTGCAATCTGCTTCTCATAATGATGCAAAATAGTTCAATGTCGTACTTAGCCGAGGAGTTATGAATCAGCCATTGTATGCAGTTGTTAAAGTATATGCTTTCTGTATATAAAAAGGAGCATATTCTTTATAATAAAAGGGGGTGTCACCTACAATATAAGTGATAAACTGTTCCCTTAAAAAAATGAGAAGTAATCTGTGGTGGCAGTCATGTAATTGGGAGGGTTTCTACACCTGTGAGTAATAGCTTGAAAAAGCATTTCTCTTGAGTGTCTCATATTTGTGACCTCCATGTTAGTTCCATTGTACATCTGACGTGGCCTTCTACTAGCATTGGAAGGGAAGTGTGTGCATCTTTTCGGCTTTTCCCGGTTAGGGGTCGCCACAGCAGAACTCCGGTCCGCTAATGATTGGCAGTTGATTTTTACGTGCCGAGTTGCCAGCCCTGACGCACAACCTTCAACGAAGGTACGCCCATTCACGCATGTCTCCACGCAGAAGATGCTCTAGCTGAGAATCAAACCAGACAGCGTCTTACAGTGAGGCGACAACGCTACCGCAGCACCACCACCGTATCTTCCAAAACACATGCTTTCGGGAGCAATGCATGGCATGAAGTCTGTTAAGTGGTGTGGGAGAATGCAGGAATGCCAGAACACTGCGTGGCTTCATTCTTCGTAATGTGCTTTTCTGAAGCAGTAGGTAAACAGTAAGAAAAATAAATGATGATACAGAATGACATATCATCTGTTAACACCAGTCAGTTTTAATTGGAGACGGTGCTATTTGCCTGTGTAATGCATATTTCTTGGAATGTTATGGAGTATGCTAATGGACAGCATTTTATGGAGGTCATTGTAGGGCAGTTTCCTTTTCTTTTAGATAAAGCACCATCAGAGCTAATTAAATTAATAAAGGGAGAAAAAGGAGCAAAGCCTTTTTTTTTTTAAACTGTAGCAAACTGCTACAGTTTAGAACACACTCAGAGAGCTACAGTGCTCAGATCTGATCACAAATGCAATACTGACTTTTAAAGTTGGTATTGCGATTGTGACATACTTTGCCTTCCTCATAATAATATAACACAGCCTTGCAACACTTCCACTTACGTTCTCCAGTGCAGAATTCAAACTGCTGTTCTTCATTCTAATGTCATAGTACCCCTGAAAACACAGATAGTATCTGGAAAATTATCACATAGATTTAAAAGAGGCATATAAAGTGAGAGAACAAACGTCCACTATTAAATAACAGAGCATATAAAATCTAAAGAGGAGTGTACTTGCAAGCCTGCAATGTATTCTGTACACGCTTCAATTCCATGGTTTTAATATAGCATGCATTTTATTGCTGGCGGCAGTGTGCTTTTTTCTCTGCAGTAGTTTTTGTCTGTTTTAGTCATGAGAGGATAGCTCTGAAGTACCTGTCAACCTCTTAGAGCAAAAAATCTGGACAAAGCCTAAAATGATGGGGGGGACAAATAGGAACAGATTTCAAATGTTGCTCTTACAAACTTATGAAGGTGATAATCGATAGAATAATAGGTTTTGCATTAGCATGAATTTTCTGAAGGGTGTGGAGTCTTAAACTCAAATATTTGTCATTATTTAATGACTCCAATCCTTAGCTATTTGCCAGAAAAGTACAGATTTTAGGAGGATCACACCAAAAATATGAGGGCAAAAATCTGGACAGTCTGCGAAAATCTGTACAGTTGAGAGGTATGCATAAGGTGCTGATGTCAACAGGACCCCCCCCCCAGCCTTGGCATCATTTTTATTTATTGTTCCCAGTCTCCACCAGCGATATCCAACTGCTTAGTATTCCGGTAGTAATTATATGTGTGCTGCACTGCAAACTGCAGTGATAAGGAAAATCCTTGATAATCTGACAACCCGCAAAATTTATGTATTGACAAACGGCACTTCTTAAACACTGTCCTGTAACTTGGATAAGTACCTTCAGAAAACCGTTCTGTGTCATGGAGATTATGTTAAATAATTCCTTTTGCTTGACATATTATTAATAATCATAGAAACGAATTACCACTTTTAGCATGTTTACTAATTACGTAAACCCCATTTTCCTTATGTTTATTATTTACTAGCACCATAGTAGATCACAAAGAGTAAAGCACAATTAGACCTTAAACACCTGTAGTTCTTGCCACAGATAATGTCGTATCTGTGGTCCTTTCTGAACTGAGGACTAATTTTAGTCAGTCATGGCACTCCTAGCATTAATTTGAATCAGTCTTTCCTTGTCATGCACTTATTTGTCATTTGTATCTTTAGTTGCTTTTTTTAGTATGGAGTTTATTTAAACACATTCAGAATGGTGTAGGAGGCAAATACTGAGACAAAATGCAGGCTACCAGACATATTTTGCATAAATATTCTTTCATCTTCCTTGAAGAAATTCCATTCTTGACATGTTTTTGTGCATCAGAGTAATGTTTAACATTCCTCACATATTTATCCTTAGTATTATGTCATTTGTACAGGTCATCTTGCAATTTGAACTGCAGGACTGGGAACTCATTCAAAAAAAGAAAGACTGGCTTTGTTCAGGTGTTTTGTGCTAAGAGGTTGACAGCTGTGCTATGGTGAGAACTGAATTCACTAAATGGTAGCCATTTAAGTTTCCGTCTTTCTCTTTCACAAAACAGCTGATTTGGCATAGTGGTATGTTGCTCTGTTTTGCATAGGGTCCCCTGGGTTCAAGACGTGGCAGTGAAATGTATGGTGGTAACGCAGCATTTTATTCTAGCAACTTTCCAACATTATACAAGCAATGTTTAAAATGTGTCCCTGGTTTTTGGCCTTTTGCCCCCCCCCAATAAATTTTGGCTTTTTCCAGATTTCTTGTGCTGCAAAGTTCAGAGATACAGCTGAGTGTCGAGTAGATTTTACAAGGAGCTGAGAGCTGCAGGGGAACAAAAGTTTAGTGCTGCTTATGCTTAGTCTGCTTGCATTGTTAATAGCACAACAGGTAGTGTACTTGCTTTTGATGCTGAAGGCTGTGGGTTCTACTCCCACAGTAGGTAGATGCATTGCTGATACTGTATTGTGTTGTAAAGGGGGTAGATGCTGCAGTCCTTTTTGGCAAAGATACCTAGTAACTATGAACCTGTTATCAGTTTGCTATCCATTCCCTATTGCGGTATTAATAGCTTATCATTTTTTTAATGCATGCAACATAGGCAATTTATTCTTCAAGGGCAACAGGCACTTTATTGTAGATGAAACAATGACATATAAAGTTGTTTGCTAGCAGCAACCTCTTTATCAGTTACAGATTTCTTTAATGTGGATTTTACTTCTTCAGAGATTGTGCATATTTACTGATACTGGTGGACTATAGAAGGTTGAGTAGACTTTTTATGATGGAAATGTTCTGAATTGGGCAGTTTTGTCATTTGTGTATGCATTTTGTTTCATTGTTTACTGGAAAAATGTTAAAAACAATAAAATTAAAATGCCGTCTAACAACTGTACTGTATTGTACAAGGAATATAATGTAATACAGTCAGGAAGGTGTATCAAAGAGCATGTGTATGTTTCATGTTCAAGGGGCCTATGATTTTGAAAACAGCCCAGAGTTAATCTGCCACTGGCAAAATGTATTTTCTTTGAATGTGGGTTTCAATGCTATCTCAATACATGTGAGTTTCAAGGGCAGAGAAGTTTTAATGCTAAATCTGTTTTCATTGTGAGACTGCATTGCTTTGTTTAACAGATATCTATTAGGGTTTGTGCTGTAAAATGCAAAATAAAACTTTCAAATGAAATCCAAATCATTGCAGAAGTAAAGCAGTATGCACATTACAGTGTTTATGGTAAATGGGGCAAAATAACCAAGGAATGGGACATTGGAATGGCTGCAGGGGGGGAGGCTTCATTCGACCATGATTTTGTGAGGGGGGGAGGGTAGCAAACTCAGACAGCCCCGGTTGAACTATACCTCTCAGTTGTCCATATTTTTGCAGAATGAATAGATATTTGCTTCTTATTTTTGGTTTATTCCTCATAAAATTTGTGGTTTTCTAGCAAATCATTTAGGAATGAAGTCACTAAATGACAGACATTGAGTTTCAGACGTCATAACCTTCAGAAAAATGCATGCTAATGCAAGACCTGTTATTCTCTCAACTGTCTTAAGTTTATACAAGAGCAATTTTCAGTAGTGTTTGTATGTTCCCCAAATATATTTGGACTTGTCCAGATTTCCTGCATTAAGAGGTTGAGAGGTATCTGCAAATCACTTTGTAGAATTTGGAATACCCAAACCTTTCCATTGTCCCCAATTTTGGCTCAAAATGTTGCTCTCCCCTAATAATCCCTCCGCAAAATGGCAATTTTGGAAGAAAACGTGGAGGGTTTACAATTATATATAACTGTAATGATCAGAGTTATTACTTTTATTTCAGAAGTGCGTGTAGATACTCTTATTTTGTTAGCTGCTCAAGTTTGTTTGTGTCTTTCGGCTTTTCCCAGTTAGGGGTCGCTACAGCGGAACTCCGGTCCGCTAATGATTGGTAGTGGATTTTTATGTACCGGGTTACCAGCCCTGACGCACAACCTTCAACGAAGGCATGCCCCATTCATGTATGCCTCCACACAGAAGACGCTCTAGCTGAGAATCGAATGGGACAACGTCTTGCTATGAGTTAGCTGCTGAAGTTAACAGTGTTAATATTAAAAAGGTGTCCCTTTTTTTGACAGGTTCCCAGCTGTATTGTGTGGCAACTTTATATTTTTGCATCACATTTTTGGTCTGTTTTTCATAAAATTGTGGTTTTCTGGCAAATTAGTGGCAAGTCATTAAAGATTGAAGTTAGAAAATAATGGCAGACATTTGGGTTTCAGATTTCATACCCTTCAGAAAATTCGTACTAATGCAAGACCTACTACTGTTCTATTATCTAAGTTAATAAGAGCAATATTTAAAAATTGTTCTTATTTTTGGGCCTGTATCCCACTTCTAGTTCTATGTATGGCTTTGTCCAGATTTCTTGCTCTGAAGTTGAAAGGTATGAGTGTCAGAGCCATCACTGTCAGCCAGAGACATTTCAAATTGTGACATACTTGTTGCACCCCACTCCCCATTGTAGTGACTCTGTATGTGTCCAAGGAAGGCAAGGAGCAGTTATACAGTGTAAGTGTGCAGAGTATTCCCCCATCCAAGGTAGACCACAAGTACGACCATGGCTTTTCATCTGTCCTTGATTTTGCAGAATGTTCTGGTTTTCTGTCATATTTTTATACTGTTGATTTATGCTTCTTCTTATTCAGGAAATGCATGCTGTCACAGTGCCCTGGTTGCTCTGTTTAAGTAGCAATGATTTAATGACCATCAGGTAACCTTGTTGGAGATTGTAAGATGCAAGTAAGCTTTAATAAGCATACTGCTAAAGAATTACCAGCATTGAAAGCCTTTTCGTTGTTGCCATACCGAGAATATTTACATAACTAGATAATGTATAAGCCTTGGGTATTGAAATGCATATGACAGTATTTGTAATAAAAGGACAGGATTACAATATTTTCAGAAGCTCATTACATTTGTTGGAGACTTGCAGTCATCTTTGCAGGCTTACCCGTAAACTAAACAGAATGCCAGTCTATCATGTGTGGCCCATAACTTGTGCAGGAATCCTTTTAGCAATTTATCTTGAGCTAGTTTCTTGCTTGCTGTTCATTTTTTACTTTGATCATGTCTTTCCCATGAACCAAGTAGATAGTTGTGTCAGGCAGCAGGTCTTTTTTGAATAAGAAACAAATATTGTCTGTATAAGAAGGAGGTAGCATACCCCTCAGCTGTCCAGGTTTTTGCAGAATGTCCAGATTTTTTTGCCCCATATTCTTCCTAAAAAGGATTGAAGTTGCTAAATAATGACAGACATTTGAGTTTTAGATATCATATCCTATAGAAAAATGCATACAAACATCATCATCATCTTCTTTCGGTCGCCACAGCGGATCATCTGTTTCCATTTCTTCCTGTCCTCTGCATCTTGCTCTGTCACACCAACCACCTGCATGTCCTCTCTCACCACATCCATAAACCTTATCTCAGGCCTTCCTCTTTTCCTGTTACCTGGTAGCTTCATCCTTGGCATCTTTTTCCCAATATACTCAGCATCCCTCCTCAGCACATGTCCAAACCAATGTAATCTTGCCTCTCTGGCTTTGTCTCCAAACCTTCCAACCTGGGCTGACCATCTAATATACTTATTCCTAATCCTGTCCACCCTCGTCACACCCAGTGCAAATCTTAACATCTTTAACTCTGCCACATCCAGCTCTGACTCCTGCCTTTTTGTCAATGCCACTGTCTCCAACCCATATAACATAGCTGGTCTCACTACCCTCTTGTAGACCTTCATTTTCACTCTTACTGGTACTCGTCTGTCACAAATCACTCCTGACACTCTTCTCCACCCACTCCATCCTGCCTGTACTCTGTTCTTCACCTCTCTTCCACACTCACCATTACTCTGAACTATTGCCCCCAAGTGTTTAAACTCATCCACCTTCGCCAACTCTACTCCTTGTACCCTCACCATTCCTCTATCCTCCCTCTCATTCACACACATATATTCTGGTTTAGTCCTGCTGACCTTCATTCCTTTTCTCTCTAGAGCATATCTCCACCTCTCCAGGGTCTCCTCATCCTGGTCCCTACTCTCACTACAGATCACAATGTCATCTGCAAACATCATAGTCCACAGGGCCTCCTGTCTGATCTCATCTGTCAACCTGTCCATCACCATTGCAAATAAGAAAGGGCTCAGAGCTGATCCTTGATGTAACCCCACCTCCACCTTAAATGCATCTGTCTCTCTCGCCGCTGTCACACTTCCCTTGTACATATCCTGTACCACTCTTACATACTTCTCTGACACTCCTGACTTCCTCATACAATACCACAACTCCTATCTAGGCACCCTATCATATGCTTTCTCTAAGTCTACAAAAACACAAGGCAACTCCTTCTGACCTTCTCTGTACTTCTCCATCAACACTCTCAGAGCAAACATCGCATCTGTAGTGCTCTTTCCTGGCATGAAACCATACTGCTGATCACTAATCATCATGTCCCTTTTTAACCTAGCTTCCACTACTCTTTCCCATAACTTCATGCTGTGACTGATCAATTTAATCCCTCTGTAGTTACTACAGATCACCCTAATTCTTTAAAATCGGTACCAAAACACTTTCTCCATTCCTCAGGCATCCTCTCACTTTCCAAGATTTCATTAAACAATCTAGTTAAAAACTCCACTGCCATTTCACCTAAACACCTCCATGCATCCACAGGTATGTCATCTCGACCAACAGCCTTTCCATTCTTCATCCTCTACATAGCTATCCTTACTTCCCCCTTGCTAATCCATTGAACTTCATGATTCACTATCCCCACATCATCCAACTTTCTCTCCCTCTCATTCTCTTCATTCATCAACCCTCAAAGTACTCTCTCCATCTCCTCAACACACTCTCCTCGCTTGTGAGTATGTTTTATTATCCTTTATCACCTTTACCTGCTGCACATCTTTCCTATCTCAGTCCCTCTGTCTAGCCAATCAGTACAGGTCCTTTTCTCCCTCCTTAGTGTCTAACCTTTCATACAACTCTTCATACGCCTTATCCTTAGCCTTCGCCACCTCTCTCTTTGCCATGCACCTCATCTCCTTATACTCCTGTCTACTTTCTTCATCTGTCTGACAATCCCACTTCTTCTTTGCAAACCTCCTTTCTCTGTATACTCTCCTGTACTTCCTCATTCCACCATGTCTCCTTATCGTCCTTCCTCTGTCCAGATGTCATACCAAGCACCTTTCTAGCCATCTCCTTACTAGTTCTGCTGTAGTTACCCAGCTATTTAGTAACTCTTCACTGCCAATAAGGGCCTGTTTTAACTCATCCCTGAACTCCACCTCACAATTACCCTTTTTCAATTTCCACCATTTGATCCTTGGTGCTGCCCTCACACTCCTCCTCCTCTTCTTGATCACCAACGTCATCCTACAAACCACCATCCTATGCTGCCTAACTACACTTTCCCCGGTCCCCACTTTACAGTCTCCAATCTCCTTCAAACTGGCCCTCCTACATAAGATATAATCCACCTGTGTGCATCTTCCTCCACTCTTGTATGTCACCCTATGCTCCTCCCTCTTGTTAAAATACGTATTCACCACAGCTATGTCCAACCTTTTTGCAAAATCCACTACCATCTGACCTTCTGCATTCCTTTGTTTAACACCATACCTACCCATCACTTCGTCATCCACTCCTCTGTTCCCTTCACCAACATGCCCATTGAAATCTGCTCCAATCACCACTCTCTCACCCTTGGGTACAGTCATCACCACTTCATGCAACTCACTCCAAAATTTTTCTTTCTCATCCATCGCACACCCAACTTGTGGAGCATATGCACTAAAAACATTCATCATTACACCATCAATTTCCAGCTTCATAAACATCACTCTATCCGGCACTCTTTTCAACTCCAAAACACTCTTAGCAATACTGTTCCTTCAGGATAACTCCTGCGCCATTTCTCCTCCCATCCACACCATGATAAAACAATTTGAACCCACCTCCGATACACCTAGCCTTACTCCCCTTCCATCTGGTCTCTTGCACACACAATATACCAACCTTCCTTCTGTTCATCATATAAAATGTGTACTAACATAAATCCTGTTATTCTAGCAATGTTCTAAGTTCATGAGAGCAATATTTATAATCTGTCCCTATTTATGTTGGGCTTTGTCCAGATTTCTTGCAGAGGTTGAGGTGTGTGAGAGCAAGTGAAATGTCATATTTAGAGTTAGCAGGTGGAACTTATTTTCAGGGAATTGTGAGCTTCAAGGGAAGAGAAGTTTACTGCTGCTCATGCTAAGTCTGCTTAAAATGTGCAACTGTTTTGTTTAGCAAATGGTATCATTATTGTAGTATAGAATTTTAAAGCAGTGTTAGTAGTACAGCAGGTAGCATACTTGCATCTTGATGCAGAGGGCTATAGGTTCTACTCCCACAGCATGTAGATTTGTATTTTAAGGGGGTGGAGTGCTGCAGTCCTGGCTATGTCCTCCTTTTGATGAGATGCCTAATAAGTATGAATTTGTTTTTCAGCTTACCACCCATTCTGTATTGCAAATATACCAGCTTACCATTTTTAATGTAACATAGGCAATGTATTCTTTAAGGGCAGTAGGCACTGAATTTGTTGATGAAGTGCTGAAGTATAAAGTTTACTAGCAACAACCTCTTCAGTAGTTTCAGATCTCTATAATGTGGAATTATTCAGATGACTTTTACTTCTGCAGAGATTGTGCATACTGACTGACATTGATGGATTGCAATGACAAAAGTTTAATTGGCCTTTTATGGTTGAAATGTTTTGAATTGGGCAGTTTGTCATTATTGGCTCATATGTTTTGTTTCATTGCTTGCTGGAAAAACATTTAAAACCTAGTCTAACAAGTGGTGCTGTATTATAGAAGGGATATAATTAAATTATTTTATATTATAATTAATACAATCTGTATATAATAATCGTGCATAATCATATGTATAAATATGTACACTTCTTATGCATGGCTACTCTTGCTTATCACACCACTTCATCCAACTCACTCCAAAATTGTTCATCCATTGCACACCGTGAGTGGAGAGGGTGGGGCTCTGTGGGCGGGGCTCTGGGTTTGCACCCCCCCCTGCAAAAAAATCCTGCGGGCTCCCTTGCTTGCTGCACCACTCAGTTGGTTTACACTAGTATAAAGATTATGAACAGGGTTTACAAACTGTGTGTTTAATTCAGTGAGCAGAAAGTTGAGTTTGTGTGCGGATATGTTAGAAAACACTAATATTTTCTCATGCTAAGCACTTATGTACAAAGCCATGAAACATGGAGCTTGGATAGGTATATACTTAGAAAAGTAATTCCATGTAGTCCTCTTGAATAAAAATTTGAGATGATATTAAGGTCAGATGCTGTCCCCTGGAAATCAGAAATAATGTAAATTTTACAAACTTTTATTTACTAATTTACTTACTTACTATTTGATAACCAGATAGGAGGATTGGTCTACAGACCATTTCAGCCACAACCTGGGATCAGAAGCAGTAAGTTAATACACTTCAGATATGATAGAAGTTATGTTTGCATAGTTGCAGAACTTTAGAAAGTTCATATGCAGTTTTTATAAACTATAAAGTTATAAAATTCTTATACATTTCTAATAAAGTAGTAGGTTTACATTAGGTTATATGTTTACTTGGGTAGCAGTAATGTTTGGCTGCATGAAATTGCTTCTTAAAGGCTTAAGACTGAATTTCTTTGAAAAAATAAATCAAATGGAAGTCGGTAAAAATTAGAGATTTATAGAGATAATCCTAGAAAGTAAGAAGAGTTCAGTGGCAAAGGAAAGCTGTTGGGAGCCTGTAAGCATTTTTAGAAGTTTGAGCATTTTAAATAGCTTATCCATTATTCCTAAGGCACTTAAGCTTAGTTAGAGTATCTTGACGTCGTATTTCAGAAGACAGTTTATTCCAGTGAGCTGAGCTTGTTCATGAGAATCTCTTCTACCAATGACTGTTTAAAATGGGAGACAGTTGAGCGATAAGTTCTCTTGGGAATTTCTTAGGGAGTAGGACTGTTCCCTGATTTGTGAATTTTCTTTTCAGAGGAAGGCAGTAGCCATCACTTAAAATTTTATGTACTAAGGTGCATAGAAGATAAAGTGGATCTTTTAGCAATGGGTAGACAATTCAGGTCATTTAGAAGGATGCAGTGAGATACCTGAGCATCAGTATATTGGGCAAATCTGGCAAATTTATTCTCAATGACTTGTAGTCTTTGAGTCTTACAAGTCAAGTGTAAAGAGAGCACAGGAAGACAATATTCCAGTTTAGGGAGAAGGACATTATTGGCCAGTACTTTGCAGGCAGTAGGTGCTATCTGATGTGCTATCCCATAGCAGAGTTAGTTCTGAGAGCACTTTGTTAATGATACCTTCCTGAGATAACCCCAGCACTTCAGCATCCAATTCAGCCTCACATTCACTCTAGAGCCTTAAGATCTAGTAACCAGAACTTCATAACTGTCATTCAACATAAAAACGATGCTGGTAAATCCCCCTTTGCCAGAACCATTGCCAAAACCTGGAACACACTACCAAGCCAAATAACTTCTACTACCTCCTTTATTCATTTCAACAAACTCCTGAAACCCCACCATTTAAGTAACTGGCTATGCTTATGCCGCTCCCCAGGTTAATCCATACCGAGAGAATGTTTCAGGGTTTTAGCTAAGTATAAACAATTTTCCCCTGAAAGCTTGTTAACCCATTGATATTTACCTTACAAAACGTATAACTGTAAAAAAAAAAAAGGTTTTAAGTTTATTATGTACCTCAATGATTGTCTACTGGAAAAATTGTTAATCTCTAACATAATGTGTATGAATGCTATATATATATATATATATATATATATATATATATATATATATATATATATATATATATGCTCTATTTTTTCTCTCATGTAATGTATTGTATTGTGGAGCTTTTCTCCCCATGCCTCCACTGAAAATGGACCTGTGTCCAGTCGGACTTTGCTGGTGAACAAATGCAAAATAAAATAAAATAAAAATATATCAGTGTGGGTTGTAAAGTTTAACAGAGAGTAATGGCTATATCTAGTTATTTGTACTTGGTTACAAAAGGAATAATATTGCTCTTATTGTCGGAGATAATAGGGATAGCCAGTCACAAGGCTCAGTGAGGGTAGGAAAAAATGCATAGCATTTTTTTGTGATTAATTTAAAGTTTATTTTGTTCAGACCATTGACAAAGATCAGAGAATTGCTAGAGTTGAGAATTCAAGACTGTGGGACATCTGTTTGCATGGAGTAATAAAATATCATATGCAGAGTGTAGGTTCAGGTAAGCCATCAGTAATATCATTAATGAATAAAGAAAACAGTGATGGGCCTATAACAGAGCCTTGGGGATACCTGTGATTAGTGTTCATTAATGGACAGCTGATTGTTGAAGTAGACTTGCATGTCCTGCTTTCAAGGTAGCTATGCAACCAGGCATTGATATTTTTATTCAAGATGAATTTTTGTGGCTTAGCAAGCAGAATTATGGTCAACAGTTTTAAAGTAATTTTCATAAAAATGTCGGCTGTAAGGAGACTGTCATTTAGGTTGCTACCTATCATGACATATTTTGAGAGTATAGCCATGGTTGTGCTAAAGCCATTTCTGAAGCCCAAAGCTATTAAAGTGTTTAAGAAGCTGTTTATAGGTTCATAGGTAGATACTAGGCTGTCAGCCCTAGGGCCTATACAAGACTAGCCAAAAAGGTACCCTGGCTTTTGCCACCCATGTAAATTATTTTCCTGTGCCCTTGTCCAGCAGAGCCACAGAGATGATCCCTTGGAGAATTTCCTATTTCCCATCCAATCATCAAGATTTTTCTTGAAGAATGCTAATGAGGAGCTTTGTTTGATATAGATAGGTAGTCTGTTCCAGAGTATGGGAAGTCTCTGGGACAGGAGTCTATCCCTCCAGCATGTTCTGTTTATTGTGGTGACAAGGTTTAGGTCCCTAGAGCTTGTAGCTCGGAGGGATTGGGATTTCTTTAGGTGTAGCATGTCCAACAGCTCTGGGTTTGACATAGCTTTGTATGTTAGGCAGAGATCGTCTCTGTCGCTACACTTTAAAATATATTTTGGAAAACGAATCCTCTAGGATGCTCTAAATTTAATTCAGGCTTGTGTTGTACTTTGGTTGCCCACTTTCGTCTGCTCCATCTAAGTGGGGGTGCTATAGGCTACCTCTGGTAACTAACGAGTGCTCTGCTCTGTACCTAGATAATAAGGTAATTTGACTTTTTTAACGTTCTGCAGCACTCTTAAGTAGTGGTGCTGCAACCTTATGGGCTTAAACCTATACATAACCTATTTTTACATTTAATTCACTCTTGGCAACACGTAAGGAATTAGAGGAAACCTTTAATTAAATAACGCCTGTATAGTATGCGCGCGACTGCCGATTAAAGCATAAACTACAGACATGCACGTTAGGGTTACCACCTGTCCCACTTTGCGAGGGACAGTCCCTCTTTGGGCAGTTGTGTCCTGCAAAAAAATTGTAAAAATGGTAAACGTCCTGAGATTTTAGGCCAAAATCATTTCCTACATTTTATGTAATAGTTGCATAAAACAGTTATTCTGTATCTGAAATGCCTAAATACTATAAAAAAAAACAGTATAAACAACTAAAATACTACAAGCATAAGCTTTAGTTAGGCAAAAAAGTGAAGTTCTGTACTTTGTACTGGCCGTGGGAATGTTTTGGCCTGCAAAGTCTAACGTTTGTACCAAAAATGTCCCACTTTGGGCATTTGAAAAGGTGGCAACCCTAATGCACGTGGAGCAGCTACTGGCTACCCCAGGTTTTAGCAAATGCGTAGTGCGAGACGCTAAATAAATCAGCTCCTCTAGGCAAGTAAACGGCAAAAACTACAAGTGGTTCTGCAACGTTTGTGGACATTAATAAGCGGAACCTTACAAACATAAAGCGTCTGTGGTTTACATTGATGCAGTAATGGGAATCTTTACTTAGGATAGTACCATGTAAAGCGACTGCATGTAGCCATTAGCCGCATAAACGCTGAATAGATAGGACTGTTATAACACATGTACATACTGTTTAATTGATATAACACAACTCAGTACTTGTGAGCTAGCCCATATCCTTACTACACGAGAATGCACATGTAAGTTCCTCACGATACTGCATTACTAGTTGAACATAGCCATTATTTAACAGACTTGTACTTACAACACTAAGTATAGAGGCGTCCGCATTGCAAGTGTATAGTTTACATCACAAGTGCTATTTGTGGACGATATATTCAGGTAGCCTTCCCTTGTTAATTATATTAGCAACTTTACAGTTTTAATGTCTGTTTAGTGTTTGTAGCCTTGTTATACTTTTTAAGATGCTGTGCTACAGCCAGACCTAGGCTAATGAACCTGTAATATCTAAACACCCTAGGAGTGCCTTCTAGTCGGGCCTTTTTCATACCTAGAATATCTGTCCCAGAGAAGATGTTTGGATAACTTCTACTGTTCCTCAATAGATTAGTTGTGTATTATTATAACTAAAAGCATTGTGTACTTGAGTCTGTAGTATTCTGTGCGTTCTTAGGCAGTGTCTTGACTATGTAAATGTACCAAAGCTAGATACAGGTTTAACTAGCTTGTTAGTTATCCCATGGTTTCTAGCATTGTTGAATGACTACAAATGCTGATTTGTTTTTATCTTTTCCCTGAACTACATCCTGCATTGTTGAATGACTACAAATACTGATTTGTTGTTATCTTTTCCCTCAACTACATCCTGCTTTGTTGGATGAATGTATACATGCTGTAAGTTATGTATATGCTTAGTCATATTGCCTGAACTAACTTAATAAGGATTTTTTGTTTCTTTTTTTCTCTCCACTGCTTGTTGTCTTGTTCCCTAACTGCTCTCAGCTCTCCAGCTTGCTTACCCTCCACTAGGAGTTAAGAATCTGACTGCCTGACAACCAAGAACCCTTCCCATATAACTAGCTGTCTCATCACCCTGTAATTTTATCCCTGTGCTCTTCCAAGAAAGGAATAAAGAAAGTATGTGTTTTCCTAATACTGGCTGTAAAGCTATTTTTAGTATGTTTAATTCTTGATGTTTGTAATTGCAAGCTTCCCAGCCTGGACAACCAGCAGCCATACCCCCTCTGTATCCTGTAGTCAAAGTACCGACCCTTAGTTCCTTTATTGCTACCTCCTTTAGCTGAACAGATCTTCTTATTTAGTCCTAGACCAACCTTCCCCAGAAAGTACTACTGCTGTAATACATTTCCCTATCCACTAGGCGGCACCCTTATCCAGTCCCTATCATTTGTCTATCTCACTATCTTATATTATACTTCCTCTACATTCTGCTGTCTATACCTTGCTATTATCATTCTTTCACATACCTCTTGCTTTACTGTTATCACCCACTATCCTCCTCTGAACACTTCCACTCTACTTCTTCTTCATTCTACACTTACCTACACTGAACTTACCTTTAGCAGTCAGCATTCCACTGATTGTTCACCTTGGCTGTTTCGCTCACTTGTCTCTACCCGCTTCATTTGCCCTGCGGGCTCAATCCGCTCCCCTACCCTGCCCCCAAATTCCACCCACCCCCCAGTGCTCCTACATTTATTCCTCTAAACCACACCCCCATTATGTTTGCTCCAATCTAAAGGCCCACCTCATTAACACTCCCAACCCTCCTTGTTACATCACCCCACCTGTTTGATACCTCCTTACCTCCCATTTTGTTCTGCAACTTAAACCATTATAATGACTATATTACCTATCCCCATACAAATAAAACTATTAGCCTTGGCCTCACTCTTACCTCCTCTAACTGCAGCCTATCTGCTAACCTCCTATGAACATCCAGTATGTCCAAAACTTCATTACCCCTCCAGATTTACTTCCACACCACTGCTAGCTATCTCCCAAAACCACATAAACATCACATCCGGACCCAGCTACCTACAAGCCAAATATCATAGACTGGCCCACATCAGGTATATCAATCTAAATGCTAAGAAGTCACTGTACTATTATTGTAAGCTTCAAAACCCTATAAATAGAATATACTTCCACTCCTTACTAGATGGGGACATTCATCCAAACCCTGGCCCAAACAATACTCTTGCCACTGAACAAAACAACCCTAACCTCGCTAGTACCCAAACCCCTACCAGACCTTCAAACTCACTCTGTGTAGCGCATCTCAACATACGTAGCATTAACAACATAATTGCCCACCTCCACGCCCTCCTAGATGTCCACTTATTTGACATCCTATGTCTAACAGAAACATGGCTAAAACCTGCATTTAAAGATAATGAAGTCATCACACCTGGTTACAATATACTGAGACTAGAAATCAGAGCCAAAAAGGGAGGGGGGTAGCAATCCTTTACAAAGCAGAGCTATAAGTTACCTCTGCAAACCTTAAACCACCTCTAGACAATAATGCCAAAATCCTAATTTCTAAAATTCAGCTTAATACGTGTAAATCCATATATATCATTTGTATCTACCTTCCTCCTGGAAATAATATTAATACCCTCGAAAATATCCTTAACTGGCTTTCTATAAATCTCCCGCAGGAAACTATAGTCCTTGGAGTCTTTAATATTGACTGGAAGTCCTGTAGTACTGTACACCCCACTACCCATATTAACCTATATGGCTTCTCACAGACTATTACCTCTCCAACCAGGATTAATAAACCCAATAATAAAGAAAGTACCTTAGATTGGATTCCCAGTAATAATCCTCATCAAACATACAAAGTAGGGACCCTCCTAGATGATCTAAGTGACCACTCACTAACTTATATTATCAGGCATAAAACCAACCTAACTTACCCAAATACTTTCAGAACAATACGGACCAAAAAACATTTAACCATGAACTTTTCCAAACAGAACTCAAGGCGTGTAATAGGTCACCACTAAAATACCTCCCACTAGATGAAACTGTACAATACTTTAATTCCACATTCTTAGCCATCCTTGACCACCACGCACCAACACGCTCTATTAGAGATAAGACTAAACCTGCCTCATGGCTCTCAAAAGCCACCAGGCAAAAAATCCTTCTTAGAAGCAAATCCTGGGCTAAATGGCGTACTACTAAAAATCCTACAGACCATCAAAACTTTAGACAACTTAGAAATAATACAAAAAAACTATGCTCTTAGATAAAAGAAACTTTTACTTCCAACTCCAGCAAGCTCACCAAAATAAACCACAAAAGTTTTGGACTAGCATTAACAAACTACTACAACCAGGTCAATCTATTATGCCAAACCCACAAGGCTCTAACCTTGAGAATCCCACACAAACTGCCAACGCCTTCAATTCCTTCTTTACAGAGGCCATCCAAACTCTTGCTAGTCAACTATCTCCAGGTAGCTCAAATCTACCAACTTCTACTTCTAGCCCACTTCCTTCATTTCAGTTACAACTTCCCTCATTTGCTCCCTTCTCCAAAAACTAAAGCCTACCACCCCCTCAGCTAACCAACTACCTGTAGAATACCTGCAAAGAGCAGCTAAAGCCATAGTCTATCCCATTTCCATACTGATTAACATAACCATAAATGAAGGTACCATCCCAACTATCTGGAAAATCTCTCACATTATCCCCCTACATAAAGGTGTGAACTCTAATGACTTTTCAAACTATCGTCCCATAGCTTTACTCTCTCTACTGGCAAAACTAATGGAACAATGCATCCATAGGCAACTACTTCACCACCTAATCCAAAACAACTTACTTGCCAACTGTCAACATGGATTCAGACCATTCCACAGTACTACCACTGCCTGCTGTCCTTTACAGACTGCATTAACAAAAACCGTAACAACAATATTCCTTCCTCTGCACTCTTTATTGATCTATCTTAAGCTTTTGATATGGTTAACCACCAGCTACTTTTAAATATACTCAAATCCCTTTCACTTGAAGCTCTAGCTATAAAATGGTTTGAATCTTATTTAGACAATAGACAGCAGGCTGTTCTATGGGATAATAATCTATCTACCCACCTCCCCATTTCCCTTGGTGTCCCTCAAGGCTCCATATTAGGTCCACTCCTATTTTTCATTTTTATTAACGACCTACACTTAGCAATTCCTTAAGCCACCTGTATTCAATATGCGGACGACTCCAAAATAATATGCTCAGTCACTTCTCCATCTGAACTACAGTCCCTAACCCAAAAGGCATTCAGTACAGTAGAACAATGTTTTTTACACCGCTGCCTCCTCTTAAACCCCCCAAAAACTAAACATTTGCTTTTTACTCCAACCTGGAATTCCACCCCAGTAAATTTTACACTCATATCTAATAATGACACTCTCATATCTCCTGACAAAACCACCAAACTCTTAGGAATAACAATAGATAGCAACCTGAACTTTGATACTCATATTAACAACACAATAAAAACAGTCAACAAGAAATTGGGGTCTGTGTATAGAATAAAACCCTTCCTTACACCATTAGCCAGAATCTCTATAGACCATACTCACTTAATCTCCACACTCCTGTATGCTTCATAGGTTGGTACTAGGCTATCAGCCCTAGTGCCTATACAAGCCTAGCCATAACAATTCCCTGGCTATTTCTTCCCACATTATTTACTTTCCTGGACCCCTGTCTAGCAGGGTGACTGACGTGATCCCTGGGGTGAATTTCCTTTCTCCCATCCAATCGTCAAGGTTCCTCTTGAAGAGGTCCAAAGAGGCACTCTGCTTGACATGTATGGGCAATCTATTCCAGAGTCTGGGGAGTCTCTGGGTCAGGAACCTATCCCTCCAGCATGTTTTGTTTATTGTGATGACAAGGTTTAGATCCCTGGAGCGTGTAGCTCTGAGGGATTGGGATTTCTTTAAGTGTAGCATGTCCAACAGCTCTGGGTTTGACATGGCCTTGTATGTTAAGCAGAGATCGCCTCTGAGTAGACGATATGCGACAGAGTATAGCTGGAGTTTTTTAAGGCGGTCAGCGTAGGGCATCTGCTTTAGGCCTGTGATTCTTTTAGTGAGGTATTTCTGAGGCCTTTCCAGTTGTTGCAGATGTCTTGAGAGGTACATACCAAATGGGGCGTTGTATTCTATAATGGGTCTAATGAGGGATGAGTACAGTGGGACAATGACCTCCTTTTTTCTGGATGAAAAGCCCTTCGTGATGAGGTGTGCCACATAGAAGGATTTTCTGACTGTTGTGGCGATGTGGTTATCGAAGGTGAGACCACTATCCACCTGTGTCCCGAAGTCTCTTATCACACTTTCTGTGTTTAGTGTACTGCCACCTATATGGTAATTCATGGATACAGGGATAACAATACATTTCTTGGCATTGAGCTTGAGCCCATGGCTCTGGCACCAAGCATCTGTTTCTGTAAGGCCCTTTTGTAGAGTATCCACATCATTTGGGGATTCAATAATGGCTCCCAGTTTGCAGTCATCTGCAAACTTTGTTAGCCAGAGTCCCTTAGTGTTGACCTGTACTTCAGAGAAGTAGATGCCAAACAAGATCGGCCCCAGGACTGAACCCTGAGGTACTCCACTTGTCACTTGTCTGGAGCTGGATTTGGAGTCGGCTACTTTTACAGTGTGGGTTCTATCAGTAAGCCATTTTGCAACCCATTGGGTGACATAGGGATTAATGCCCAACTTAGTAAGTTTATCTATGATTCCAGAGTGGGGGATGGTGTCAAAGGCCTTGGCAAGGTCTAGATAGACTGTGTGGACCACCTTACCCTTGTCCATGGCTCTGGAGACTGATTCAAAGAAGTCAATCAGGTTCAGGAGACAAGATCGGCCCTTCACAAACCCAAACTGGGTGGGGTCCAGTGTTTGAAGGTTGCCAATGTCTTTGTTTATAAGTTCCATGATAATACGCTCCATGGCCTTGCAGATAAGGCTTGTCAGACTGATGGGACGGTAGTTTCCGGGATCCAAGGTGGATCCCCTTGTGGATTGGGATAACTGTAGCTCTGCACCACTCAGTGGGCATGAAACCTGAGGTGAGGCTATGATTAAACATGACACTTAGGTGAGGTGCCAGTTCATATTGTAGTTCATGTAGTATACAGCCCGGGATGTCATCTGGTCCCATGGATGCTGTATTCTTGGCATTAGAGAGTGCGTTTTGTACCTGTGTGGCCGTTATTACTGGAATTTGGCAATCTTCCGGTATTGAGATGGGCCATTTAGGGGGTGAAGTTGGCACTGAATCGATCTGCCAGGATATTGGCAATATCCTTCGGATCAGTATATTTAATGCCATTCTGTTTTAGCTCAGAGCAGATCTGAGCATTGCCATTTAGATTCTTGACATAGTTATAGAATGCTTTGTGGTTGTCTTTGGAATCTTTGGCAATTTTATTTTCGTAACTAGCTTTGGAGGATTTTATGGGGCATCTCAGTTTCTTACTGAGGCTAGTAAGGGAGTTTTTTGCATCCTGGGGTTTTCCTCTTTTCTGCAAAAGTTTCTTCCTTTTGTTGTAAAGTTTGTTTATGGCAGGGGACCACCAGATTGGCTTCCTCTTTTGGATGAGAGCATTTTGGTTCTATTTGGGATGGCACGATTCATGCATGAGTGGATGTGCTCGTACAGTGCCTTAGTGTAGGATTCAGCAGTTGAACTTTCAGTTCCCGTCTGCATGGGTGTCATGAAGTTTGTCACGTCTGACTTGAGTAGCATGAAGTTGGCTTTGGAGAAGTTTTTATGGTGGTTTCTTTACTGGGGGTGGGGTGGGATGTGGATGTTAAGGGTGATTAGCTTATGGTCAGACCTGACTAACGAGGGGGTGACCATAGGTATGGAGCATTGATTTCCCATGTTGGTAATGACCAGGTCTAGGATATTGGAGCCCCTGGTGGGACTATGGATTAGTTGATCCAGGGCGTTGGAATTTATGAATTACAAGAACCGTTGCGCAAAGGTGTTGGGACATGAGTAGTTTTCCCAGTTAATGGCAGGGTAGTTAAAATCACCCAGTATTAGAGTGTTTGGTTCTATCTTAATATTTGCTATTCACCTACATATACTAATCTGTCAAGAAACAACCTCAGCAAACTGGCAATCTCCTGTAATACTATAGCTAGATTTGCCACTGGATCTCCATTTAGAACCCATCGTTGTCTTAATCTAAAGCAGCTAGGATGGCTAGAGTTTCAAAATCAGCTTCTATTTCACCAGCTTGCTATTGCCCATAAGACCCTGTATCAACCCACCAATACTCTCTGGCCTCATTACCCCTTACAACAATTTTAAAAACTTATGTTCCTCAAATAAATTACTTGTTTGTACAAGCAGATCCAGCAACTTGGCAGGAGACTGTCTGTTCTCTAATACTGTTGGAAAGCACTGGAACCTACTACCCACTGAACTTTTATCACTGTTTTCAATAACACTTTTTAAACATAAACTAAAACTATATCTTAGAGCACATTGGTTATGCCCCTGTACTAACCCTGACTAACTCATTTTCTTTATACTAATGGATACTCTTCACCTTTTACTGTTCTGTACTAACTCCAGACTTATCCTTAAAGAACCAAAGAGACCATGATCCTGCAATTTAAATCTATGTATATATGTAAATAGTAACATCTTTTTATGTACAAAACCTTTTACTGTTTGTGTTATGTTTATTACAAGTACTGTATTTCTATTAACATCAGCTGTGTTATGCTTGTACTGTAGCAACATTCTATGTTGTAATTGTGTGTGTTGGAGCTTTTCTCCCCGGGCCTCTACTGAAAATGGACATGTATCCAGTTAGACTAGCTAGGTCAACACATGTAAAATAAATAAATAAATAAATGAGTAGGCAATATGTGATGGAGTAAAGCTACAATACTTTGAAACTGTCTGCATAGGGCATCTGTTTGAAGCCGGTAATCCTCTTTGTAAGGTATTTCTGCGGCCTTTCCAGTTGTTGTAGATGTCTTGTGAGGTACATACCAACAGGGGCGCTGTACTCTATAATGAGTGACGAGTAGAAGGGAATAATGACCTCTGTTTTCCTGGATGAGAAACCTTTTGTGATGAGGTGTGCCACGTAAAAAGGATTTCCTGACTACTGTGGCGATGTGATTATCAAAGGAGAGACTACTGTCCACCTGTGTCCCAAAGTCTCTTATCACATTTTCGGTGTTAAGTAGACTGCCACCTATGTGGTAGCTTATGGGTCAGAGTTTTCACCAAAGGGGATGACAATGCACTTTTTGGCATTGAGCTTGAGGCCATGGCTTTGACACCAGGCATCTGTCTCAGTGAGGCCCTGTTGTAGGATGTCCACATCGTTAGGAGTTTCAGTTATGGCTCTTAGTTTGTAGTCATCTGCGAACTTCATTAGCCAAAGACCTTCTGCGTTAGCCTGTTTTTCAGAAAAGTCGATACCAAACAGGAGAGGACCCAGGACTGAACCCTGTGGTACTCCACTTGTCACTGGTATGAAGTCATATTTGGAGTCTGCTACTTTCACAGTGTGGGTTCTGTCAGTGAGCCAGTTGGCAAACCATCTTGTGACATAGCTTTGTATACCTAGTTTAGAGAGTTTATCTATAATTCCAGAGGGGAGGATGGTGTCAAAAGCCTTGGTGAGATCTAGATAGGCTGTGTGAACCACCTTACCCTCGTCTGTGGCTTTTGTGACTGCTTCAAAGACATCTGTCAGGTTTAGGAGACATGATGTTCATTTTATAAACCCAAACTGGGTGGGGTCCAGAGTTTGAAGATTACCAATATCTTTGTTTATAAGTTCCATGATACGTTCCATTGCCTTGCAAACCAGGCTCATTAGGCTAATGGGGCAGTAGTTCCCAGGGTCCGTGGTGGCTCCCACTTTGTGGAGTGGGATAACCATCACTGTGCGCCATTCAGTAAGCACAAAGCCTGAGGTCTTGATCTTGGGGGATTCCTTCTGAATCTTCAGGAGTACCCTGGATGTCAGTGAAATGAGTGAAAAAGCACACAGGACTATTCCTGTCAAAGAAAAAGAAAAAAAAAAACATCTGTCTTCTAGGGCTTCTAGTAAAATCTTGCTGCGGCCTAGAGCAGGATCTTGTTAGCTGTTTATTTATTAAGGAGGCAAATGCATCTACTAGAGGAAGTCTCCACAGATAGCTCAAATGTTAGAAGATGACGGTTCATTAAATGCAAACTCCTGAAGTGGAGAGTATTAATAATCAAAAAAAATAATTGAATGGAAGTTTTTTTCCCAAAAAGAGAACTTATCTGCTCTGCAAAGGATGAGCACAAACTGACCAAAGATCCTCAAAAGCCTCAGGTGTGTACTCTTGGGCAGCAGTAAAGCTCTGTGCATACTCTTCAGCAGCAGTAAAGCTCTGTGCATACTCTTTGGCAGCAGTAAAGCTCTGTGCATACTCTTCAGCAGCAGTAAAGCTCTGTGCATACTCTTCGGCAGCAGTAAAGCTCTGTGCATACTCTTCGGTGGCAGTAAAGCTCTGTGCATACTCTTCGGTGGCAGTAAAGCTCTGTGCATACTCTTTGGTGGCAGTAAAGCTCTGTGCATACTCTTTGGCAGCAGTAAAGCTCTGTGCATACTCTTTAGCAGCAGTAAAGCTCTGTGCATACTCTTCGGCAGCAGTAAAGCTCGGTGCATACTCTTCGGCAGCAGTAAAGCTCGGTGCATACTCTTCAGCAGCAGTAAAGCTCTGTGCATACTCTTCAGCAGCAGTAAAGCTCTGTGCATACTCTTCGGCAGCAGTAAAGCTCTGTGCATACTCTTCAGCAGCAGTAAAGCTCTGTGCATACTCTTCGGCAGCAGTAAAGCTCTGTGCGTACTTTGGCAGCAGTAAAGCTCTGTGCATACTCTTCAGCAGCAGTAAAGCTCTGTGCATACTCTTCAGCAGCAGTAAAGCTCTGTGCATACTCTTCAGCAGCAGTATAGCTCTGTGCATACTCTTCAGCAGCAGTAAAAATCTGTGCATACTCTGGCAGCAGTAAAGCTCTGTGCATACTCTTCGGCAGCAGTAAAGCTCTGTGCATACTCTTCGGCAGCAGTAAAGCTCTGTGCATACTCTTCCGCAGCAGTAAAGCTCTGTGCATACTCTTCCGCAGCAGTAAAGCTCTGTGCATACTCTTTGGCAGCAGTAAAGCTCTGTGCATACTCTTCAGCAACAGTAAAGCTCTGTGCATACTCTTCAGCAGCAGTAAAGCTCTGTGCATACTCTGGCAGCAGTAAAGCTCTGTGCATACTCTTCAGCAGCAGTAAAGCTCTGTGCATACACTTCAGCAGCAGTAAAGCTCTGTGCATACTCTGGCAGCAGTAAAGCTTTGTGCATACTCTTCAGCAGCAGTAAAGCTCTGTGCATACTCTTCGGCAGCAGTAAAGCTCTGTGCATACTCTTTGGCAGCAGTAAAGCTCTGTGCATACTCTTTGGCAGCAGTAAAGCTCTGTGCATACTCTTCGACAGCAGTAAAGCTCTGTGCATATTCTTCGGCAGCAGTAAAGCTCTGTGCATACTCTTTGGCAGCAGTAAAGCTCTGTGCATATTCTTTGGCAGCAGTAAAGCTCTGTGCATACTCTTCCGCAGCAGTAAAGCTCTGTGCATACTCTTCGGCAGCAGTAAAGCTCTGTGCATACTCTTTGGCAGCAGTAAAGCTCTGTGCATACTCTTCTGCAGCAGTAAAGCTCTGTGCATACTCTTTGGCAGCAGTAAAGCTCTGTGCATACTCTTCTGCAGCAGTAAAGCTCTGTGCATACTCTTTGGCAGCAGTAAAGCTCTGTGCATACTCTTCAGCAACAGTAAAGCTCTGTGCATACTCTTCAGCAGCAGTAAAGCTCTGTGCATACACTTCAGCAGCAGTAAAGCTCTGTGCATACTCTGGCAGCAGTAAAGCTTTGTGCATACTCTTCAGCAGCAGTAAAGCTCTGTGCATACTCTTCAGCAGCAGTAAAGCTCTGTGCATACTCTTTGGCAGCAGTAAAGCTCTGTGCATACTCTTTGGCAGCAGTAAAGCTCTGTGCATACTCTTCGGCAGCAGTAAAGCTCTGTGCATACTCTTCGGCAGCAGTAAAGCTCTGTGCATATTCTTCGGCAGCAGTAAAGCTCTGTGCATACTCTTTGGCAGCAGTAAAGCTCTGTGTGTACTCTTCGACAGCAGTAAAGCTCTGTTCATACTCTTCGGCAGCAGTAAAGCTCTGGCCAGCTTGGCACCCAAAGTTGTTTTTTTGTTATTTCAGTTCAAGCTGCCTGACAGCTTGGGTGTATGGAAGGTGCCCTGAAAACTTTGGTAGCTGGACAACATTTATATCCTTGGCAGGATATAACCCATATAGCTAAAGCTACTGCAGCAGTGATCAATATGGTGAACCTCAGCATATGTTTACAACTTTGCAGGTTTTCTTCAGTCTCTCAGCATCAGCTTGTAGTAGGGAAGTTGCACACAACTAAGGTATGAGATTTACATCCAGGCTACTGTTGTTGGTGCTACTTGAAAATATACTCTTGTTCATCCGTGGTGACTCTTGGCCCCCAGGGTATAGTAACCCACTTAGTTGCAAAGCAGATATTAATGGCAGAGGCTGTAGTTCTTCAAAACCAAGTATAAACATAACATTTGGGATTGCCTCCGAGTTCAACCATTTTGGGCTTCTCTGGCAAAGAAGATGTTTGCAGTTTAAATTGCTCAGATTTCTGCTTATTGCATGTTTGTTCTGTATTTTTCCACAGCCAAAGCTGAAGTAAGTGTTTGTGTCTCCCAAATTACTCCACCTCTACATGGGCACAAATTGGAAACTGCCACAGAGAATTAATTTACAATGTTTGTTTTTTAAATCAAGCACACACACCTCTTATTACTTTCCATGCTGCTTTGTGATTTTAGCAGTCGCATAATTAGTAGAACATACAACATCAGTATACCTTGCAGACGTTTACGGGAAAACTAGTACAGCATTGTCATAAACTTCTGCTGCTGCTTTATTTCATCTGTCGGCCTCCTTATCCCTCTTTGAGTCTTTTCATTGAAATTGTGCATAATATGTAATGCAATGTCACTGAGTCGTGTCATTAATAAACAGTTTCATACTACAGCTACTGATTCTATCTCTATTCTTTAAACAGGAACAAACCACTTGCTGACAAACAGGATAAACACCCAGTGCTCCAGAAAAACTTGAATAATATTAATGAAACCAAAAGGAGCAACTAGGCTGATGCAGAGTCACAAGTAGAAATGAAAGGCAAAATCCTCAGGTTAAAATCCAAATGAAAGGCAAAATCCTCAGGTTAAAATCCAACTTTAATTCCACTGCAGGTCAGATAAGCGCTTTCACTCATTCATTTGAGCTTCATCAGATCATGTAACAAAGACCTTCAAGTACATAGGCTACATTTATACAGTTAAAACATATCCTATTGGCTGCTTCTTGTTACATATTCATGAGTTAATCTAAGCTTAAAGATATATGCACATATAAGCATGCTGAGATGTATAAAATGAATATAAAAAAACATATAAAAAAACATATAAAAACTCTCCATGAACACTCAAGATGCTGTAATAAATATGTATATATAGATATATATATCAAAAGAAATCTATTACAAGGTAAAACATATATGTTCCATCATTTATTATAAAATCTACAAACATTCCTCCATTTGTTTAACATAGGTTTAATGGAGGCTCTCTCATTGAGACCTAGACCCCTATCTGCTCTCAATCTAACTATCCACATACTCTCCTTACTCTCAGTATGGTTCCTAATGTCACCTCCTCATATACTGGGTTTAATATTCTCAAGAGCTCTAAATAGGAAATAATGTTCAGGACCTGCTTGGGCTACGTGCTTAGCTAAGGCATTGTGGGGTGAAGCCTTCCTAATGTGGTAAAGGTGTTCTCTTATCCTGTCTTTAAAACGACGATTGGTTTTGCCAACATAAAATGCATCACATATTTGGCACACTGCCAAATAAACTATATGAGTAGTATCACAGGTAGTTACAGCACGTATGCTAAAGTTAGTGTGCATGTCAGGATGTTCAAAAAATGGACTGGGGTCAAGAGAATTACAATAATTACAGCGTCCACATGGTTTTGTGTGACTAAACCCTCTTTTTTATATAGGAATAAATTAAAATTAAATTTAAGGAGAATGCTATGTTATTCAAAAAGGGATGAATGGTCAATGCCTCTTGAACACACAAAACCATGTGGACGCTGTAATTATTGTAATTCTCTTGACCCCAGTCCATTTTTTGAACATCCTGACATGCACACTAACTTTAGCATAATGCTGTAGCTACCTGTGATACTACTATATAGTTTATTTGGCAGTGTGCCAAATATGTGATGCATTTTATGTTGGCAAAACCAATCTGCTTTAAAGACAGGATAAGAGAACACCTTTACCACATTAGGAAGGCTTCACCCCACAATGCCTTAGCTAAGCACGTAGCCCAAGCAGGTCCTGAACATTATTTCCTATTTAGAGCTCTTGAGAATATTAAACCCAGTATACGAGGAGGTGACATTAGGAACCATACTGAGAGTAAGGAGAGTATGTGGATAGTTAGATTGAGAGCAGATAGGGGTCTAGGTCTCAATGAGAGAGCTTCCATTAAACCTATGTTAAACAAACGGAGGAATGTTTGTAGATTTTATAATAAATGATGGAACATATATGTTTTTACCCCTTGTAATAGATTTCTTTTGATATATATATCTATATATACATATTTATTACAGCATCTTGAGTGTTCATGGAGAGTCTTTATATGGTTTTTTATATTCATTTTATACATCTCAGCATGCTTATATGTGCATATATCTTTAAGCTTAGATTAACTCATGAATATGTAACAAGAAGCAGCCAATAGGATATGTTTTAACTGTATAAATGTAGCCTATGTACTTGAAGGTCTTTGTTACATGATCTGATGAAGCTCAAATGAATGAGTGAAAGCGCTTATCTGACCTGCAGTGGAATTAAAGTTGGATTTTAACCTGAGGATTTTGCCTTTCATTTGGATTTTAACCTGAGGATTTTGCCTTTCATTTCTACTTGTGACTCTGCATCAGCCTAGTTGCTCCTTTTGGTTTCATTAATATAACTCTATTCTTTGCTTTGCAGTTTATATGGCAAGTTGTGATCAGTGCACCACCCTGGTAATCAAATGTAAAATAAAAATAAAAATGTGCTTACAATGTCCTTTTGAACAGCTTTGAAGTTCTTATTTTTATGATAGATCTCTCCTGATACCAGTGTGATATTTACTTTTCTCTATTTAAACTTGTTCAATTTGTGTTGTTAATAAAGATAGAATTAAAAAAAAAACTTTGAGCGAAGGTGGTGAAGCATTTGGGGTGAGAGAACAAATTTTGAATTGGCCATTAGATAAGTAACTAGCCAGTGATATTAGGTCACGGATAGCTTGGTCAAAAATACAACAAACTAAATTATATACATTCTTCTAAGCAAGAGAGGAGAAGGATTATGTAACTAAATATTGTCTGGATACAGAATTAGAGAGAGAAAACAGGACGACATGAATACATCAGTCGTTTTCTGATCGCTTTTTGTTGTCTCTCTGCTTAAGCTGGCCATACTCTAACCTTTTACTTCCCACTTTTTGTCTTAGTTATACTTCCGTGGTAAAGTTATTGAATTATTTATCTTGCGTGTCATTACTGTCATCCATAAAAGACTTCTTGCCTTATGAATGGAGAACAGCAACAGTCATACCTCTGCACAAAGGTGGACCATATACAGACCCTGGAAACTACAGACCCAAAGGTCTTACTAGACTCGTATGTAAAGCCATGGAAAGAATTATGGAAATGATCGATAATGACATAGGAAACCTTCGAACGCTGGACCCAACCAATCCGGTTTCATCAAGGGCAAGTCATGCCTACTCAACCTGGTGGACTTCTTTGAGAAGGTCACCAAAGCAATGGATGAGGGCAAAATGGTTCACACTGTGTACCTTGACCTGGCCAAAGCATTTGACACAATCCCCTACTCAGGCATTGTTGACAAACTTAAGGGGTTAGGTACAAATTCTTATGTCACCAGATGGATAGCCAGCAGGTTCATAGACAAGATCCAGGAAGTTAGAATTGAAGAGTCAACCTCTACAAAGAGGCCAATCACAAGTGCAATTCCTCAGGGATCAGTCCTGGGACTGCTTCTTTTTGACATTGACTTCTCTGAAGTCAAAGCCAGTGTCAGTGGCCTCTGGCTGACTAAATTTGCAGATGATTGCAAATTAGGAGCTTTGAATCACCCACCAACAAAAAAGTTCTCTAAGAAGGGCTGACACAGACAAGCAGCTGGTGTCAGAGCCATGCGCTGAAACTAAATGCCAAGAAATGCATGAATGCATAGTAGCATCCTTCGGGAAGTCATCTACCCCTGGTAACTACCAGATTGACAAAACACCCCTAAGGCTTGACCCATTAGTCAGGGACTTAGGGAAACACATAGGCAGTAATCTACCCTTTGACCATCATGTGTCTGCTCTAGTGAGGAATGTTGTTCAACTTATAAACAAATGTATGGCATCTAGGTCCAAGGAAGTCATTGTTCCACTGTATTCGGCATTCATCAAACCTATCATTGAGTACAGTGCCCCTTTAGTGTGTACCTAACCAGGCATATCCAACAAATGAAACGTCCACAGTGGTTGCTCACTAAAAGAATACAAGGGTGTTAGTAACATGTCTTATGCAGACTGTCTCAAGGCCCTATCCATGTGTTCTGTCATAAAGGCTGTTAAGAGGAGATCTGTGCCTGGCATAAAGGAATTATCAGACCCCACTCTGATGGAGCTCCTGCATATCCGCAAAACAAACAGCACCAGAATTACCCATTCTAAAGACTTAAACCTTGCCTGTGATATTAATAGGATGTAGTGGAGAGACAGGCATTGTATCCCAGAGACTACCTCTTCTATGGAACAGGCTCCCCATCAGTGTGAAGCAGAGTTCCTTCCTAACCCAATTCAGGTATAATTTGGATAATTGGATTGGGAACAGGAAATTCATCCCTGGTTTGGCACCTGTCTCTCTAATGGACACAGGCAGCCTGTAAATGGTTCATCTTCCAGGCCCCTGGTTGTAAATGTTTCACCTCCCAGACCTCTGCTTACACTTATTAAGGGTACCAGAACTTGTCAGAGATTTGGGATGCATGGCTACGCTTAAAAAGGCCCTTGTGGTCGTTAGCCTAGTAAACACCTATGAAACTTATAAGCTGCTCATAATTATGTGTATATCCCAGACCTGCACCTCCCAATTCAGAAGCCCATGTAAAAAATAAATATCAGTGGTGGTGTGCAACTCTTAAGGACATTTCTTAACCTGCAAACAATTTCCTAAAAAAGCTGTTAAAATTGCACAATTCAGAGTGAAATTAATGTTGGTTATATGAACTAACAGTGATAACTTTGAGCAAGAACTCACAGGAACAGAATTTCTCTCCTTTTAATAATACTTGGTTTAAATGTCTCATAACACTTTCTGTCACTGCAGCTTTAAAGAAGAAACTTTCACAAAATATGAGTTGTATTCATAATTTTGTTATATATTCAGCACTATCTCTAAGAAAACAGGTATGCCTCAATTGTGTAATTATTGAGTGAAATTTTTCATATTTAATGCCGTTCCTGAATCACTTGGATACTGCTTGCAATAATAACTACATTTGTGTTGAATTAATTGATTGTATTCCAGCCTTCAAATCCCCTCACCTGAGTGACAGAAAAGCTGCTTTTCTGAGTCATAGAAAGTGTGTTTAATTAAAAATTGGGGATGGTCATGGTTACAGGTGTCTGCTGTCAGCATTTTCTTTCCTTTGCATAGAACAATTGCTTGTAATAGATCAGCATGTTGGCTAGGCTATTTATATTCAGCCAAGCAGCAAGTCCCATTTTTAATGCATTTTGAGGCGAGGGTGAAGGTAAATGGTTTGACTTTTAATGTTAAAAGCATGTCAGTAAATTGAAAAAAAAAAAACACATTGAAAAATAAAAGTATGAGAGATGGTACTGACCCTTGTCCCATGAGATGCATAATTTAAGGGTTAACTTTTCCCAGAGAAATGCTTGGACCTCTTTCAAACATTCTACTCGAGTTCAAGTTACAGCTTTTTTGTTACTTGAGTGCATTGTGAAAAGGAGAATTAGAGTGCTGCAGGGCATACAACGGGGCACGATGGAAAAGGAGGAGGTGTTGTAAAGCTACTATGCAATGTTTTTAATGGCTCAGGTTTCATTATGTTTCTTTTCTGTAGCATTCTTTCCTAGACAATTGTATTGGGGTGAGTTACAGTTGCCTCATACTATGGTGCATGTGATACTTGAAACTTGCAGAGCAAGATAGGGTCATATTCAGACCTTTCTAAGCAGAATGTTATTAAAAAAAAACTGTTCCAGGTGTTTGTAGCAGGCTACTAGTTACTCACCCCTGAGTCCATTTTCTGTGCTGGTTTTGTCATGTTTTTTTTTTTTTCTTTTTTAGGTGAACTAAAATCTACAGAAGATGAAGAAGCAGTTGAAGCAGCTGAAAAAAAGAATGACGTCAGTGGTCGTGATAGCCCTGATGAACAGAACTTTAGTGTTTCATACAATCCCAACTGCCAGTTGGTGGATATTGACAGTGTGAATGCTGACCTTCTTGAGATGGAAGGTGGTGCTTCTCTGCAAATAGATACAATTCCTCCTGGAATTCTGGAAACTGTAAACTTATTTTACTGTTGCTCCAACTGTGGCAAGATATTTTGGGAAGGGTCCCATTTTCAGCGAGTTATCTCTCAGTTCAAACAAGCTTTGAATATTGCAGACGCCAAAACCTTTTATGAAGTATGATGTAAAAAGGCAACCTTTTATTTCAAGTAAAACTCTCTCCCATAATGGCACTTTTATTTTTAAACTTTGAAAGGGATTGTCCATTTCTTCCTTGGGGTTTGTCTTTTACAAATCGTCCTGTCACAAATAATTGTGTGCCAAGATTCATAGCTCATTTGTAATACCCAACTCTGCTTATCTGCAACTAATCTGTTAAATGGGTCTAAAGGTGATTGTGAAGGATCAGGCGTGGCATTTACCTTACCAGTGCTAATTATCAGATTGAACGTTTGTGGGTCAGTTAACTGCACAGTTTTACTGTGACACCTATTATATTTCTGTCATGAAACATTGTGCAATAAAGCATACCTACATGACGGTCACCAGTGGCTAGGAATCTACTCAAATTAAGAGAAAAGTTTAAAACATTTGAGGTACAATGTAGCATGCTGTATGCATTTCTCCCTCAAAACATGCCTTATGTATTATTGCATGGTCATACCTTACCATACCCTCTGACTCCATCGTTATTACAAATCAGTTATTAATACATGGTAGTCAAAACACTAGCACCATAAGGTTTCTGCCCTGAAATAGGAAATATTCTCTAATGTGCTTCCAGTTTTTAGTCCGGGTTAGGTGGTGGTGTAGAATATGAATCCTTTTATCCACTGCCAAACCTGGATGGTGAAGCACATCTGTGTTTTTAATACAGATTAAACCTAGAGGCTTCTTTTGACTCACTGACTGTCTACCACCCGTGTCACAATTTACTTCTAGGCCTTCTGTCAAGATCCTTCATTTATATAATTTAGTTGTTTTCATCATATTTTGTAGATTTTTTTTTGGGGGGGGGGCTTCAGAAACAAGATTCACCAAAGTCCAAAGGTCAGAGGGCTTGATTGCCACATTAGATTTCCTTAGTGTTTAAAAATAAACAAATAAATAAATAAAAACTGAGCATAAGTTGCAAAAAATCATAGCATTACCAGTATGGTACAATTTTCTTGGAGATCATTGTGGCACTTGTCGATTGTAAGGCATACTGAATATCAAGCTTTGTTGTTTTGTTCTTATTTGTTCTGTTCCCTCTGTTTTTAAAGCAACATTAAAACTCCTTTTTTAAATACTGTTGTTTATTTGTGTGTCTGTTTTAACTCATTCTGTATAGCATAGTTTACTCCTGTTTTTCTTTTTCTCTTGTTTTTTTTTTTTCTTTTTTTTCTTTTCTTGTTTATACAGCTGTAATTCAGTATCCTTCATGAGAGGAAATAATTACCTGGAGAAAATGTAACACCCTGAGATTGTTGCATGACAGGGTATGGATGTTCCTGTCAGGTGCTTCCATGGTTTCAGAAATCAATTTTTATTTTTTTATGAATTTCTGTTGGTTTTGTAAGGGGCAGTCTATAGGAAATATTGGTGCTGAAGTATTCATTCATAAATTTGTATGAGGCTGTGATTAACTCCTTGGGTAATATATTTATTTATTTGTTTGTTTTTCATTTGTTTACTGGGAAAGTCTGACTGGACAGGTTGCCCTTTTTTTAGTGGAAGCCCAGGGAGAAAAGCTCCATTGTTAGTACAGTTTTGTATTACATTGGCAAGAACAAAACATAAATAAAATTAAAACAAGAAACAAAACCTCAAACAAGCATAGTTAGTACAGAGAAGAGTCATGTAACACTGTACATTGGCAACACTATATGTAAAGACAGCTCTTGGCATTGTATGGGATTATCACACAATTAGACAAGGAATCAAAACCCATGTAAGTACACTATCAGTGAAAATTTGGACAATTCACATGGTACCAAGTTGAAGAGGTTACAGAAAAATTGTCACACTGATTGTGTAAGCAGCAGAGAAAGTTACATTATGTACAATGTGATAATACATTATGAAATTAGATGTTGCTTTATTTTTACAGTGAAAAACTAATATCAGAAGTTGGTTTATGCAATAGGGTTTCTGGGGTCTGGGGAGGTGGGTTGGAGTGCAGCTGAGTGGACATGTTAGGTTAAGTGGGCAGGGAAGGTTTAGGAGAAGGAAGTAGTATGATGGGAGTGTTACCCATGATCAGCACAGGTGTATAGACAGGAATTAGTGAGGTGGGTTTTAATGAGGTGCTTGAAGTTTTTTATGTTACTTGTGGTTCTAATGTCAATGGGCAAGGCATTCCACAGTTTTGCAATGTAAGAGTAATATAGAGAGTCTCCTGAGCTGTTTTTGCTTCTGTTTATTTTTATTAGAGCTTAGTTAGTGGATCTAAATGAGCGAGAGTTTGTGTGAGGGATCAGGAGGCCTTGGAGGGCTGGTGTCTTTTCAGGTTCATAGAACATTTTGTGGGCCATGGTGAGTTGGTTGAGGGTGAGATGATTGGGTAATTCTAACCAAGATAGTTGATTTAGGACCTGGCAGTGGTGTGTTCTAAGAGGGGAATTGGTGGCAAATTTTGCTGTCTTGTTGTAGCCGATGTCTAGCTTGACTAGGTTGGATTTGCTAAGGTTAGTAAGAATAGATGACGCATACAGTAGTGTTGATAGAAGATGGGTCCTGGCTGTAATGGTTTTGGAGTTTTTGGTCAAGTAATTTCTGCATTTGTATAAGGTTCCTAGTTTCTTATGGACTTTTTTTATTGTTTGGGCAATGTGTAAGTCAAATCTCAGATTTTGATCTATAGTAATTCTGAGTAGCTAGGTGGATGGGACTGGTTCAATCAGTGTTTTGTTGCTAGACATAGTTTTAAAACAAGAGGAGCGGTATATGGTTTTAGTGGGATGTTAAAGCATGAGTTTAGTTTTGTTTGGGTTGAGGATTAATTGGGCATCTGCCAGCCATGTTTCCATAGCATTAAAGGATTTTTGGGTTTTGTTTTGAAGTTCTAGGAGGGTTGGGGCAGAGCAGATTAGTGCAGATTTGTCTGCATACTTAATCTGCGTGGCTTGAGATGTGGTAGTGTGGAGGTTGTTGGTAAATAAGTTACAAAGAAGAGGGCCGAGGATGGACCCTTGAGGCACACCCAGGGTTACATAGGTAATAGGGGACATAGAACATTATTCCACCAGGTGGCTTGTTGCAGATCAGTGAGGTAGTCCTGGAACCAGGCTAGAGTGGAGTATACTTAGGCTGAGCTTGGTCATAGAGGTTAACTGTTTATGGTGAGAGACTTTACTGAAGTTGACAATGCATCTCGAAAAATAGATGATACCGGGTTGCCCCTGCTTCTGTGCTTATTGATAGTGTTAGTGAAGCTAATGAGGGCTGTGATGGTGCTATGGTTGGGGTGGAAGCCATGCTGGGTATTGTTGAAGAGTTTATTGTCTAGGAAGTGGTTTAGTATTTGAGTGTGTACGCACCTTTCGAGGATTTTTGACAGTAGGGATAAGATTGCACTGGGTCACAGAATAATAATAATAAAACAATGAGTGAGAAGCTCACACAAAAAAAAAACAATCAGTAAAAACTAAATGAAAACTCCAGCCAAGCTGGAACTTCCAATGAGTGACATCCCAAACCTCTTGAATCAGAGGCACATGGGATATATACAAATGACACTTATGAACACCAGGTGTTTCAGCTAATTGGTAATCCTGAATGCTTATGACTTGTTTCATAGTTTTAATGGACAATTTCATGCCAAAAAAGCCAAACCCCATTAGTTGTGAATATGCATATTTTACCTCATCAGCACAGCACAAGCAGAGTGTTTGACTAAGCATAAGAAAATGATGAAACAAGTCATGGGCATTCATAATTGCCAATTAGCTGAAACACCTGGTGTTCATAAGAGTCATTTGCATATATCCCATGTGCCTCTGATTCAAGAGGTTTGGGAGGTCACTCACTGGAAGTTCCAGCTGGGCTGGAGTTTTCATTTAGATTTTACTGATTTTTTTGTGTGACCTTCTCACTCATTGTTTTAGCTTGTTATTTGGGATATTTTGTAGTCACCCTAATGATAATGGACATCAGCTGCGTATAACAGCCCTATGTTTCTTATGCTTAGTCAAACACTCTGCTTGTGCTGTGCTGATGAGGTCAAAACAGCCTGAAATATGCATACTCACAGCTAGTGGTGTTTAGCTTATTTGACCTGAAATTGTTTATTAAAAGGATGAAACAAGTCATGGGCGTTCAGAATCTCCAATTAGCTGAAACACCTGGTGTCCATAAGGGTCATTTTCATGCATCCCATGTGCCTCTGATTCAAGAGGTTTGGGAGTTCATTCATTAGAATAATTATAATCTGATTTGTATTGTTAAACTGTTCAGCTCCTGTGTTTTCTCATCGTTTTATTGTTATTTTTATTATTTTTATACTCTAATATCTTGCTGTCTTCTCATCTGAAGCAACTTTCTCTCCTCACAATTCCACTTTTCATAACCTCGACTGCTGTCCTTATTAAGTTTATGTTATGTTTTTGCCTGTGCCTCCCACACCACTTCATCCACTTGTACCTCTCCATGCTTACAAAAACTAAAGTAAATGGGTGGGTGGGTAGAACTAGGGATTAGTGTTGTTATCCAGCAGGGATGTAGGAGATTTTCTTTGCTCCTAACTTCGTCCCGCACTTGCCTGACAGATGCATTGTAAGGCTTGCTGTACTATCAGGACAAGTCCATGCTTCCACATAACCATTAAGCATGTCCAGAGTCTAGTGCCATCCTTGCATGGGCTCATGACCCCTGCCCTAGCTTCATGTCTGGAATTCAAATTAGAGGCCTTCCCTAGGTGGCACTTCAGCAGAAGGATCTGTAAAAACCCTTACACTCAGACTGAGTGAGCCAACATTGAATGTCTGCTTCCATTGTTGTTTAGCTGACTTTTCTACCTCTGACTTGTCCTGTGCACCCCAGAAACAGCATACTTCCTCTTACATACCCGGTATCTTTTTATCAGAGATATACTACTTTCCTATGTACACAGGAAAAGATTACTGCAGTTAAATTGCAGCTCACCAAAGGCTTGGAGGTTTTACCTGATTATGGGTCATACAGATCTTAAAATCTGCTTGACAAAACTGATTTACGTGCAAGTTCTATACATCTAAAAGAAAACACAAAAACCTTGCTGATTTTGAAATGCAGCTAATAGTAGAAACCATTATTTATGGATTCTACTTAAAGACTTGGACTAAGTACTGGCATATTTTTTTCCTTTGAAGAACATTTTTTTTTAGTAAGCTAAAATGAATCAGTATTCCCCTTAACTATAACTCTGTATTCTTGCTTGATCTATAAATTCCATTATGAAGACCATGTAATCATAACACTAAATGTTTGATTTTAAGAATCCTTGTCACCAATGAAACCCATAATCATCATGTAGTGCATGGAGTGCCATGATCACACTTAAAAAAATAAATAAATAAATAATATCCTGGTTGAGCGCTACTGTGGAGTGAGACCACACCTTAACAATGCTAGAAGATTGTTAACCCCCTAGGCACCATTAACATAGAGTCTATACTAAACACAGACAGCACTGACCAGGAAACAGCAGGTACCTGGCATGAAATGGCTTTGTTTCAACTCCTGTTTTTGCCTGGACTATCTGCTAAAATACATCCAGTACTTTAGTTACAACTGCTTCCCTTACTCAAGGAATACATAAAATTTCAAACATTTCCCCACTGCTTTACCAGTTTTTAAAGGTAGTACAATACATCACTTTTTTAATCTAATTTTGCACTAACTAGTAGTACATGGAGAAGATAAATCTCCATACACTACAAAGAATTATGTTCATCTCTCCAGTAGTAACGAACAATTACGTGTTCTCGACATTGATGTCAAGATTCACCTCTTGAACTTCGCTCTCAAGGGGAGTTCCTTGGCATCCATATCTTAAACACATAATATGCTCATTGTGATCAGTGCCGCTGAAGGTGAAGCTAGTTTAACACTTCAGCATATTTCATTCTTATAAGTGTAATATATCCCTGGAAAGACATTGAAAAGCCCGTAACTGTAAAATTAGATGCTGTGACTTGTGTCAAGTATTTAGAGTTCAGACACCTTGTCTTTGCATCCATGAACATTCTACCTCACTGATTGTTTATGGTGATAAATCATTGGAGGGGGATCTTCCCACTCCGTTCACTTTGCTCACTCCGTTCCCCTGCCCTTTCCTCATATCCCATCCACCCACCCCCAGCACCTCTACTCTTATCCTAAGCAAATCACTCCCCCTCATTCCTATGATCCAATTAAATACAACTCTACCTTGTTGTCCACACCCACATTTCCTTCGCACCTTACTTTTTTTTATTTAACCAAACTTATCTGCTCTCCCTTACATCTGTCACCCGGAATTCTCATCCCTTCTGCTATAATTCTTTGCATCTTTGTCTACTTTACCATCACAATACAATCACCACTTCAGACTATCTTGCATTAACTCCAGGCTTACCAACTTCTCTTCTACTATACACACAAACTAGCATTGCACCATAATTTTACTACTGACCAATCATATCTCCACCACCCCTCCTTATCAAAAACTGCATGGCAAAACACCTAACAACATTGTCATAGCCCACTCTGAAGTCAAAGTATTTCCAATCATACCTTCAGCTGCACACATATCACATGATAGCATAATCTCTATTTACACCTGATATTGCATTCAAACACACAAATTCCACTTTTACTATTTTTAAACCCACTGGCACAGTTCATAGGTTCATAGGTTTATACTAGGCTATCTGCCCTAAGGCATTTATAAGCCTAGCCCAAATTATTGTGGCTTACGCCACCCCTTATATGAAAAAATACTGTGCCCATTAGTTTGTTGTGCCTCTGTCCAGCAGTGACCCAGAGATGATTCCCGGGGTAAACCTACGATCTCCCATCCACAGGTCTAGATTTCTCTTGAACAGAGTCAGCGAGGTGCTCTGTCTCACATGGACCGGGATTTTATTCCACAGCATAGGGAGTCTCTGAGTGATAAATCTATCCCTCCAGCACGTCCTATTTATATCCGTGCTAAGGTTTAAGTCGCTTGCTCTAGTGGTTTTGGTGGATTTGGATTTTTGAGGTGGAGCATGTCCATTAATTCGGGTTGGACATGGCCTTGTATGTCAGGCACATGTCACCTCTGAGCAGACGGTATGCGACTGAATAGAGCTGGAGTTTCTTCAATCTGGCAGCATATGACAGATTTTGGAGTCCCTTTATCCTTTTGGTGAGGAACTTTTGGGGTCTCTCCAATTGCTGCAGATGTCGGGTGAGATACATCCCGAATGGGGCATTGTACTCGATCATTGGTCTGATAAGTGAAGAGTACAGGGGAACAATGACCTCACTAGATCTGGATGTGAATCCCTTCATGATCAGGTGGGCAATGTAGAAGGTCTTTCTAACCACTTTAGCAATGTGAGTGTCAAAAGAAAGACCACTGTCAACCTGGGTCCCCAGGTCCCTGATAACCTCTTCTGTGCTTAGTGGATTGCCACCTATATGGTAGCTTGGGGTTACCTTGTTTTTCCCGAAGGGTATGACTATACATTTTTTGGCGTTTAACTTCAGGCCATGGCTCTGGCACCAGCTATCTGTTTCCGTGAGTCCCTTCTGAAGGATACATGCTCTTCCTAACCTGCCTGGTATCTTTACTCTTAATTCTCAAACTCACTGCAGCTATAGACTTGCATACCCTCACACACCAATAAACATCAACAACCTCCTCCAACCCCCTCCCCAATAAACAATACAGCTTCTCACATATCTCCTCCCAGCTTTTCCCCTATATGCTCCCATATTATTCAAGCCACAAATTGGCCTCCTCACCTCCTGTGAAACCACACGTGACACCAGTACCATCACCTAGGAATGGTACTCATTCCTCATTACCTATCTACTCAAATGTGGAGACATACATCCTAACCCTGGCCCACCCTCTAATCCTAACCACAAGAGTAACCCCAAAGATTTAAACATACTTACACTGTACCTTAGAAGTATATGTAACAAAATAGCCCCACTGAATGCCAGGATTGATCAAAATAGACCTGACATACTAGCCCTTACTGAAACATGGCTACACCCCAATGTAAAAGACACAGAAATAATACCTCCAAATTTTGCAATAACTAGAAGAGATGGATCCAAAAAAGGGGGGAGGGATAGCACTTCTATATCCCTCTACACTGAACATCACACCCTACACCAGTAATATAGCCATATTTTTCATTGCTGAGGCACTAATCTCTTTTTGAACCTCAACATATCAAAAAGAATTTGCATAATAGTAATATATATCCCACCAGGTAACAATATACGAGTGTTGGAAAATATTTTACCCTGGACATCCCAAACAATAAACCTCGAAACAATAATCTTAGGAGACATAAATATAGATTGGCAAACCATAGCTTCCAACTCCCCCACAAATGGTATAAATCTGTATGTTTTTTCTCAGCTTATCAATACTCCACCAAGATACAGCAAAGCTTTTACCTGCCAATCCACCCTAGACTGGATTCTAGTATTCCACCCTGCCAATTATTCCTCTTCTGGTGCACTGTCTAGCTCCCTTAGCAATCATCTACCAGCTTATTCCCGTAGAACGAACTCCCAACACCTAAGAATACACACTATAAAATCAGGTAGGAACTCAACTAATTTTTGTCAGCATAAATTCAACAATCTCCTACATGTAATAGACTGGACACCCCTTAAACAACTACCCCTTAATGATGCTGTACTATACTTTAATAACACCTTCCTTCACATACTTAATACACCAGCTCCCAAACTACCCCTTAATGATGCTGTACTATACTTTAATAACACCTTCGTTCGCATACTTAATACACTAACTCCCAAACTACCCCTTAATGATGCTGTACTATACTTTAATAACACCTTCGTTCGCATACTTAATACACTAACTCCCAAACTACCCCTTAATGATGCTGTACTATACTTTAATAACATACTTAATACACCAGCTCCCATTTTTATGAAAAGAATCAAACAGAACTCAGCACCATGGCTCTCCAAGGAATGTAAACACCTGATGAAGCACCATGGCTCTCTAAGGAATGTAAACACCTGATGAAGCAAAGGGACCGAGCCTGGTCAACCTGGAAATGAAACAAAAATGAACAAAAATCATGTTAATTTCAAAACACTACGTAACAAAGTGACAAAACTAATTAACAGAGATAAGATGTCATATTATTCCCAGCTTCAACTCCAGCATAAAATCAAACCCAGTAAATGTTGGCACTCCATATCTTCTCTACTTAACCCTGGAAGAAATGGAGAGCACACCCTATCACCAGGTACCCCTCCATCACAAATAGCCGAAAACTTTAACAAGCGCTTCATAAAATCGATTTTGGACCTTGTAACTAACACCCTGCTGGACCCCCCCCCCGCCCTTCAACCTATTCATGCACCAAGCCCTGACCATCAACTATTTCTAACCCTGTCATTATTAGCCTCCCTACTCAACAAAACATCATACAAACCCCATTCTCATTTCAGCCCATACCCACTGACACCATTAAGAAACTGCTACTAAAACTAAAACCCTGATCTCCCCCCATACTACCTCAAACTGGCTGTTAACTCAGTCGTCTACCCAGTCAGTATCCTGATAAATAGGTCTTTGTCTGACTCAGAAGTACCTACCGTATGGAAACAATCTCACATCACCCCCATCCACAAAGGAGGCAACTCTTTTGACCTATCCAATTTCCATCCTATATCCATCTTGTCACCCATATCCAAAATTCTCAAGAGAGATATCCATCAGCAGGTAATGCAATATTTATTGCAAAACAACCTTTTAACCAAAACCCAACATGGCTTTTGACCTAGCCACAGCACAGCTACAGCCCTATTATCTTTTACAGACACCGTAAACAAGGCCAGAGATACAGGATGCTATACAGCCTCAGTATTCCTAGATCTCTCCAAGGCCTTTGACACAGTGTCTCACCCCTTACTATTAAACACACTGTCTAACTTAGGCTTCTCACATAACACAGTAAAATGGTTTCAGAGCTACCGCAAGGATCCTTTCTCCACAACCCTACTGAAGTCCCCTCAAGGCTCTGTCCTAGGACCCCTACTATTTAACATTTTCACAAACAACCTTTACACTGCCTCTCACCCTGGGACCCTCATTCAGTATGCTGATGATTCCACCATAATCTATACTGCTCAATCACTACCAGAACTACTTTCAAAAATTCAGTAGTCCTTTACTGCAGTCGAATCCTGTCTATGAAATGCTCAACTCTTTCTTAATCCAAAGAAGACAAAACTAGTATTCTTTCATCCCAAAAACACCTCCACTGTCACTGATAATTTCAACATCCTTGCATCTGACAACACTGTCATAGAAATTTTGCAGGAAACCAAACTTCTAGGCGTTATAATTGACAATAAATTTTCATTTGACACCTATATACAGCAAAATATAAAGAAAACTCATCAAAAACTGGGACTCTTGTATAGAAACAAACATTTCTTTACTGCAGCAACCAAAACTACCCTTGCAAAAACATTTACTTCCCTCCCTTGTTTATGGTGCCCCTATCCTAACTAACTTACAAACTTCTACCCTAAGCAAGATGGAAGAGTGCTACAACAAAGTTGCAAAGTTTGTCACAAACTCTGAATATCACACACACCACTGTAAATCACTGCTAGAATTAAACTGGCTTGAACTGCCCAACCAACTTGCCTTTATTCAGCTATCCACCTTGCGCAACCTTATTTTCAAGCCTACTGCCTGCCGTGCACTAGCCAATCTAGTCACACCTTACACACCAAATTGATCCCTACGATCAGAAGACAAAAATCTCTTAGCTATCTCAAAACCCACAAAAAAAAAAAAAAAAAACCAGGTCGTCACTCTCTCTAGTCATACTTTGTGTCTATACTTTGGAATTCACCACCGCTAGCTACCAGGTCTATGCCTGGCCTAACCCATTTCGAAGCCTCTTTAAAAAATCATCTCAAAAATACATGGCTCTGCTCCTGCATAAAGCCTGCCTAATACTCAGATCTTCCTCTTATTCCACACTAGCCTCATCGTCCTCTTCTGTCACATTTCAATCCCTCACAAGCTGCGAGATCCTAAGGCTCTTCTAACTCCTTCTCTGTTTCTATACCGTATCCTTAAGCTACTGCTCAGGCTGTATTCCTTCTATTCTTCTTAACACTCTCTCTCCCACTATCTGTCTGCATCACTAACTTTCTGGCTGCTATTTTCCTAACTGAAACTAACATTATATTTTTCATGTACTGTAGTAGTCAATGTCACGCATTGCACTACCTGCGTACTATTTTTTAGACACTGTCTACATCCTGTATGGTGAGCGTGACTATTATTGCCTGTAATGTTTTAACTCTATAGAACTGTCTAGATGTGTAACAATACACTGTAGCGTTTTGTAACATACTTTATTTTTTCAACTTATTTTTGTATAGTATTTCTAATGTAATTTGTATTGTATTGGATTATACTGCATTTGTATTGTACTGTATGTGGAGCTTTTCTCCCTGGGCCTGTGCTGAAGACGGGATCTGTAGACCCAGTCAGACCACCCTGGTAAACAAATTGTCAAATAAATAAATAAACAATCATAATCCTCTGCATAGTTTATTGATTAGATATCTTGCAGTGCCACCCTCGGCTGCCTGTCTGGAGAGCTCCTGTGCACATACATACCTAGTATGTCATGAGAAGGCAGACTTTTGCAATTATTCACTTAAACTCCAGACTGCCACCACAGCAGATCACTACAAAATACTGCTGGCTGATGCAGATTTTTGACACCTCCTATCCTTTTGCAGCAACAAAACAATCAACAGAAGCACCACATCTCTCTAACTCTAACAAACTTCATTCCAGCCACACTGGTCTGTTGTTCAAATCTGAGTTACTGCCATGCTCTCCTTATCAAGTGGCCCTAGAAGACCAGCAGATGATTTAGTTCTAATAATATTTACATTTAAACATAATATTTGCATTTAAACACTTTGCAGCTTTGCCTGCTAACAGACTTTATATCGGATATAGTTTTTACGTCTGTTAACCAGTTCTGTTTATGTTTATACTAGTTTGTAAACTGCAATAGAGTGGCTCAGTCATTAAGGTTTGTGCCTTAGAGCTCCAGGGTTTGGCCATCACTCTTGACCTCAGTCACTGTGTGTGTGGAATTTGCATGTTCACAATGTCTGCTTTATTTTCCCATAGCCCTGTCCCAAAAAATACATTGGATGACTGGCTGCTTTTATTGTACTTTATTTTATTCTGTTTTATTTATGTTGTTAACCACATAGGTGGACTTTTCCAGGGATCTTTTTCAACCCTGAACTGGGCATAGAGTTTTCAGAATCTCTACAGTTAAGAGTATACTAATATTTAAAAGAATTGTGCTTAGATTTATACACTGACATACCGTTAATATCATTTTTTGCAGTACTTTCTTGAGGTTACAGTAATGTTTGTGCAATTAGTAGTTTTCATTTTATATTACCAACGTGGATATTGCATAGAAGGAGAAATCCTGACAATGCAACCCAGGGCATTGAGAAAGGCTGTGATAACACAAGGTATGGGCAAACATATTGACGGGATGCAGGAAATGTAAATGTGTGGGAATGAAGATTGCTTGACTGAATAATTCTTGGTACTTAATAAAAGAAGACTTAAAGCTGTTTGTGGATTGATGGAAAAAATAAATTCTACAAATTATTTTTGCAGGGAGGGATTTAAACCAGTGTTATGCTTGTTTTGTAGCATAAATGCTGTATAGGCAATGGCTTTTATTACTTTCCTAAATTGTTTGGGTTGTGAGAACATTTAGACTTGCTTTTTTTGAATCTGGTGTAATTTTCATCTTCACTGTTGAGTTTACACTGTTACTTTAAGGTCTTTTGTTGTGATTGAAGCTTACAAGATTTCTATTTTTCTATTACGTATCCCTCTGTCTGCTGTATTAGTGTTTTCAAGCCACTAGTTAAATGGTAAGATTTTGCCTCCAAATCTCTTTCAAGTCAATAGAATAATTTTGGCTATTGTTGAAAATATTAGACAGCTGATAATTTGAAGTGCAGAATTAGGGATAGTTGTGTTGTAAAATGAAATGTAGTCCATACTTTCAAGTTCTGTGTCTTTTTTGTTCTAATTATTTTATTGTCTTTGCTTACAGAACTACAGCACTGGTCCACTTGGACCTATTTCAGACTCATGGAATCAGTGAAAAACATGATACAGCAAATAAATAATTTAACAAAGCATTAAAGAAGATCTAAAATAACAAGAAGAAGTTGTGAAATAATTCTTAGCAAGATCTGCTAGGGTTTTAGATGAGAATTTTGTGGTTTGCAGAAGGTGGTCACTGTGGGGGCAGGTTGTATCTATTTTCTTCTGATGGATATTTTTATTTTTGTCCAGTTGAGTGAATATTAATTTTGTCAGGCTGTTTAAGGTGGAGATTTGATTTCTCTTTGGACTAAAGAGGTCTGCATTGAAGTCCCCTGTAATAATGATATTTCCTTAAGGACAATAAGTTTGTATGTCCTGTGATACCCGTACACTGGCCCAGCAGTCAAGGAGCCTCAATCCTCACAGCTAGCACCAGTGAGGGGTGTCCGTATAGGGAAAGGATAATAAATACACACACAGTAAACTACAATTTCCCTTAAGAGCACACGGAGATCACAGTCAATCTGGGGCTGGTTTCTCCCTTTCTCTCCAGGTCCCCAATAAGACTCTCCACTGGCACAGCTATAGGGTCCAGATCTCAGCCTAGTGGGCAAGCTAAAACCTCCAGCACCCTCTCTGTCCAACCAGCGCTTTGTGTTCCTGCCCAAGTAGCTGACACACTTTGAGATAAGAGTTTATACAGCCACACAGACACTCCTGGGGAAGGCTGGAACAGGTTATCCAGCTATGCCCCTTTTACCCAGGCTATACGGTAGAAATCACTGCCACCACCCAGCTAATATTTATCAGCTACTCAAAGACCCTTAAAAGGGTGTCCAATTATTACTGTGCAATATTATTATCCAAATGGTAAGTGCAACCTAACAGTCAAGACTTATTTGGGGTGACTTGGTACAGTATCACTATATACGTGCAATGTACTCTTAGAGCTTAAATTATCTCTACACAAAACAGCCATAGTTGAAAGGTTTAAAAATATTTAATAATAAATACTAAAAACACAAGACAATACTTTTTACCACACAGTGTCAGTCAAGAGTTCAGGGATCACAGAGAAATACTTAAAATAATACCGTAGAAAAGTTCTGTCATCAACACAGAAAAACACTTAGTCTAATATTTCTGTTTCCTAGCTATTTCTAAGAGAAACACTAAAGTCTGACATCCTATTTACATATAGATACAGGCAGTGCTGGTGATGTTGGGTGTTCTCAACACAAATGCTCTAATGCTCTCATTCTTTCTTTCCTTAAATTGATAACACAGTACCACTGATTCATTTCAGATTACATCATTTCTTTCTGGTTCCCAGGCTAACAGAACTCAGAGGTTAATGGCCCCTTTGATCTTGCAGCTGGTCAGGAACCAGAGCAATAAAAGAAATTATACATGCAAACTCTAGCCATTAACTCTGGCCTCAAAACAATAGGCAAAATTCCTTCATCCAGACATATCGGCTCCGAGTTTTGACATCAAAGAATTGGCTTGTCAGCTTTGTTACAGCAGAGTGGACTGTTGTTACATTTTTGCAGTTCCACATTTAACACCATTTTCCCATGTAAGAGAACAAGCCTGTGGCTTTTATTAATATTTACAAATTACAAAATTATCTACAAAATTCTGTCTGGATAGGCTGACAGCCTTTACCTATCTTCACATGTCCTCTTTTGTGCTTTCCAGAAAGTTAGTGTAGATTGGTGGGAGTTAAAGCAATGGCTATGAAAAGTTGAACATGCTTGCTTATTTTAAGCTGTGTTGTAAGTCAGTTTGGTGAGTCTTCTTTTTAGCGTTTTAGAGGTATTGCTGACTGTTAATTTAACATCGCTTTTTGAGTACATTTTGACAAGTACCATTGTTTCTCCCTCCTTTTTTTTAACCTGGTCTGGTGTTCCACAATAAGTTCCAAAATATGAAAGAGAAAAGCAGATGTCAAAATATTATCTTTGACCCAAGATTCACTGTTAACATATAATGCCAAAGTTTTTACTAGAGACACTTTTGTTATTGGCTTTGAACATTTAGGTGATAGAGAGTTTTGATTATTTCATTGCTTGTTCTGATCTTATATGTAAAAGGCTGGTATTGTGGTTGTACTGAGTTCTGGGTTGGGGTTGTTCTACCTGCTTTTTAAGTTTCCTTATTGTTAGGTAAAAGAGAGCACTCCATCTGCTTGTTCGTTTGGTTAAAGGTATGATGATGATGAATAGTGTTAGCTTAAGTCTTTCTAGCAACTTTTATTGGAGGCAGTGTGTTAACTTTTGCTGTCTGGGCTACAAAAACTCATCTGACTGTTGTGTGAAGGATTATTTTGTAATGAGCTTTAAAGTTGCTGGGGAGTGGTTATGTTAGTTTTAACACATCGATAATCAGTAGACCTGAGAGAGATCAGTAGGGTTAAGGTGGATCTTACATCAGTTTGTTCATGAAGTGCATATTAATAACTAGAATAACTGATTTTTTTCATGGAACTGTCTTCTGTTATTGTTGAAATTATTTATCTCTGCTGTTTAAGTAATTGAATGGAAATTCAAGTATTACAAGTGGTAAATTTGGGGAATGTTTTAAGAGGAAGAAGTATTGGTTTGACAACACAAGAATACAGGGATGGAGAGGTAACTGGTGACATGAAGGAGAGGTGTGTGAGGGAAAGGGGAGGTTTGAGTGGTGATGGGATGTGATTGGTATAAAAGATGGAAGGGGCAATAAGTAATCCGAGAGTAGTTTCCTTGCTATTGATGACTGCTAATTGCAAGAAGAGGAAGAAGAAAGCTGGAGAATTGTTGAGTAAGACAGAAAGTTATATGAGAAGGGAGATTGAAAGAAGAAAGATTCAACCATTTACTGCCTACAAAGGATGATGTGTGAATAAGCTGTGACAAAATGAGTTGTTGGAATAATTCAGCAATAACTCACAACTCAGTATGGGTAATGTTGTATTTATTTATGGGTGGCATGGTTTGATTACAAGGGTGAAGCCCTAGTGATTAACCAAAGCCAGCCATGGGTAAATGGAGCATTATCCACACTCTGGAGTGGGTTATTACTATCATACAACATTATTTAAGAATGGAATTGCTTACCTTACCCACACTCAGGAGTGGGTTATTGCTACCGTACATTATTTAAGAATGGAATTGCTTAGCTGTCTTAAGTAATGTGTTTGTATAATGGCTCTGTTGTGTTCCTCATTTGCTGATGTAGTGCACATGCTTATGAGACTTGTACTCCCATGCTTGCACAGTACTTCAGTGCTGTTCTGGAGGAGAAATGGAGAAAGATAATCCTTGTTCATGTTTTTTTTTTCCTGCCACTCGTAATACAAGAAACCTGGACAAAGAGCAACATAACTGGGGGGGGGGGGGGGGGGGCGGCAAATATAAGGACACATTTTATTGCTCTTATAAACTTAGAAAGTTACTGGAATGAGAGGTTTTATGTTAGTATGCTTTTTTTGAAGAATATGAAGCCTAAACCTCAAATTTCTGTCATTATTTAATGACTTCAGACCCCAGTGGCTTGCCAGAAAACTACATTTTTATGAGGAAAAGACAAAGACTATTTGGTGAAAATCTGGATCATTGAGAGGTATGAGAGTCTACTGAGATTTTAGGAAGGACAGCGCAGAAATACAAGGAAAATAGTGTATGTTTCTGTTTCTTTAGTTTTGTAGAATGTACCTGAGTTTTCTTCTATTTTGTTCTGTCCTCCGTAGCATATGCCATTCAAAATGTCTAGCCGATCAATGGTACTTCAGTGGCCGGATGTTTTTCTGTTGGTATATGCATGATTTGCAATAGGTACACTGGTTGGACTGTCCAATCAGTGTGAATGTTTTTGAATGTCAGTGAGCCTTTATTGTGTAATTACTAGTAAATGTTGACAATGAAAAGAGTGTTTGAACATTTTAGTCAGAGTGGTATGGACTGATGTTAACCTTAGCTGACACTTGAATCAAAAATGTGATTATAGCTAGAGGAAGCACAATATTTAGCTTAAGCTCTTACCTAAGGAATCTGGAGAAAGAGGGTTAAGCATTGAGCATTACCTGCCACCTGTGACCTCTGCAGAAAGAAGGGAGCAGTGCAAGAATTGACAGTTGCATCCTATGGCTTCTAGAGACTTGTGACATAGGCAAACTTATAATTATATAAAAGTAATCAAATCATATTAACAGGTTCACATTTATAGGCATTATACATCACATATATAATCAAAGCAACATTGCATAAGTGTTGAATTCTTGGATTCTGTTCCATGTCATTCCCTCTCCAAAACATTTTTCTGCATGTATTGTTCCCATAATTTCCACTTTTTTCTCTGTAATATACTCCTGCCCTTTTCTAAGGGTTCCATTTCCTAACCTTTTATTTCTGTTTCAGTATTCGCTACTTCACGCAAAGCTGGTTTAGACTTCAGTTTCCATTTCCTAGTAATTGCTTTTTTTGGAAGGCATCAGAATTAAACTTAAAATGGTCTTACTATGTCTAGGCAATTTAGATCCTGTATCCCAGCTCAAAAAAATAATTTCCATATTTATACTCATTTGCTCGCTCAGTATTCCTAACAAAAGTACTCTGTAGGGGATATTTAAAGTCTGCCAGCTCATTGCACTCTGAGAACATATGCTCCCAGGCAGCTCTTTCTTCCCCATTATACCTCCAAAGTTTGCCATCACCGAGCCAAAATGCACTGGAGTCTGCTTGAGGTATAAATGTATCTATGAAAACTCTTCCAGGAAAAAATCATAAATCTTCTAGACTTTGCTGCATATTTGGGTGCTGATTTTACTGTCTGCTTGAACCAGACACCCTTGGGAATATGGGTTGAACTTGGCTAGGCTTGTAAGAACCTTGGGAGCCATTAGCCTAGTAACCTCCTGTGATCCTTTGTACATATGCCCTTCCATTCTTTCTTTGTGATTATCTAATCTTTCTTCCCAATCTTTTTTTGATGTCCTTTGATTGATTCCTATAGTTAACGTGCAATATTTTATATGCTCAACTAATTATCTTTTTTTAAAGAAGCTCCTGTTCTAGAGTCAATTAAAGCTCAGCCAGTGTGATATCAGTACCTGATAGGGAAGGCAATCTCTAACCTGCAGTCCAAATGTCTTATTGGCCTCTTCCCATTCTATTACCTTTCCCTCTCTAATTATTTGTTCCCAGTACCTTGGTTCTTTTGTCAGCTTCCTCAAGTAAATTCCAGCCCCTGCTTGCTTATTTTCTGAATTCTTAATTGCAGTCAACTTTTTCAACAGAATCTCCTTTTTCATTCCTGTATTGGCTTAGTTATTAGTATACTTTCTGCTGCTTTATGAGTATAATATTCTGTATGACTGTTGTTAGTCTCCTTAAGTATCTGCATCCAAAATCCCACTCTCTCCATTACTCCCCTGCTTAATCAGCCCTTTCCACTTTGAATTGTAGCTTTTTACTTGTATTCATGTATAAGAATCTTAACTATGTATCCCTTCAAATCACATAATCTACACCTCCTTGTTCTACTGGGGAGATCAACGTGGAGGAGGACTTCTTGTGAGAAACTAGGTTGTGAAGGAGCTGGAGATAGTAGAATTGCATTGTGTGAAGAAGGTGTGAGATTAGTATGTGGAGTACTTATTGTGCCAACTTTATTTTGGGTAGCTATCGGCAAAGGTGTGACCAACTTTTGTATAAGTTAAATGATATGGGGTGGGTGGGAATAGGGTAGGGTAAAAACAAGGAAGCAAGATGTAGCAGAGAGGTGCCTGTACAGTGATTACGACAGAAATCAATAAGTTGGGCAATTCATGGATCTTTGTAAATCATAATGAATAGCCAAACAATTATAATAGTACCATCTTCTTGTAAGGAACAGGATAAAGCATTATTGACTTTAACATTGTTTGGTACCTGCTGTATAAGAAATTGTAATAGTGGCAGTGTTAGGAATAATAAGGGCTGGAGAAAACTCAGACGGATAAATACAGGTCAACGGGAGGAAGCATAGATCATTTAACAGGACTAGTACTAGTAGTTCATGAACACCAAAGCACCGAGTCAGTATGAGGGGGAGTTTATCTGACATAAGAGAACCTAGAGACAGTGATGCATACTTAAAAATTACAGACCTTTCCCAGACATTCAAGATGTGAAACAGTACATTTTCAAGGATGCTGTTAGTGATTTTGGACACCAGGTTGCTCAGGAGCCAGTACTCCATTAGTTGATTTAATTCTTGTGGAAATGGGGCAGTGAGCCCTTACAGGTGTTATGGGTGATTCTGTTCCTAAAAGAAAGTGCAGCCTTATTATTTTTTTTTTTTTTGGGGGGGGGTTCTACCTTGCTCAATGACTGAATCCCTAACATCCTTGTCTTTTTAAAATAAATAGTAAAAATATCCCTATAAAAGGGCACCGTAAGGTGCTGCAATGAGGGAGGGAGGGGTTTTAACTATGTGTTTATCTTAAAGTGTCTATAAGCAAATGAATAACAACATAATTATTTATATCTTATAAGGTAATGAGTCATGGGGATATATACATAGTCTTGTTAAATAATACAGAGAAGTCCAATTTTACTTAGAACTACCAGGTCCTAAAGAGTCTGTCAACATAATCTCTAAAGGTCAAAACAGCAGGCAGGTGTGTGTTTCATTCATTTTTTTAAATCTCTGTGTACCATAGCAGAATCAGATTCTTGCAAGAAGCTAGTCAGTAGTTTATATTAGACTGTTCCTAGTCCTCTTATAGGCAAGGCATAATCAAAGTGAAAAAGAAGGAAAGAAAGAAAAAGCAGTGAATCCCTAACGGATTGCTTTGAGCTGAGCAGGAAAGGCACATGTAGAGGGAACTGGCCATGCTACTTAATTCAGAGGAACAAACCTTGGCTCAGTGGCATAGAGATAAATCCCTGAATATGACCCAGACACCCAGGGATCGATAACATTATGCAGGGATGTGGGAATGAGCAGCCCAAGTTCCCTCACTCACCTACCACAGAGGTAGAGATGGTGGTTCTGGTTAGCTGACTTCTGCAGTGCAAGCAGAGATTTGCACCTTTACAGTGGCCGTAGGACTGTTGGACATGGGCTTCTCAATTTCAAACCCAGGATTGTAGCTCTCAGGCACAGTGTTTGGGAGCATGTACTCAGCATGATGAAAGTATAGGACTGTCTCAAATTGGTCACCAGCAGTCAGGGTTAGGATGATTAAATCGAAAGCACAAATGGCTACATGCATAATGGCTGACATGATTGGCTGTTGCCCATGGGATAAAGGAAGACTGATTCATAGTGAAGCATGATGGTTAACAATCAGCAGAAGGGCGAAAACAATTGCAAGGAATAAAAGTAGTGCAGGACATAACTGATTTAGCATTAAGCACACCTGCACCCCCCCACTGCAATCAGAAAAGGCCAAGACATCTGCAAGTTTCTTCCCATTTTTGAGATTATCAGGCTGTCATATGTTTACGCGGGAAATAATCTGTCAGTGCTTTGTACTAGAGTAACAAGAACCCAAACTAGGAACAAACTGGAAAAAAAGTTCTGTTTTTATTACTCTGTGGAATCATCAGATGTATTTATTTTCTCCTCTTATTCCACTGGAACAAAACTTTAATGTAAAGACTGAAATTCCTGAATTCCTTCTGTGAGGTGACTGCGTAAGGAGCATAACATTTGAAATAAGCAATAGGTTACGTGAAGAAATATTAGTATCAGATCAGCTTTAATAATTGGCTCAAGTACTGATGTCATTCTAAGGGGATCCAATGTCTGTCTGCCTGGGATGACATGTTGGACAAGCCACACTGCTTCGCAAGGGACGGCTTGCAGCTATCACCACTGGGCTTCCGGATATTGGCTAAGGCTCTTGCCACCCCCATAGTGCCTTTTTTTAGGCAAGGCTCAAAAGACAAACCCACCTCCTTAGAAAACAAAAATGGAAAAAAACTAAGGGTAATGCTGCTCAACGCCAGGAGTCTAAATCTCAAGATGCAGGCACTCGATGTACTCCTCAGTATGGAGAACATCGACGTCTGTGCAGTAACTGAAACCTGGTTCAAGGCTCCTGAGAGCACCCCAGCGCTACCAGGCTATACCTCGTATCATGCTTTTCGGCCCCAAAACCCGGGCCGAACCACAAAGGGAGGGGGAGTGTCAATATTCATCAAGGATACCCACACCGCCAGGTTAGTAGCAACACATGAAGCATCGGAGACCATACAGGTGCAACTAACCATAGGCAAAACTGCTATACAACTGGTAGCATGTTACAGACCACCCTCCCAATCTCAGGAACCCCACTCAGCCTTCCTGAAGACATTGGAGGATATGAATGTATCACAAAATACCATCATACTGGGAGACTTTAACTACCCTAACATAGATTGGGTACATTATTCTAGCCCTAACACCCTAGCCCAAAGGTTTCCTGGAATTCATAAATTCAAATGCACTGGAACAACTAGTCACCTCTCCCACTAGGGGAGATAATATACTAGACCTAATCATCACAAACATGGGGACAAAATGCTCCACACCAGAGGTATACCTCTCACTAGTGAGATCTGACCACAAAGTAATCACCCTGGATATACATATCCCACCTCCACCCCCAGCACAAAAGACCACAGTGAAAAACTTCTCAAAAGCAGACTTCACTCTTCTTAAGACTGAGATGGTATCCTTTAAGCCCACTGGGCCAGTGGATACCACATCCCACAATGCTGAATCCTTCACAAATGCTTTCTATGGACATCTCCAAGAATGCATGGATCATGCAATCCCAAATAAATCCAAGTCCCTCTCCACCAAAGGCAAGCGTCCTATCTGGTGGACCTCAGCCATTAACAAATTGTATAACAAAGAAGGAAGCTACTGCACGACAGAGCAAAATCCCATAAAGGGAAGACATCTCTGATCAACACTAGCAGAAAACTACGTTCTCTCATAAAAACATCCAAGGCCAACTTTGAGAGAAAAATCGCTAAGGACACTAAAGATAACCACAAAGCCTTCTTCAGCTATGTTAGAAACCTGGGCGGAAACCCTCAGATATGCTCAGAGGTAGTTCACAACAACAAAAAATACACTGAACCCACAGATATTGCCAACATTCTGGCTGACAGGTTCAGTGCAAATTTCTCCCCTCCCTCACCCCCAAAAGAAGAAATACTTATCCCAGCTGAATGTAATCTCCCTGTCATCGCAGATGTCCAGGTGAGAGCCGCCTTCAGCAAAGCTAAAAACACAGCATCAATGGGACCTGACGGTATCCCGGGTTGCATGCTACGTGAACTCCAAGAGGAGCTAAACCCGCACATAAAAATGCTATTTAACCTTAGCCTTACTACAGGATATGTACCTGAACATTGGCGTACAGCAACAGTGGTCCCACTCCACAAAGGGGGTACCTCTACAGACCCTGGGAACTTACTGCCCCATAAGCTTAACCAGCCTGGTCTGCAAAGCTATGGAAAGAATCATTATGGAACTCATAAACAGAGACATTGGGGACCTACAGACACTTGACCCCACCCAGTTCGGCTTTGTAAAGGACAGATCCTGCCTTTTGAACCTGGTTGACTTTTTCGAAACAGTCACTAGAGCCATTGATGAGGGCAAAGCAGTCCATACAGCCTACCTGGACTTGGCTAAGGCCTTCGACACAATACCCCACTCAGGCATCATAGATAAGCTCAACAGCTTAAATGTAAACCCTTATGTCACTAGATGGGTTGCAAACTGGTTAAAGGACAGAACCCATAAAGTTAAAATCGCTGGAGCAATGTCAGACTCAAAGCCAATCACAAGTGGTGTCCCACAGGGATCTGTCCTGGGACCCCTCTTGTTCGGCATTTATTTCTCAGATGTTAAAGCAAACATGGGAGGATTGTGGCTGACAAAGTTCGCAGATGACTGCAAACTAGGCGCCATAGTCGACACACCAGCGGACACATACATCCTACAAAAAGGCCTCACAGAAACGGACAACTGGTGCCGGAGTCATGGCCTTAAACTAAATGCCAAAAAATGTATAGTCATCCCCCTTGGGAAAAACAAAGTACCCACAAATTATCACATAGACAGCAACCCACTGAGTATGGAAAAAGTAATCAGAGACCTAGGGACCCAAGTCGACAGCGACCTCTCATTTGACACCCACGTTGCCAAAGTGGTTAGAAAGACATTCTACCTTGCACACCTTATCATGAAGGGATTCACATCCAGATACAAGGATGTCATTGTACCCCTATACTCCTCCCTCATCAGACCCATGATTGAGTACAATGCCCCATTTGGTATGTACCTCACCCGGCATTTGCAACAGCTGGAGAGACCACAAAAGTACCTCACCAAGAGGATCAAGGGTCTCCAACATATGTCTTATTCTGCCAGACTAAAGAAACTCCAGCTCTATTCAGTAGCATACCGCCTGCTCAGAGGTGATCTCTGCCTGACATACAAGGCCATGTCCAATCAGGAACTGATGGACATGCTCCACCTCAAAAAATCCAAATCCATCAGAACCACGAGAGCTAAAGACTAAAACCTCGGCACAAGTATGAATAGGAGATGCTGGAGGGATAGATTCATAACCCAGAGGCTTCCCATGCTCTGGAACAAGATCCCAGTTCATGTTAGGCAGAGCCCCTCACTGACTCTCTTCAAGAGAAATCTTGATGAGTGGATGGGAGATCGTAAGTTTACCTCAGGAGTCACATCTGTGTCACTACTAGACAGGGGCACAGTAAACTAATTCTATTATATAAGGGGACCTTCACTGTGTCACTACTAGACAGAGGCACAGTATTTTAAATCTATTCTGTGCATTTTTGTACCATTTCATGAGGTGGCGAAAGCCACATCACTATGGCTAGGCTTACAAATGCCCCAGGGCAGATAGCCTAGTACTAAACTATGAAACTATATCCATTTACAGAGGTAATTATTGTTCATTTGCAAGAGTGACAAAGTCAGAATCAAAACTTCATTCAGCTAAATATGAAATGGAATTCCATGGGAATATACAGCTTATAGTAGCAGAAGCATTTGTTGTATATGTTTTATAATGAGGATTAATTCATAAGGAAGCATTGTACATGTTTAGTATACTTAGCTATTTGTAATGTCTGTACTCATTTTTATGTTGGTAAGAAAAGTCGCTCCTTGAAAGATCGTATCTTGTTGCCACCTCCGTGATACAAAATGTCATTTCCAGTAGTGCACTAGTAGAACATGTTGCTACTTTTTCTGCTCATTCTTTTAAATTTTTTGGTTCTGCAACTAGTTAGTAATAGCCTGAGGGGATGGCATCTTAGGAACAAAACTGAGCTTACTGAGACTAGATGGATTGTCAAACTACAAGCATATAGGGACTACGGTCTTAATTATATGGTCACTTTAAAAACAGTTTTTAAAGCTAGGAGATTGATGTACTGCTTTTAATTTTTCCTTGTTAACTGTTTTTTTGGATGTTTTAATTGACTTTTAACTCTGATTCATTGCTTTTGTAATCTTTGAAAGTATTTGTGTTTTTTAGTTTGTTCTAGGATCTGATGAGAGACACCCACTCGTGAGTGTAGCAACATTGTTTACAAAGCCTGCATTTGGCCATGTGTCTCTGCATATAGTAGGTAGAACATGGTTCTAGTTCTAATACATTCCTAAGATTTCAGGCCCTACTAAACACCACTCAAGGGGATCCACCCAATTTAACCTTAATTTCATCAGTAAAAATGGTGTTCCAATTGGGTCTATATTGGATGATCGAACTTTCAAAAGTTCGATTGGCAAATGGTCGACAGCATATGATCGAGTTTTTGAAAGTTCGAACATTTTAACGGAGATCTCTGTATAGCACAGAATGGGATGATTTCCCTTTTCTGCACTGTAGTGCGATCTGCGTGGGGTGTGAGGGGTGCATATGACAGTCGAACTTTTGAAGGTTTGATTATCTAATATAGACCCATTCCAGTTGTCTCAAAGAGTACTGCCATATTTGTAAGCATTGCTGGCATAATGTAAAATAAATGACAAGCTGTTATCACCTGAACATGAGGTATGTGGTACTGATGTCTCACAAAAAATATTAGAATGCCCTAATAAGGGACAAAACTTAATGGCTCTACCTCTAACCACTTCTTCCTTAATATCCATTAAAAGACTACCGGGGTAACCACGGGCAGTAAGTAAGGTGATGAACATGGTCTGTTTCACGGGTGAAATTGTGGTAATTACTAATAAGCCTAGACAGTTGGACTATTTGGTCCTTAACAATTCCTTTCTTTTTGAAATAAGGATGCCAACTATCAAAACACAAGTATGAGTTAGAAAAGGTTGCCTTCCTAAAAATAATGGAAGTGTATTGCATAGAAGGAGTGTCTTTCCCTGTCATAACATCTAAATACTCAATGTTGTCATGTCTTAACTTGTATGTAAAGGACAATAATTCAGTAGATTTATCACACACTGTCTTATATTCCAATCACTGTTCAGGGGTTCTTTTCCAAATAATAAGAATATTGTCAAGAAATCTAAAATATGCCACCACCTGACAGTGAAATTCAGAGGTAAAAATGAAATTCTCTCCCCAGTAGTTTAACACGGTGTTGGCATAAATGGGGGAACCTGCTGCCTCAATGGCGTCCTCAGCAATCCGGTGATAAAACTCACCTTCAAAGAAAACAAAGTCATTATTGAGCACTAAATCTAAAAAACTCTCCATTAATTTGATCTGAAGATCAGAAAATTATTATGTTGAATGAGGGTAGCAAAAAATAGTCAATGCCAACAGAATGGTGGATGACAGTAAACAAATTAATAACATCAACAGTGATGGAAATATAATCAAAAAGGAACACGCTTAAGTTTTTCTAAAAGTTGCCACGAGTCTTTAAGTATGTGTTTTTTGACTTCAAAAGTAATTTGCAAGTCATTTCTATAAAAATGTCCAAAGGTTCCATTTTTAGACCTCTTGGCAGCAACAATGGGTCTAAAAGGTGGGTTGGAAGGATTTATGTTGACCTTCGGGATTCCAAACATTGAAGCTATCACCAGATTGTCCACTTTTAAAAAATTGTATGCTGGTAAGTCTAATACACATTGAAACAGTAAATCTTGTAAGACTAAATCAAGCTTATTTTAAGAAATATTAATTTAAATTTTAGAAACTACAGAGTATGTGTTTTCATCTGCCAGCAACTCACACATTTTGATGGAATAATCAAGTGAATCCATGATAACTACCCTGCCCCCTTATCCGGTTTCATGATACGAAGGGTTCTGTCATTTCTAGTTGAAGAAACAACTTCTCTTTCAGGTGGTGTCAGTTGAAACAACCTGTGTTATAGTTGGCAGTAACATTTCTAAAACCCTGTTCACAAACCCTTTCAAAAGGCAGCTCCCGTAGGATTTATGGGAGGTAGGAAAAGACTCTTTCTCTTTGGTCTTAAAGAAGTCTCATCCATCAAAGGTGTAGTGTTACCAAAAATAAACACAAATTTAAGGCTCTAGTATATTATTTCAACTGAGTAAGCACCTTGACAATGTCCAGTTTAAAGGAAAGTGCAAAATTAAAACCTGTCTTAATTAAGGAGGTCACAGAATCAGAAAAAATACAGGGTTTTATGTAATATATTGTGTAGATGTAGTTTTGTGTCTTTTAAGGTTATGGTTTGGCTAATTGTATTACAGTTTTATTATTTATTAAATTATTAACCAATGTATTAATTGAGTATGTAATACACTTGCTTGTTCTAAGAGTTTATACATTGTGTTGGTATTTGAGAGTATGTTTCACTCTGAAGAAGTTCTTTACGGAGAACAAAAGTGCTCAGTGCTACAGCAGAATATTTTGTTATGTCAGGTTGACTGTTCTTTTCTAGTTGAACTTGTACTGATCAAAGAAAGCTTGATGTTTACCCATAGATTCAGGCTTTTTGGCAACAAACTAGTTTTTATTATTGTGTTTATTTACACTTTGTTGGCTGGGTTAGTCTCACAAGGCCAATGGCCACTTTCAAGGGAGATCCAAGATGGTATTCACATTTACTAGGTGAAATTTGTCTAGACCTCTGGGGAACTTCTCCTACTCTTTTTGATAAGTGTATGTTCTATATCTGTCAGAGGTACCACAAACTCAGAAAGATAGGACCATGGCTTATCATCTCATGCAAAGGATGGTGCACGTAGGAGTGCAGCACCACCCCCTTATGCTGTAAAGCAGTGTCAGTAGTGGAAACTTAATTTGTTTACCTAGTGTGGGACTAGAACCCACAGCCTTCTACAGCAAAGGCAAGTTCACTACCTGTTGAGCTACTGAGACTGAGATGCTGTGTATTTGTGCTGACCCATAAAAACAACTATATCTGCATAGATTAAACTTGGTAATGTGAAATTTACTAGTTAAACTAAAATAAAAACAATAGTGGAAAATCATAGTCACATCCAGCCATTCCAAAAACAGCCAAGTCTGAAAACATGGATTAAATAAGATTAAACTAACTAAAATATTAAACTAAAATATATTGACATAACTTTAACTCATTACTTTGCTAAAATAATACTACAGAATTATCTGAGAGTATAAAAAGATTAAAATTTACCTTAGAACTGTAACAGAAAACCCCTCCAAAATTGTCCATTCATAAAACGAAGTTTGTATGAAGTCCTAGTCAATAGGCAAGAAAGGTACCACATTCCAGTACAATGTATTAGAGAAACAGTAATCCTAACTTAAAAATAATGAAAAAGATGGATAAAGGAAATGTGCAGGTTTCTGTTCATTGGATAATGAAATATGTAATGCTGCAGGACTGGGGAGTGTGTTTTCATAAGTCATGTTTTTACCATTCATAAAATATGTTATCTAAATTTACACTACAACTTATTTCACTTATCACAGCAGACATACAGGCACCCTCCAATACTCACACAAAGGAACAGTAACTCAGGTAGACAGTATAACTCCCAATTTTATTAAGTGCTTTTCGTCCTACTGAATCTCAGAACTTCTTCAGATAAACCCATTCAGTCAAATCTGCAATAAAATACCCATTTTCTAAATCATGTGACAGAAAATCAACCAGTAGCATCAGATTCAATTTGGTTAACAAGTTTAGACAAAAATGAGTAATGAATAATAATTAAAAGTTAAAAGTTGCTTCCCCAAGTGAACTACAGGTACTATATTAAACAAAAAATGACTAAGTCTCAATGGACATAACCACCTAAAATTGTTCTTCCTCTACATAAAAGTCTAAAACATATTTACGAATCTCAACTATATAAAATATATAAAGTATGCATGTAACTCACTGTTGAGACTAAGAAGTTTTAGGATACATGAAATTGAACATATTTCATTTAACTCTGGGTAGTGGTAAGATTCCAACCAATGTTACCATAAAAGTTCAAGTCTTTCTAATAGCAGAGAATGTGGGCCTCCCCTTATGTCCATACTAACTTGGTCACTTACTGTGTACTTAAAACTGTGGCTCAGGTATTCTACTGTATGCCTCGCTAATGCATTTTCAAATTTCCTTCTACTAATACTGTAAGTGTGCTCGTATATTCTCTCTTTAAGTTTCTGTTCCGTCTTTCTGACATAAAACGCTGGACAGGAGTGGCACTGGGCTAAGTAGACAAGTTTTAAGTTCACGGTAATTGACCAAGTTAGTATGGACATAAGGTTAGACCCACATTTTCTGCTATTAGAAAGACTTGAGCTTTTATGGCAACTTCGGTTGGAATCATACCACTACCCAGGGTTAAATGAAATATGTACAATTTCATGTATCCTAAAACTTCTTAGTCTCAACAGGCAGTGAGTTACATGCATACTTTTTATATTTTATATAGCTGAGATTCTTAAATATGTTTTAGACTTTTAAGTAGAGGAAGAACAATTTTAGGTGGTTATGTCCATTGAGATTTAGTAATTTTTTGTTTAATATTGTACCTGTAGTTCACTTGGGGAAGCAACTTTTAATTATTATTCATTACTCATTTTTGTCTAAGCTTGTTAACCAAATTGAATGTGATGCTACTGGTTGATTTTCTGTCACATGATTTAGAAAATGGGTATTTTACTGCAGGTTTGACTGAATGGGTTTATCTGAAGAAGTTCTGAGATTCAGCAGGACGAAAAGCCCTTAATAAAATTGTGAGTTATACTGTCTACCTGAGTTACTGTTCCTTTGTGTGTGGATTTAGCAGTTGTCTACTTTGGTTCCCTTAGTTTACCCTCCGATACACACACACATATGTAAGTACACAATGAGAGAGAAAGAGAGGTACGTTGGTGTTAATAATGTCAGTACAATTGTTTCTCAAAACCCATGTTGCAAGTAATGTTGTTCCTTTCATGCAGACAGATGCATTCTACTTGCTGTATTGGTTAGACGGTTCTCTGTTAAAATCATGAAGGTCCACTTACCCAAATACGGAAATGTCGACACGTATACGTCAAAATGCGAAAACAACGATCGTCCTGAAGCGTGAAATCCGAAATGTGGAATCGTCATGGTTTGCCCTTCTGCGGTATAGCTCCGTAAGGTAAGTGTGCGATAGTTACGGACCTTAGGGTTAGGGTGCGAGTTAAGGTAAGTGCATAGACAATAATGTATGTAAGATTTAGTGTAGGGTTAGAAGTAGGGTTTTGGTTAGTGTATGTATGTGGTTTATTTAGTTTGGTTAGGTAGTATGTAGCACGCGGTGGGGTTGGACAACTATGACAGTTCGAGATTTTGAATTTCGTGGTTTATGGTGTTCAGAGTATTCACAGTTCAGGTAATATGTATCAATGATTCCGTATTTGCTGTTTAGGACTTTCACGGTTGTAATGTAGACCCGGTTAGACATGGTTCCCACAGTATTTTTATTATTAAAGCTATTTTTTCTATTAAAGTGGTGTATAAAAATGAGGGCTTTGTTCCTGTTGGTCAGATAAGGTAGCCTGTCATGGAAGGGGAGTGCTTGTATCAAGCAAGTAATCCTGGGTGAAGGGCTGTAGTAAAAGCCAGACTTTATGAAGTACTTAACAGATATCTAGATATCTTTTTGCAAGGAATACGGCAGGAAGAAAGCACCTTTGGAAGGTTTTGGAACCCACAGTAAAGAATGTGTTTAAAACTTTAGCATGACAAGTGCTTTGTGTTAGTTCCTTTCATTCGATGTTATTTTTATGAGAATCGGTACCATAATTTTGGTGTGTTTAATAAAAATTCCATTGTTAAGAGCAAATTAAACCCTGCTGCTTTTGCATATACCACATTGGTTCGTGCAACAGGCATAGTTTTAGTACATCATTTCATGTCAAAAATCCTGAACTTATATCTTTCACTGCCCGAGCAAATTCCATCTCTTTGAACATGTTTTCCCAACTAGAAAGACAGCATGTTAGCAAAATGTTTGCACCAGTTTACCTCAGTTAAAGGGAAAGCAGTCCTGCGGTATGTGCTTGGAGCTTCTGTGTGGAGTACACTTGTAATTGCCTTCTTAAAAAAGATGAGTCTTTGAACAGATTGTACAAAACATTGCTACTACAGATGAGGAGGGTTATGGCAGTTGCCAGAACCAAGATGGTGCCAAAATATAGTCCACCAATAAACAGCTTACCAGGGAGGAACACCTCATGGTGTACCTTGGTAGATTTTGAGAGTTACAATAAACAGGAGGGAGGTGACCAGACTATCTGAGTCAGAAATCTCTCAGGTCAGTTAGCTGGAGAACCTGTAAAAGCCTTCACAGATATAGAAGGGACTGAATATCAAAACTATGTAAAAGTAAAAAGGCAGTTGCTAGCCTGAGCTGGCTTTACCTCTGAGCTGCAAGGTCAAATGTTTTATAACTTACAGTTTCTCTTAACAAACCAGTAAAATCTCAGTTATGTGATTTAAAATTTGTACTGAAATTATGGTTACATCTAGAGGTCACGATAATAATAAAATGACAAAAATGTTAACTGATGGTAAATTGACTTTTCCTGCTACTTTAAGAAATAGGGGTTTTCAGAGTAACCCTAAGGATGCTAAAAAGTTTGTTGTAGTAGTAAAGCGATTATTATGCAGTGAATCTATGTTTCAAATGGACACTGTAGACCTGTGGCAGAACACATCAAATTCTGATAAATAGAAAGTATCAGCTGTAGACATGACTCTGTTTTAAATGTGAAATGAGAGGCCAAATAGCTGGATTGTTGTACTACCACAGGTAACATTTTTCTGTTTGTGAAAGTTGTAACCACTGAAAAGCATACTGCTAATGATCTTGAGCCTACAGAATGTGATAAACTTGTTGAAGAATACTTAAGTCAGAGTTGTGCTGCTACAGAGTTAAGTGCAATGTCTTAATTTATGGCTGGCAGTTCCAGGAATCCATAGATCAAGGCAGCATGGTCTTTGTATAGAAAGAATACACTTACTAAAAAGTAGTTGAAATACTCTGCATTCATGGAGATAGGAAAGAGTATCCCATTGCACAGTAGAAATAACTGTGTTTGGGAAGGTAGTTTGTCTTGTTGCTGCAGTTCCCAGTTTAACACATGATATGATAATAGGAAAACATTTTCCACACTTTAAAGATTCATAAAGGTGTTGGGAATAAGGTAATACTTTTGATGGACTACTTTAACAGGGTGGGGAGGGGAACCAGCAAAAGTGAATAAGCCAATAGACATGCCTAACCTGGAAAAGCAGGGGAAAACAACCATCATACTCATTCATTAGAGTATATGAATCTAGCAGAGATTAAGGACTAATTTTAAAATATCTAAAGGTACTAAAATTTGTCTAAGCTTGCAGACAGGAAATTAACTTGCACCTTTTAAAGAGATATGTCAGTGTATACTTTTGTCAGAGCAGCCAGCAAAAACAGAGATAGCAGAAGAAATGGAGTTAGGCAGTAAAATATTGCTGCTTGAAAGTGTTGCAAAACAGTGAGAAGACATGACTAGCAAAACTAGAGAGAAAAACTCACAGGCAGAAAGAGTATATTCCTAGGTAATGAAATTAGGAAGTATGAAAAATGCACAATTGAACAGAATTTTAAATTTTCTGTCAGGATGAAACAGAAATTCCAAGCAATTAAAAATACTAAGCAACAAGTGAGTGTTGAGGAAAAACTTAATAAGAAAGAGTTCATTGATATAGTAAAAGAGGAAGAAATATTGCTTGGTCAAAGATCCAAACCCATTTCTGTCAGCATATGACACCAGTGAGATTATTCCGGTATACTGTCCTTCCTTTCAGCTCCACAGTGAACCTGCAATTTTCATTGATTTATGGACAAAGTCCTAAGATGGCATGTCAAGCCTGCTGCTGCTAACTTAGAGAATGTCATAATACCTTCAGAATAATGGGACTCTTATTCACCTAACGTTCAGACCATACTTGAGTCCTTGAAAGAGGCCGACTTAACTGCCAATACCATCAGGAGATAATTAGGTATAACATAAGTGAAATATTAGATGTGAGAGGGCAGAATTTGTGGGATATGTTATTGGAAGGGATTGGTAGGCACCATAAAGAAAAAAGCTGATGCGATTGGAAACTGGTTCATTCACTGCAGTTAAGAATCATGTAAAGGCAGTTTTGGGGTTAACTGGGGTACTACTGGAAATTTATACTCCATTCTGTCTCAGTAGCTTGCCCTCTTTACAGATTTAATGCATGTCTTAGCTTCTTTGCATATCAGTAGGCCTTTTACAGTTAATATTGTTACATGAGTAAGTCTATGGGCAGTGTTGTCAAACACCTTTAATGATGGAACACATCTCGCATCCTTTTTGAGCAGAAAACAAAGTAGAGCTGAATTCAAATACTCTACCACTGACACAGAGTGCTTAACAATTAAATGGGCACCATTCTCACTGAAATAATACATTCTTGGTAGAGAATTAATACTTGTCATAAACCTTGCCCCACTGTTATAGTTAAACAAATAACACCATGGAATTACAAGACTGTGTAGATGGTCACTGTCCATATGACTCTTCACATTTCTGTTGACACAGACAGGGCTTGACCCACTGTAATGCAGATCGCCTAAGGATCACAGCCAATCTGTTGGGCATGAAACAGAAAGTTTTAAGCAGTGGGGGGGGGGGGGGGGGGCAATATAACATATTGTTGCTGTGTCTTGTCAAAATGGTGTCTAAATCATCTCTGTTGCTTTATAAATGATGAAGTAATCATTGCTGCATGATTGTATTAGTCAGTAAGGTCAATTACTTACTAATAACTGATTTGTGATGTATAAGAGAGGGGCTTCTAACATTGCAGAGTCATTGAAATTGGTCACTTTTGAAGGTGGATTGTTTGTTTGGCGTAAGGATTCTGGGTAGTGTACCTGCATTATAGAAGAAACATTTGTGGTGTATTTGTAGAGAGACATGGGCATCTTCCTAACAAAGGAATCCAGTAGAACCTAAGGAGACGAGAATCTGTGTGAGAATACCCATATGCTAATGACATCATTACTATCCCTTTCTGATGTGGAAGGGAATTATTGGACTTTTACCTGAGAGTAATTGTTATTCCTTATTTTATGATGTCTCTTGAAAAAAGGTACTGTGCTAGTCTGTTCTGCATTGCTGCTTTTTATGTTTTTTATTCTGCAGTAAAACTATACATATCATATGGAACTTTGGACTTCATTGTGTTTAATAGATTATCTGGTGAATGTGATTATATTTCATTTCATCACAAGCTCATAGGTTCGTAGAAGGTTACTAGGTTAACGACCCTAGGGCCCTTACAAGCCTAGCCGAATTTATCCTGAGTTGCCCCAGTTGTTGGTAGTTAGGTGAGTGAAGTTCGCAGAGGTAAGGGTCTGTGTTAGTTAATATTGACTTCCTCTTTCCAAGAGTGAATTTCCAGTCAACCATATGTTGATCTAGGTTGCATTTGAAGAGGGTCAGAAAGAAACTCTTTCACAGGAATTGGAAGCTTGTTCCAGAGAAGTGGCAGTCTCTGGGAGATCCATCTGTCTCTCCAGAATGACCTCTTCATGTCAGAGGCTAGGTTAAGAGCCATGGAACAAGTGACCCTCTTGCAGTTTGATTTATGAATGTGTAGCATTTCCATCAGGGCTGGGTAAGAGACTACCTTGTAAGCCAGGCACAGGTCACCCTTTAGCAACTTGTTGGAGACAGAATATGACAGGGCTTTCAGTTTTTCTGCATTAGACTTGTTTTATGTATCCTGTAATTTCTTAGCGAGAAACCTCTGGTTTCTTCAATTGTTGCAGGTGTCTGGTGAGGTACATGCAAAGCGGAGCATTGTACTCTGTTCTTGTTCTGATGAGGGCTGAGTGTGATGGAATTATAACATCCTTAGATCTAGATTTGATGCCTTTACTTACAAGATGTGCCACATAGAAGGATTTCCTTACTACTGTGGATACGTGATGGTTAAAGTTGAGATTGCTATCAATCTGAGTATGCAGATCACATACCACTGGGTCTACCCTTAGGGGGGTGCTGTCTGTAATGTAATTAGCAGGGATGTCAGCTTTTCCAAAGGGAATACCAATGCATTTTTTTTTGCATTAGCTTTATCTGTGGCTTTAGCACCAATCATTTGTCCGCGTCAACCCTGCCTGCAGCATATTAACATCATTGGGGGACTCAATAATTGCTTCCAATTTGCAATCATCAGCGAACTTGTTCAGCTACAGGCCATCTGCAAAATAAATTCCAAACAGAATGGGGGCCAGCACAGAACCCTGTGGTACGCCACTGGTGACTGGTCTTTTGTTAAAGGTGAAGTCATGCATTTTGGCAGTATGTGTTCTCTCAGTGTGCCAGCTGGCTACCTATCTGGTAATGTAGGGGTGAATTCCCAAATGGGAGAGTTTCTCCATAATACCTGAGCGGGGGATTGTGTCATATGCCTTGGATAGATCAAGATAGATGGTATGCCCTGTCTTTTCCCTTATCCAGAGCCTTGGTGACTTTCTCGAAGAAGTCAACCATGTTTAACTGGCATAATATACCTTTAACAAATCTGAACTGGGCTGGGTCCAGAGTTTGGAGATTACCTATGTCCTTGTTAATAAAGTCCATAATGATTTTTTCCATGGCCTTGCAGATCAGACTAGTCAAGCTTATGGGCCTATAATTCCCAGGGTCGGGTGATGGTCCCCTTTTGTGCAGAGGGATTACTGTTGCTGTCCTCTGTCCTGCTGAAACAGCCAATTTGCAGGCTGTGGTTAAAAAAGGATCCAAGTGAGTCTGGTAGGTCATGTTTTAAGTTATTTAAAAGGCAACCTGGGATGTTATCTGGGCCCATTGATGCTCTGTTTTTGGCCTTGGAGACTGCCAAGATGACCTACTATGTTGAGGTATCAGGCTGAGGAATGGTGGTAGGTATATTGTGGGGGAATGACTGGAGGGGGACAAGGGGTGAATTTGCTCCAAATCTGTCAGCTAGCAGGTTGGCTATTACCTCCAGCTGAGTATAGGTAGTGCCATCCACAACCAGTTCAACACATAGCTGTGTACTCCGTTTAGATTTTGGGTGTAGTTAAAGAATGCCTTGTGATTAGCCTTAGCTAGGGAGGCTATTTATACTTAGTAATTAGCTTTAGAGGCATTGACAGGATCTGTAATTTGTTTGTTTAATCTAGAGAGGGATTTCTTCCTCTGCTGACCCAGCTCCCTCTTGTTCTTGGATATTAGTTTCTTTCTCTTGTTATATAGCTGTTTATACTAGGGGTCCACCAGGGTGGCTTGTTTTTTTCAGCAAGATTTGGTTTCAGTCTGGTCAGGTACAGAAGATTCTATTCAACTGCTTAAGTGCTTATATGGAACATTGGTGTACACCTCTGCACAGGAGTCCATGTTATCTGCGTTTGAGGGGCCTTTGGAATTTCATATAGCATCACTTAGTAGGAAGTAATTTGTCTTTGAAAAATTCTTAAGCATTTTTGAGCTTCATGGGGTATCTGGTTTATCCTTACCTTTTTTCCTGCTAAGGACCATCCTTGAGTATTCTTGTTCTCCTCATAGCACTGTCAAATGTGTCTGCTGCCCGTAGGACATTTAATCATATAATTATCCTCCATTCTGTTTCCTTTGCTCAAAACTTCAGTATTTCCCACTGTGTTATATTGTTCCCATGTCATAACATGCATATGTTCTTCTGACGTGTGGTTTCATGTGTTTTGCACAGCAAACAAGCTGCCATGATACAGTGAAGAATAACCTAAGCACCTGAATAAAATAGTTCATGGTTGTTAGGAGGTACCACGTTTAAATATGAGCATGCGTCATATAAAATAAGTAAACATCTCGCATCTCACTCATAAAATGTTTAAAATCTTTTTTTTTTTTCACATCTGCATATTGTACACATTCTTCCTTTATCAGGATCATCTTGATAAGGCAGGAATGTAAAATGTACATTGTTGCTTTGAAGAGTATCTTTTGACTTCTAGATATGAATGAGTCATTTATTTTTCTTGATGACTTTCTTCAGATTTCTAATGCTTATTTTAACTTTTACCTTCCTCAACTGTCCACCATAAAAACATCTTTTGTGTTGTCTACATCAACACATATCTAGTATGCTTGCAAAGTCACAAACACATGCATTAGTCAGGATTGGCTATTCAACTAATCCCATTACCACCCCTCTTGTCACTGCCTTCTGTTTAAGAGGTACTGACCTTACTTCAACCTTCTGTCACTTTTTAGTTATGAATTCCTTACCTTTAATATTTCTTACCTGATAAAAGTAATTAAGACTTCCTGAAATCCAAGACAAGTTTCATCTTATAGTAAGGCCATGATATGTCAGATAAGTTTTAATGTACGCCTGATGAGACCTCCTCAATTTGATTATTTGAATTCCGTTGATCAGAGAGTTGCAGGTGCTCTGTCATGATACAATTCAACCTCAGTGCAAGAAATCTGAACAAAGCCTGGAGTAATGGTGGTGCAAAGACCCAAAAATAGGGACAGATTTTAAATACTGATGTTTTATCTTAGAAAGTTGCTAGAATAACAGGATGTATGTTGGCGTGCATTTTCTGAAGGATATTAAGTGTAAAACTGAAATATTTGTCATAATTTAGCGACTATAGTCCTCAGTGATTTAACAGAAAACCACAAATTTTATGAGGAACAGAGACAAAATATGAGGCAAAAATGAGGACATTCTGCAAAAATCTGGATAGCTGAGAGGTATGTCTAGCATCTTCTCTATGTCAGTGTTTTCGTAATATCCCTAAAGCCATTAATAGAGGATGACTGCCTTATAGTGTACATCTCCTTTATTATATCATATCATTCCTTATGAAAAGGATCTATCCATGCTATTTCTACAGTCTTCCAGAACCACTTTTATACCTGGAGATTTGTTATAAAAATACATATAGCACCTGTCTTGTCTCTGTTAATGGGCATTAATATGTTGTACTGTACTCTGTGCATGTCCTCATGACTTACTAAACTTGTGCCATGTTCTAGCACATTTAAACATTAAAAAGTCAGAATCAATCATACATGCATGTTTAAAGCAAAAGAGACTTAAATATGACTTCATGTATGAAAGCATAATCCCTCTTTTTGCTAAAAGAATATTTATTCATTTTGTTGTTGAGTAGGTACACTTATCCAAAGTGAACCTTTCTTTAGTCATGACCCAAAACATAGAAGAACAAAGGCCAGTATATAAGATATTTCATCATCATCTGTAACATCAGTGAAACAGAAGTAATAAAAAATAACAGAGAACAGTAAGGTATATCAAAGTAATCCTTTACCACTCAAGAGTGCATGAGCCAGTAATTTTTTGAAGATGTAGGGTCATGGAGCTTAAATCTACATCACTGACACCAAATAGTATGATAGTGGACAGTGGTTTCAGACCACTAATGTCATATGCATGGGATGTGGGATGTGAATCCTGCACAGTTACAACTAAATAGATCTGTAAAAGGGGGACTGGCATTAAGAGGCTATGTCAAGCATGGATTACAGTATATGACCAACAGTTACCATAATCAAATTAGCTTTACACTATACTGCTGCTCAGCAGTTATAATCATTGGCTCCTTAAAATTTCACCCAAATCAAGAAATGGAAACACTTAAGAGGAAAATCCACTAAAAACATAAAAAGCTCAAAATATATGCAGTAAATTAATTACACTTGGAAGAAATAAAAATATACATATTTTGAAAAGAGAGGTGATGACAGAATAATTCTAACTGAAATTAAAACTAAATTGTCATTAATACTTTCTTCAAAAGATTGTTGCTTAACTCTGTATGTCACTAGAATATCCACTGGCTGCAGATGGTACACAGGCAGATTATTAGACAGAGAGTTTATAGTCTCCGGAAAAATAGTCTGTATTATCTTTTCTACAGACCCTATAGAAAATGATTTGCTGCTTAAAGTTTAAATAGACTTCATTAAGTCCGTAATCTATAATGAAGAAGACATGGGAGTTGTGATCCAGTCTTTTTTCTGAAAATTAGACGCTTCGCAAATCTAAGTAAAAGTCCAAAACAGTAGCGGTAAGAACTCTGGTTCAACACTTTTATGGTGGTTAAAAAAAAAAAAAAAAAAAGAGTACAGTCCCAAGACGGGGCAATGCAGATTTTGGTAGGAAACAGCTAGTTTAAAAATAGTAAACAGTTCTGGTCTTCTAAACATAGTTACAAATTCCACATATCCACATATTCAACTTCTGATGTTTCTGCAGCAAAGAAAATTTTCAGCTCTTGATATCCCCACCACCAAAAATCGCAGTCAAATTTTCTTGACAGATTATATATTCAAGATACGTCACACAGTTCCATGCCTTGGAAGGCCTTTTGCATATTAGAAACAGAGTCTAACCCTTTTGTGATTTTTACCACATATCCTTTTCCCTTAATAGCTTACTCTGCCCTCTTACCTGGCCATTGGATCCCTATTTCTATATGTTACTCAAATAGAGGATACACCTGTCTGAGCCACTAAGCATCCCTCCAAACTCTTGTAATGCTTCTCAGACATTCTGAACCTTAGTAGGGAATAGCTGCTGTGGGAGTGGTACCACATACATTTTTTGGTTTAAGAGCCAGTAAACATCCTTCTAATTCCTCCTATAATTCATTACAAATTCTGAGTACCAATGACTCTAACATGGCAGGGCTTTCTTATATTAATATGGTAAAGTTTGTGTTTTTGCCTACTAACTCCACCATGTAATTAACACCATTTATCTTTCTTACAACAGTAACAGAACCCACACATGCTGATTGTTTATTTCAAACCCACTGACCTTTTTGTGGAAATGCTGTGGGGTAAAGCAGTTAAAAACTACATTTTACATTCACAAGTAAAACATTTGATGCAGAGGTTTAACACTTTTTTCCCACTCTCCAAGGACTTTACCCATTGACTTCACTATCAATACACAAATGGACAACTGTAAGAAAATATTTTTCTCCTGACTACTCTCTCTAGGCATTGCACTTTTGCCCAGCCTGGGAATGCTATGCTTCCATGTTCCCAGAATGAATGGGTCTAACAGGGATAAGCACTGTTACCATTTGTGTGGCAGTATATTGTCACACTGTCATTGTCCACTCATACCAAATAGTTTTCTGATGATATACATGAGCAATATACTCTTGTGCCAATCCCATAACCTCCGTAAGCATAGTATATGCTTCACAGCAGACTCTTTTGGAGAACCTCATTCACCCTGCCAGTCATCACAAGTTAAGTCTAGTAAACACCGCCCCTTATGACCATCATCATCAGCACCCTTTTTCCCATTTTTTTCTACATGGGGTCGGGGTATCGTGTTAACTGTTACCAACTCTCTCGATTCAGTGACACACTCCTACTTTCTTCAACACTCATGCCTGACTGTTGAAGATCTTCATTCACACAATCCATCCACCTCTTTGCTGGACGTCCTCACTTCCTCTTACCTTCTTCCTGTCTGTCCCAATTCTTCCTCACCAGATTGTCTTCTGCTTTTCTACACATGTGCCCAAACCACCCTAATATGGTCTCTTTGATCTTTTCTGCAATTGGAGCTACTTTAGCTTCTGCTCCTATGTCCTCATTTCTTCATCTGTCCCACAGTGTGCATTCTACCACCTTTCTCAGGCAATTAATTTCCATCACTGCTAGCTTCTTCAGCTGTTCTGCCTTTACTGCCCAGGTTTCTGTACCATACAGTAGTACTGGTATCACCACTGTCTTGTACACCTTACGTTTCAGCTTCTTTGGCATTTTTCTGTTATAGACTGCACCTGATACTCTGTACCAGTTGGCTGCAGCCTCTCCGATTCTATCTTTGACCTCTTCATTCAGACTACCCTTCTCCTCAACCACCCCTCCCAGATACTTGAAGCTGTTTACCTGTTCCACTATCTTCCTTTCTATCGCTATTCTCAGCTTCGTCTGACATTCCCAGTTTGCTGCCATTACCACCATCTTATCTGTGCTTAGTTTCATCCCGTGTGCCTTCAGATTTGCATTCCATTCTCCTATCCTTTGCTGAAGTTCTAGCTCGAGTCTGCCTGTACTGCCACATCGTCTGCATACAGCAGCTTTGTTGATCTGTCCCCTTCAACCTGTTTGCTAATGTAGTCCATCACCTGTATGAACAGCAGTGGGCTCAGAGATGAACCCTGGTGTACACCCACTCCCACTGGGAACCCCTCTGAGAGGCCGAACACTGTTCGGACTTGAGTCACTGGGTCCTTGTACATAGCCTGCACTAATTCTACAAATGTTTCTGGGACTTCAAACCACCGCAGTACTGCCCAGATCAGCTTTCTTGGGACCTTGTCATATGCTTTCTCCAAGTCTAGGAATGCCCAGTTGGACTCTCTCCTCATCTCTAGCTTCTTCTCAAATATCTGTCTCAATCCAAACATTGGGTCAGTCGTGCTGCATCCTGATCTGAATCCAAACTGCTCCTCTCCCATCTTACATTCTACTCTGTGTATCCATTTATCAGTCACCCTCTCCAGAATTTTCATGCAATGTGGTAGACGTTTGATACCTCTGCACTGCTCACAGTTGTGGATGTCCCCTTTGTTCTTGTACACTGGCATGAGTATGCTTATTCTCCAGTCATCTGGGATACGCCTTTCTCTCCACACTGCTATTAGTACCCTCAAGAGCCATTTCTCCCCTATCTCACCCAGCATCTTTATCATATCTGCTGTGACCTCATCTGAGCCTGCTGCTTTCCCTGACTTCATCTTCCTTAGTGCTGTTCTTACTTCTTCTAAGATGGGCTCCTCTTCTTCTCTCATTGTAGGCTGTTTCTGGGACAGTACAGCCTCTGTGGGGTTTTCTTCATTCAGAAGCTGCTGGAAATACTCCTTCCATCTGCCTTTGATGTCCTGTGGACTGGTGAGCAGGTTGTTGCTGGCATCCCTTAAGAAGGGTGTCTATCTTCTTTATCTTGCAACCTGATATAGTTTCTTTGTGCCCCTTACTGAGTCACTTTCCAGAAGCTGGTACAGTGCCTCTGATGCCCTCTTCTTTGCTATTGCAACTTCTTTCTTAGCTTCTTTGTTAGCCAACCAGTAGTCCTTCCTGGCCTGGTCAGTCTTTTCTATCTCCCAGTTCTTCCTGCACTCCTCATTTCTTTTGATGACTTCCTGGACTTCTGCATTCCACCACCAGCTTTTCTTATATCTTATTTCCATACCTGACTCGGCCACATATCTTTTCTGTAGTCCTAACACATGCTGTTTTTAGGCACTGTCACTCTTCTTCATCTCCTCTCCTCTTCTTGGAGTACTGGAGCCCTGAGTAAATCCTTGAACTGTTGTACTTTTCTCTCCAGTCAACTTCCAACCAACCTTATGACCATAAGGTTGTTTAAATGGTGAAAAATCTACGGATTCTTTGGGCACCTCCATTTTTGCAAACAGGAGTTGGGGTATGTACTTGCTCTACTCCTGCTTAAATCAGTCACTGAATGCTGTTGGTATGTTAAGAGTTAAGCCTTTTCACCAAACTTTTTGTTCGCAAATAACAGGGGCTAGATTTTTACTGCTTTCCCCCACAGTGCTCCCACAGACAGGTCAGTAAGCCTCATATAAAGTTAGACCTCTCTACAGCAGTATTTTCCAAGAAAAAACTTCCCTGTTGAAAATTCCTAACAGAGCATTTCACACCTTTCCTGCCTCAATAGAGAACAGAACCACCAGCTTAGGCTACTTAGTGTGTAAATCTGAAAGAAATGTTCCTTAAGAGAGGATACCCCTTACAGTTAATTACCAATATTATGTCTGAAGTGAGAACTAAAATAATACAGGGCCATTTTTTTGCCAATTCTGGGTACATCTAATTTGAGGCCCTCCAATACTACATCAGTCACTTCAGAGATGGTGACAGTAACAAATGTCCCCAGTTCCACTCAGAATTTGAACTATCAATCTAATGATATTCCGGTTGGGAATAATGGTAATTCCACGGAACTTGTAGTTATTAACTACAGCTCTAGCTTTTCTACACCTTTTTCATGTGATGCACAGCACATAAGGGACATTCTCAATAAAAATTGGATGTTACTTAGTCATGAGAGGGACCTCTTTAATATTCTGGGTGAGAAACCTTTCTGCAAATTTAAAAAGGAACATAATTTAAAGTACATTTTTGAACACACATCTAGACAACCCAGATATGGACATATGTTCAGGTGTGGAACTTGTAAATTTTGTTCACACATTTTGGAAACTGATATGTGTAGAATTAATAATGTCATGGTTAGGATCCCAGGTAGATGCAGTTGTGTTACAGAGCGGCTAGCCTACTGTGCTATCTGTTCAAACTGTCCATGTTTTTACTTTGGTAAAACCAAACGTAAACTTAAGATCAGGATTAGCGAACATTTGAAAGACATTAGGGATCAAAGTGAAGTCAACGCTCTTGCCAATCACATTAGAGATTTTCATAATCACTAATTTAAATTTATTGTCTTAGAGGTGCAAGGAAAACACTTTTAGGGGGACCGTATGGCCCTATCTTCTTGAGAAGGCCGAACTAACCTGGCAGTTACAACTAGATGCTCTACATTGGCCAGGTTTGAATGACAGCCTGTCCATTAGTTGTTTATTAAAACTTAAAGCACTGAACAGATAAATTTTTATTTTAACAATTTTAATTTTATTTCACATATTTTTGTACAATTTTATATGTGTCATGATGGGAGTTATTGTTTTGCTATTGGGTTGAATCCATAAGCTCATTATGTATTTTTGGGCGATTTTTTATCCGTTTTATATCCATTTAGGATAGTTTTTATGTGTAACTTAGACAGTGGTTTTATACACTTTATATATTTAAATCATTACATAACAGTATTCTACAACTTATTCTAGTCTAGTTTTATTTTGGGATGGTTACATCTGTGGCTACAGTAATTCAGTTAATTTTATGTATTACTGCTGCATTCGTCTTTTTTCTTTTCTTTTTTATTCCTGTGTTGCTTTAAGCCTTAACTGAATGCATTTGACTAGATCAGGAAATAACATCATGTTAAAAAGTGGTTAAAAGAATGCATTTTTGTAGTTTGTTTGTATCTGATGAAGTTCCTGTTATTATTTGGAACAAAATCGCTTATATCTACACTTGTTTCTGTGGCAATAATTGTTGGAGTTCCTGGCATACTTGCTACTTCATTTTTTGGCTGGAAATCCTCTTTAGGTGTGGATTCATTGGCTCTTATTGCCTGCATCCTGTGGTTTGTGACTTTCTCTTCTTGCTTGTGGTTTTATTCGTTTTTTATTTTTTTATTTTTTTTTTTGGATTCTTCAGAAAATGCATGCCGACACAAATGCTGTTATTTTATCAACTTCCTAAGTTTATAGGAGCAATATTTAAAATGTGTCCATATTTTTGGGCCTTTGTCTTCCTATTATGTTGGGCTTTGTCCAGATGTTTTGCCCTAAGTGGTTGAGAGGTATGATTATTGTGATGGTTCAGACCACCCCCTGTGGGCTTCCTTATGTGGTAATAGGTAAACCCCTCTGTGCAGTTTTGCCCTAGTTGCTAAAAATGGTCCCCCTTTTGCCCATCTCACATTCCCGGTCTACCAACCAGATCCTTGTAACTTCAGGCAAAGTACTGAGTGCATGGTCTTTTTTTCATAACATCTCCCAGTCTTTCAGAGTAGTAAAGTGACATCCTCTAATCAGCCTGTGAAAGTAAGTACTTAATTCTGTAGTGAAAGCACTGACACTATTTTCTGTTTTTTTTTTCTATTTTCTCTGACATTGTTCTTTTAAGTTTCAGGTAAATTGGGGGTAGCTTTTTACTTTTACTAACACATACAAGTCATGATGTACTTTACTATGTAATGTTGCACATTAGTTGCCAGACTTTTAAGAGTTGCCAAGATGAAGCTATTACTCTACTGAGACTAAGATTTTAAAACTAATATAGGGAAAAGGTGTAGCTTGACTGGGACCAGCTATCTTTTGTCATTAGAGGTAAGAAAATAGCAGACACTAAAAAACTTTAAAACAAAACTGAATGAGCATCTGCTTAAAGAATCAAAATGTTCATGTTTTCATGGAATTGAATGATATCATGTAGCCAGTATACCACATTTTAATGTGATACCTGACAAAATCATGTACTGATTGCTTTACTGACTATATGAGTGTAAGCTGCCCTAGCAATGTACCTACTTCTTTTAGGTTCATAGGTAGGTACTAGGCTATTGGCCCAAGGGTCCAAGTAAGCCTAGCCAACAAAGTTCCCTGGCTTACACCAACCCAAGAAAGTTAATTTCCTGTGCCCCTGTCGAGCAGAGCCACAGAAGTGATCCCTGGGGTGTATTTCCTATTTCCCATCCACTCATCAAGTTTTTTCTTGAAGAGTGTTAATGAGGAACTTTGCTTGACATAGATGGGTAGCCTGTTCCAAAGTATGGGAAGTCTCTGGGAGAGGAATCTATCCCTCCAGCATGTCCTGTTTATTGTGGTGACAAAGTTTAGGTCCATAGAGCATGTAGCTCAGAGGGATTGGGATTTCTTTAGGTGTAGCATGTCCAACAGCTCTGGGTTTGACATAGCTTTATATGTTAGGCAGAGTTCACCTCGGAGTAGGCGATATGCTACAGAGTAAAGCTGGAGTTTTTTGAGACGATCAGTGTAGGACATCTGTTGGTGGCAAGTAATTCTCTTTGTGAGGTCCTTCTGTGGCCCTTCCAGCTGCTGCAGATGTCTTGTGAGGTACATTCCAAAAGGGGCATTGTACTCTATAATGGGTCTAATGAGTGTCGATTAGAGGGGGAACAATGACCTCTTTTTTCCTGGATGAGAACCCTTTTGTGATGAGGTGTGTCATGTAGAAGGATTTCCTGACTACTGTGGCAATGTGATTATCAGAGGAGAGACTACTGTCCACCTGGGTTCCAAGGTCTCTTATCACACATTCAATGTTAAGAAGACTGCCACCTATTTGGTAGTGCATGGGTACAGAATTTTTACCAAAGGGGATAACAATGCACTTTTTGGCATTGAGCTTGAGGCCATGGCTCTGACAACAGGCATCTGTCTCATTGAGGCCCTTCTGTAGGATGTCCACATCATTTGGAGACTCGACTATAGCTCCTAGTTTGCAGTCATCTGCAAACTTCATTAGCCAGAGGCCTTCTGTGTTAGCCTGCACTTCAGAGAAGTAGATACCAAACAGGAGAGGTCCCAGGACTGAACCCTGTGGTACTCCACTTGTCACTGGTTTGAAATCAGTTTTGGAGTCTGCAACTTTTACAGTGTGGGTTCTGTCAGTGAGCCAGTTGGCAACCCATCTTGTGACATAGGGATTTATACCTAGTTTACTGAGTTTAGCTATAATTCCAGAATGGGGGATGGTGTTGAAAGCCTTGGCAAGGTCAAGATAGGCTGTGTGAACCATCTTATCCTCGTCTATGGCTTTGGTGATTGCCTCAAAGAAGTCGACCAGGTTCAGGATGCAAGATCTGCCTTTCACAAACCCGAACTAGGTGGGGTCCAGAGTTTGAAGTTACCAATGTCTTTGTTTATAAATTCCATGATGATACGTTCCATGGCCTTGCAGACCAGGCTCATCAGGTTAATAGAGTGATAGTTCCCGGGATCAGTGGTGGCTCCTCCTTTGCGGAGTGGGATAACTGTTGCTGTGTGCCATTCAGTGGGCACAAAGCTGACGTGAGGCTATGATTGAACATGGTACTTAGGTGAGGAGCCAGTTCATTCTGAAGTTTGTGTAAAACACAGCCTGGGATGTTGTCCGGTCCCATGGATGCTGTGTTTATGGCTTTAGAGATCGCAGCTTTTACCTGCGTAGTTGTGATTACAGGGACTCTGCATTCTTCCTGTCTAGATATGAGCCCTTTAGGGGTGAGAGGGGGGTAAAGTTAGCACTGAACCTATCTGCCAGGATGTTTGCAATATCAGTTGGTTCTGTAATTTTTGTGCCGTTGTGTTGTAACTCAGAGCAGATCTGGGTGTTGCCATTGAGATTCTTGACATAGCTATAGAATGCTTTATGGTTGTCCTTAGAATCAGTGGCAATCTTGTTTTCATAGCTAGCTTTGGAGGATCTTATAAGGGATCTCAGCTTCTTGCTGAGGCTGACCAGGGAGCTCCGCCACTCATGGGATTTTACTCTCTTTTGCAACAATTTCTTCCTTCTGTTGTAGAGTTTGTTTATGGCAGGGTACCACTAGATTGGCTTCCTTTTTTTGGAGGATAGCGTCTTGGTTCTGTTTGGGATAGCACAATCCATGCACTCGTATAAGTGCTTATAGAATACATTTGTGTAGGTTTCAGCAGTCATAACTGTATTGTCCATCTCCATGGGTGTCATGAAGTTCACCACTTCTGTCTTAAGAAGCATAAAGTTGGCTTTGGAGAAATTTTTTACCATGGTTTCCTTAATGGGGGGTGGGTGGGATGTGGATATCTAGGGTGATTAGCTTATGGTCAGATCTGACCAAAGAGTTGACTTCAGGTGTGGAACACCAGTCACTCATGTTGGTAATGACTAGGTTTAGGATATTGTTGCCCCTGGTGGGGGTGTGGATAAATTGATCCAGGGCATTGGAATTTATGAATTCCAGAAAGTGCTGAGTGAAGGTGTTGGTACATGAGTAGTTTTCCCATTTAATGGTGGGGTAGTTGAAATTGCCCAATATTAGAGTGTTTGGTTGAACCCTAATATTTTCCAGTATATCAAGAAAAGAGGAGTGGGAATCCTGAGGCATGGTGGGGGATCTGTAGCATGCTACAATTTGGATTGCAGTTTTGCCCAGAGTTAGTTGCACTAGGATAACCTCGGCTGCATTATGCTGAGCAACTAGCCTGGAGGTGTGGATATCCTTAATGAATATGGACACACCTCCGCCTTTGCTGTTCTGGTCCAGGTTAGATAGCCGAAAATTGTGGTATGAGTTATAGCCTGGTAATGCAGGGGTGCTCTCTGGCACCTTGAACCAGGTCTCAGTCATTGCACAGACATTGATGTTCTCCATTTTAAGGAGTGCCTCGAGTGTGTGCATTTTGAGATTTAGACTTCTAGCATTGAGTAGCATCACCCTCAGTTTTTGCTTGCCTGTTCCTGTTATGGTGGTGAATTTGTCATTTGAACCTTGCCTAAAAAAGGCACTATGGGAGCAGCAAGAGCCTTTGCCAGTATCCGGAATCCCAGGGGAGACAGGTGCAGGCCATCTCTGGCAAAGCATCATGGTCTGTCGACCATGTCGTCCTATGCAGACAGATACTGGATCCCCTTAGAATGACACCAGAAGCTTAGCCAGTTGTTGAAGTCAATCATTTTGTCCTTCTACTGCGTTATCATTCTGGGTGATGGCAGGATGCTACTCGGGGCTAGGGTCGTACCTGCCTGGGCTACAAGATCGGATAGTTCTTCCATGTCTCTTTTCATGTAGTCCAGGGAGGTATGTCTCAGGTCGTTCACACCAACAAGGACAATTACAAAGTCATATTTGTACTTGTTTGATGGTAATTGACTGTATACGTAAATGTAACTGCTTTGTTACTTATATGTTCATAGGTTTGTAGGTGATTACTAGGCTAATGGCACACAAACCTTTACAAGCCTAGCCAATAATACCCAGGATATGACAATATTATATCTTAATTCCCCAGATATGGGATGAGGCAGTATCAGGGTAGTGGGTCTTTGGGTGTTGGATCCCTGAGTCATTCTACAGACTGCCTCTGTGCATAAGGGACATGGACAGCACCCCAGGAGTGAATTTATGGTTCCCCATCCATTTATACAAATTTTTTTTGAAGACAGTGAGGGACGGGCTTTTTTATGAAGATATGTAACATTTTATACTTGTAAATGGTTTTCAGACTTCCATATAGTCTTATCTTCACTGTAACTTAGAATGTGTACATCATATCACTTTTTAATGAGCCTGTGAGCCTGAGATGTGACTGCAAAGGGGCATTATAACAGCCAGCATAGAAAGATAGTTGAATAGATAGTCAGTGCATTCATAAATTTATTTCCTAATGATGACATGCCAAGCTTTAATTCTTGAGCAGAGAAGTTAAAGACCTCACACATTTTAATTGTTCTCTTTGGTATAGATTACAGACATTCACATTTATGACCAAAACTGGCAAAGTCAGTCCCCTCTTTATACTGAGGCAAACTTTTAGTATTCACTTTGATTTCTAGGGCCTAAATATTTACCCCTGCCATTCACATATATTTGGTGAAGGGTTATGAATTCCCTCACACGTTGATGCTATTATCTTTCTTCACAGTCTTTCTCTCTCTCTCTCTCTGTGGCTTCAAGCTGATTTTGCTTTCCATCCCCACCCCCCACACACACACACAGCTCAAGCTGTTTTACTCCTTCAGCTGTTTCAAACTCTTGACATCTTAAGGTCTAGTATCTTTAGATCATCCTGGGGTGCAATGAGTGATCAATTAGTTGCATGCTGCAGACCTATAGCCTCTACAAGTATGTATCCATTTCTAGTGAGACTGATGTTTAACTGCACACAAGGTGGCTATTAAGTCATCCTTGTTGAAAGCAGTAAGTGGTAATCCTTTTGATTTGTGATTCTTAACCATTTGTGTCACTGACATCTTGGACTATTCTTCAGAGCTCATCTTGCTTCTGTCCTAATTATCTGAGCAAAAAATAAAGTAACTGCTCTGCAGTGTATGCTTTTGCTGCATGTTGTACCTTGTGACTGCAATGATACACACATTTTTGGTGGGAGAATTATTTGCAGGCTGCAGTAATCCAGTTTACAATGTATCCCAACACTGTAAAACAATCAGTGTCAAGGTGCAGGTATCATGGAATTTAAATCTGCACTGGGCTGTAAGTTCATACCACTGGCACCAAATATGTCAGGGACAGTGGGCATAGGCGTTGAATCCCATACTTCTGCTCCAGCTATGTGATTAAAGGGATGCTGGCCTGAAGAACTTTTGGTAAATGTGCATTTTACCTCAGTTTTTTACCAGCTGCCGCACCTAAATAAGCTTTAGACTGTACAGCTGCAGAACAGGGTTATAATCATGTTACCAACCTCAGTCTAAGCCCAGTGCCTTGTAGCACAACCTTACAACAGTAACGCAGCCTTAACCAGGTTATTTTTTCACACAGACACACTATTTTCCAGGAGTCTACTGATACCCTCCTGTGGCAGTACTCCTTCCGTGTGTCCATTCTGTATGCTGCCTCCAAGTAAACTAATATTATGTTGCGCTAACTGATGTATTTAATTATAGTAGCTTATGGCCAAACACGTATTGTCTCTTCAAAAAGAGCAGATGCCAACAATCACACAAATGCTGTGTGGTTTCCCTTTTAAACTACAAAAAGAAAACACCCAGAAACTTTTATAAATCATTAAATGAAAACAATTTTGCTTAACAAGAAAATCAGGTAAAATATAAAAAGACCAAACAAAATATTCCAGACAGTAAATCAGTTTCACAAGGAAGAACTTAAAATTCTATTCTAATAAAAAGTACAGTTTCAAATTCCACAAACTTAATGAAATATACAACTCCTGACATTTCTACATCATAAAAACATTCAGGTCCTGAGAATGCATAACTTAAATCGGTACAATAGATATGTACAATAAGCTCATTTGCAGACAGAACTGAGGCATCATATTTATTAATTTATTGCATTTGTTTACTGGGATAGTCTAACTGGACCAAAAGTTATTCATTTTCAGCAGTGGCTCCAGGAGAAAAGCTCTAGAAATATCTGTAACACATTGGCAGTATCATGTCTCCTGCCTGTGCAGTGCATTGCATAATTTGTGATCTAATCTAAGAGACATTAATAAAAAGAGATGATGATTATGATATTGAAGCCAACCAATGAAAAAACATTAAAGAATGCTGTCTTTTTTACTTTTAAAACTGCTCAGTTTCTGTAATCAAACAGCACAGATCCGAAGGTTAGGCTACCTGACACGAAGGGCACATGAAGGATGGTTTGCTACTATCAGTGGAAAACATTCTTTCTGGACTGGAACTTTTTTATGAGCTGCAGGATGTTATCATCGGGAAGTGGAATAAATCATTTGTAGGGCTAAATGTACTAAGTATACTCACTGGTGCAGATGTGTTCCTTTGTCCTTCTGAAGAATTCTGAACCAATTTTTCAAAATAAAGGTCTTATTTTTGATATGGTCAGCCTCACAGCTAACTGGCTGTCTTTATAAATTAATCTAGGCACTTTTTAAGCTTGCCTAGACCCTGAATGTACTTACGTATGTGCAAGAACCCATTTGTTTAAAGTGTTATCCCTACAGCACGCAGTGCTATTTATTTTAGTGGTGTAATATGGACGATGATTTTCAGTGACTGGTCTTATTGATGAATTGCCATGATTTAGTAATTACAAAGTTTGTAGCTGAGACTTTTGCATATTGATTGTTATGCCCAAGGTAGGAGCTACTTGTAACAGATAGTTCCTGGCTCAGAAGAGCAGATGCTTGGTTGGAGCGGTTAGGAGCCAGTTATCTAGGTGCAATCCTTGCTGTCTGAGATGAACTGCAACTACCAACATTCGTTTTGTGACCACCCTGGGGGCTGTGGTGAGACCAAAGGGAAGTGCTGTGAACTGAAAATGACTGGCTCCCAGCCTGAAACATAGATACTTTCTGGATCTTCTGTCCATCTTGGTAGTACGCATCCTTTAGGTCTTCTGAGCACATCCAGTCGCCCATTTTCAAAAGGTGTAGAATGGACTGAACTGTGACCATCCTGAACTTTGTGTTTTTTATTGACTTATTCAGGGATGTCAGATCAAACATGGCCCTGAGCTCCCCTGTCTTTTTTGGTACTAAAAAGAATCTTGAGTAAATGCCTGATCTGGTGGGACCTTCTGGAAGACTTTTTTTTGGAGCAGCCTTGAGATCACCAACTTCATTGCCTGTCTCTGACATCCTGGAGAGAACTTTTTGGTTTGAGGATTTTTGAAAAGGGAATGGAGTGTTCTCTAGATACAATCCTTTGCACCCACTGATCATTTGTGATAGCTAGCCAGGCTTCTGGGTGTAACAATAAGCTGCCCCGACTGCCTACAGAGAAGGACAGCCAGGTAACCTTTCAGGGGGACTGAAAAGGCCTGTCCAAGAGAGAATCTAGAGACCATCGATTTTGTGGACCCCCTCTGACACACAGGTGGCATCGCCACTGTAACCTTTTCCCCTCTGCCTCTGGGGGAATACTCTCCCTGAGCTTCCCGAAAAGGACCCTGAGATTTCTTGAACCACAGCCCCTCCCTGCTGATTCCTGGGAAAGATCTTTGGGCGGTAGAAAAATGGATTCCGATGGCAGACATGGTCTTTCCATCTTTTTCACTACGGGAGAGTGTCTCTCTAACAGTGGGCCCAAACAAAGATGAACTGTCAAAGGGGGCCTTGACAAAAGACGCCTTGAAAGGCTCTGAAAAGTCACACAGACATATCCAGGCATGGCGCCTAATGATAATGCAGGAACCAACAGCCCTTGCGGAACCCTCCGCTGCATGGGAACCTCATGGATGCATTGGAAATTGACTGTAGAGTGACCAATGTGGAGGAGAAGGATTTCTCCTTATCAAACATGGACTCTGGGACTGCCATAGAAAGTTATTTGATTAAATCCTTCTGTAGCCTAGTAAAATGGGAAAGGTAGTTTAAGGCTTGTAAGGTGAAGGTTGACAAGGCGTAAACTCTCTTGCTGAATCTGTCCATGGTCCTAGACTCCCTGTTAGGGAGACAGTGGAGCTCTCTTGGGCCAACTCCTTTTTGGTGGCTGCAGCAACAGTCTTGACATCTACCAGGATTCCTTTAGTCTAATCGGGTTGGTCAGGGGAAGCACTAAGGATATTGTCAGCATGCTTGGGGATATGTTCTACTGTGTTGGGATCCTTCCACGCCTTTTTGATACCAATTCGAGGGGGTGGAACACCCAAGATGTAGGCAGGCCAGACCTGAAAGCATCCAAGAGCACCATTTCCTCTGAGGGTGGGGTTTTGTGAAGACCATCCACATCTTTGGTGCAGGATTTCCAAGATGTCTGAGAAGGAGACATCCTCAGGTGAAGATCTGGGGGGAACCTTCCCCTTCCTTGAAATTGGTGTCTTCTGTGATGGATTCCTCTGAGGAATCCAGGTGCCTCCTTTGCACCTTTTCTTCTGGGGAATCTCCTCAGTGAGGTGTTCCGGGAAGACATAGGAAGAGCTCTGGGTTTTCAAAGGTGGAAGTACTTGCAGGCTTTGCTGGGTTGGTTGTCCCGAGGGGGGCAGTGGTGAGGTCTCAGAAACAGTCTCCAAGGGGATGAGAAGTGGATCTAAAGTGGGATACGAGGATCACCTAGGCATGGAGAGAACCCTCTCCACCACCTTGAAAGCAGAATGTGCCAGAGATGCCAAAGACCATTGTCCCAGATCCAAAACTACCGGGACAGAGGATCCCAGAACCCCTCCAGCCCTCCGCTCTGAGAGGGAAGCCAGGGCCAAGCTGTCAAATGCCAGTGCTCTTAGGAGAAGCGACAGCTCTGAAAACTTTGGAGTTGAGGTCATCCCCTCAGAGCCAGAGAGCTTCAGTACCAAGAGCAACTCTGCCCCAACACAATTGGGAACAAGCTAGTCAGGGAAGGTGCCAGAGAGAGATTCTCGATCCATTCTTGGCTCTGTCATCTCAGCTCTCAGTGCGTTTGGATCTGAGGTCTCCGAAGCAGCAAGTTGGATTGGAGAAGGAGCTAAAGGCCTGAAAGATGGCTGTCTGTCCACAATCCCAGGGGGGTACGGGACTGGTAAGACCTTCATCTGGATCTGTGTCAGAAAGAAATGCCTCATCAATCTGTCCACCTGTTATTCAGAAAGGCTGTGGGAAGACCTGACAGATAATGCTGTGGAAGGTGGCCTGGATGAAATCCTAGGAGATCTCTCTTTACAGGGAGACCCGGTGGTAGCAGGAGGATGAAGCTGTGAAGGCAAAGGAGCTGGGGGCCGAGGAGAAGGAGCTGGGGGCCGAGGAGAGGATTGGGTGGACTTACACGGATCCGAGGGTCTGGGATTTGATGTCTTAGGAGCCTTGGCTGGAGGCCCATCGAAGATGAGAAAGCAGATTTCTCTAGGGAATGTTTTCTGCGTTCCTTGTCTTCTCTATGTTTCTTGGAAGGGGGTTGAGCTTCTAAAGAAGAATAAGAACCTGTAGACAGGGCCGAAGGAGGTAAAAGGCCCTTCAGAATGAGTTTATTTCTCCTGTTGGCCAGTGCTCTGTGGTGAAACCCCTCACAGATGGAGCAGGAGGCTTCAAGGTGAGCAGGGCTGAGACAATACATGCACTACCTGTGGGCATCAGATAAGGGAATCTTGTGCTCACAGGAAGTGCACTTTTTGAAACCTAAAGGCTTCTCAGACGTTTACAAAACTAAGAGAAAAGGGGAAAGAAACAATTCCCACCAAGAACATGCCAGCAAATGCAAAACTACTAAACTAAGACTTTTTTTTTAAATATTATATGCCAGAAACACAGGTAGAGTAGAGATAAAAGAAAACTAGGAAAACTACACCAGAAAGTCAATCAACTTAACTGAACAGTGAAAACTTCTCACAAGAAGCACGAGAGCATGAGTCAGTGGATCGCGATGCTTCTCCTAAGTGCAGCAAGTGAGATCTGGGGTAACTTGGGGGGATGAGGCATTATGGGTAGGGGAGGAGCTCAAGCTTCGGAGCCTATGCTATTGAAAGCGACCATGTCAGATCCGAAACCCACATGTCAAGGAAGAATGAAAATGACAACATCAGATCATTTTTTCTGGACTGGAACATTTTTATGAGCTGCAGGATGTTATCATCGGGAATTGGAATAAATTCTTTGTAGGGCTAAATGTACTAGGTGCATACTCACTGGTGCAGATGTCTTCCTTTGTCCTTCGGAAGAATTCTGACCAATTTTTCAAAATAAGGTTCTTATTTTTGATACAGTCAGCCTCACAGCTAAGTGGCTGTCTTTATAAATCAATCTAGGCACTTTTTAAGCCTGCCTAGACCCTGAATGTACTTACTTATGTACAAGAATCCATTTGTTTAAAGTGTCAACCCTACAGCATGCAGTGCTATTTATTTTAGTGGTGTTATATGGACGAGGATTTTCAGTGACCGATCTTGTCGTTGAACTGCCATGATTTAGTAATTACAAAGTTTCCCTGCATGGCACCAAGTAGGAAAATGTATTTATAGAAAACAGTGCTTCAAATGAAAAAAGACTGGATTATTATTTGTTTTCCACAACACAGAAGTAGCAAAACTAAACTTTACATAACAAAATTATGCAAAATTTCAGATACTTTTAGGAAGAAAATAAGCAACTGTGAGAAAGCAGTGGTAGCCATTGTATTCATGAGCACAGAGAGTAAAATGTTAGCTCACAGTAACACTAAAGTGAGCAAGCGCAGAAAAGAAAATGTTAATAGATATTCTTAAGTTTGTCTGTATTTGATACAGGCTGTGATGCATACAATTTTACCCCACAAAGGAAAAAATGGTTAGCCATGTACATTAATTATATCAATACCCTTAATATAACTGCACATGGAAGTAGGAAAAGTATAACTAATATATGAGCCTATCACAGTAACAGAGGGCAAATTTAAAAATGTAATAGAAAAGTTAGGCAAACAATTCCAAACTAAAGAAAGATGCATCATCACATGTGTATTACACTAGCACTGCAGTACTGGCACGAAACTATAAATTCTCTAACATAGACAAAAAGATTATAACACAAGTACTGACATGTACTTTGTACAGTATAAGGGATAAACCCTTGGAGCAAGTAATGAATCAAAAGGAATTCTAGACTTTGCATGGTCCCTAGATATACAAGAATAGCAAGTCAGAGATACTGAAGGATGCAAAGCAAGAACAGTTAAAAAAAGTTGAAAGCAAGAAAACTAGGTTCTCTCTACAGAATCAAATCTTGCTTAACTCCTGAAGCCAGATCAAATATAACCAGAACCCACTTAATCTCTACCCTATTATATGCTTCCCCCATATACACTAATCTTTCTAAGTATAATCTCAATAAACTAGCCACATCATATAACAACATTGCCAGATTTGCTACAGCCTCTCCATATAGGACTCACCATTGCTTGAATCTCACAAAACTAGGTTGGCTGGAACTACCCCACCTAATACAATACTGTCAACTTACAATTGCCCACAAAGCCCTTCATCACCTAGAGAACACACCAATGCTCTCCACCCTTATAAAACCCTATACCAATTTGAAGAACCTTTGCTCCTCTAACAAAATACTGATTCAAACTTCTCTATCAAATAACATAGCAGGTGACTCCACATTTTCCAACTCAGTTGGCAAAATTTGGAATCAACTACCACCAGACCTCACATCCCTGACCTCAATTCCACTATTTAAAAACAAACTCAAAATCTTCCTAACCAACCACTGGCTATGCTCTTGCTATAACCCTGGCTAACTTCTTTCTTTTTTCCCTCCTTCCTTTCTTCTGACCTCCCTCTCCTTCTCCTCCTAACTCTAGTATACCACAACTTCCACTTCTTAATTATTTCTATCTCTCTCTCTATTAATAGACATAAATCTAATTTTGCTTCTCACGTATAATGTAGTAATACTGTAACTAAGTAAAATATCTAATCTTATTTACCTGCTAAGTCTCATATTGTACTCTTGTGTCTATACATTCGGGAAGAAATTTAAAGCAAATGTTTTTCTTTTTATTGCATAATTCTGTATATTTTTTAACTTGTTAAGTAGTAGTTAGCGAAGCTTTTCTCCTCGGGCCTCCACTGAAAATGGACATGTATCCAGTTGGACTAGCCCGGTTAACAAATGTAAAATAAAATAAATAAAAATAAAATGAATGACATGTGGCAAAGAAAAGCATAAGGAGACAAAAGAGAATGTAGCCAAATGTATATTTGTGAATGCAAGAGATAATAGAAGAAGCTACAGAGAAGAATATATAGATACTGTGGTTACTAGTACCGACATAATATTTTGTGCCCAGCAAATAGCATGCTATGACTGGGAAAAACAAAATCATTTTGCTAGAAGCCGTAAGAAGAACAGCAGTAATTGCAAGTAACATTATACAGAGAACAAGTTTGATAGACTTAAAGACCCAGTAAGACAAAATAAAAAAAGTCCTACATCAGGAATGAGTCTCAGAATAGTACAGATGAACAACAAAAGGCGGAAAGTTACCGAGAGGAAAACACGTGTATGTATACTTTAAATGAGAAAGGGAACCATGACAAGGTTAGACATAGTAGTTAAGATATTAAACATAAAGGTGAGGTTTCTTACATGAGTTTTTGTAGCATATTAGCTAGTAACATGTATAACAGGCAAAGGTCACAGAATAAGTTACAGAGAAATACTAGAGCATATGCATCTAATTCAGTAAGATCTCTTACTCTGAAAAGATGCTTTGAGGCAGAAGTAAAAGTAAATGACAGAATGATGCATTCATGTTTAGTGTGCTTGAAGGGGATGAACCAAATGTCCTGAGTTGCCCTACAGATAAGTCACTAGGGGAATTATAAGTACTGAGTAGCACAAGCAACATAAACAGAAAAATAGATTGGATACTCTTAGTGAATACATTTTGTATGAACGGAATGGAAAAGAGATAGATACTCGGGTAAAACTGTCGAGTGATCCTGGGGTAACTCAGCAGCCCAGTTATGTAGAACAATACCTGTTTTGACTAAAAAAGAGATCTGAACAAGATTATGAAATGTCGGAAAGTTGTGAACACTGTTGGGAAGATTTACTATTAGATAGTAAAATATGACATTGTCAAATGCAAAAGTCAGCAACTTTAGAGACAGAATTTTAAAAGTACATCACTGAATGATTGCTGTCAAGATTATGCATCTGAGGTATTCATTCTACATTGTAGTACTTGCTGTAACAGAAACTATATACAATATGACAATGAAATCATATTGCATAAGTCAGAAATTAATTATATTGTAGTTAAAGTGGAATGAGTAGTAAAACCTCTCCTAAAATCTATAGTGATGTTTTTAACATCTTGAGTATAATGTTTCAGGAAGTGCATATATTAAAAGAAAGAGGTCTGCATATGCTGGTGTCAGTATAGCCCAGAATTACATTATTTTTGTCTTTACTGTACTATTGGATCTTGGTGAAATAGGAAAAATGTACACAAATGTTTGCTTCACTGAAAGGTAAACATTTGCTTAATGTTTAATGTTTCCTGTACCATTTAGAGAAAACATTTGAAGAGAAGCATTTGTATGGCACCAACAACATTTCAGAAAAGTGCAATGATAGATGTATTACTTTAAGCAGTAGAAATGGTAAAAAAAAAAAAAAAACGTATAAAAGGTATGCCTCACCATCATGGGTCAGGTCCAGTGCAGATAGAAGTGTGTGTACCACAAGATGAAATTAAGAAGTGTGCTATATAGTCTACAGAAGACCCTTACAGAATAGTGTCAAAAGTGATAGCTACAGTGTCTGTGTGTGTTGCTAATTAGTTGCTCAATATGGATTCACTTAAACAGCTTGTCCACAGAGCTAGACAAAGTACTACTGCAGTCTTTGCAAGGGATATTTTATGCACTCTGACACCTCACGTTACCTGTAAATAATGCTACTTATTATTAGGCATTTGTCCACTATTTTTATTACAGATGCTGCTGGAAATTTTGATATGTTATGCAAAGCAGAATATGTCTTAGTTGATAGTACTTTTCCAATTATTGTTTAATCTTGTGATTCTGTGGTTATGGACAATATGTTTGTGTCTTTGACATATTGTATTTTACCTTCAAAAGCAGAAGGATGGCGTGATTTGTTTTGGCAAACGTTGCATGCAGTTTGTAATGGTAATGCTTTAACATTTACACCTATCATGACCTTATCAGCCTTTGAAAAAAACAGTAGTGCTGCCAGCAGCATTATTAGAGATCTTCCTGGAGCCAACGCTAAAGGATTTTGGTTCCATTTATGTCAGATTGTGTGGCATGACTGGCGACATATACAGAATCTTAAGCTTAGCATGTATTTTGTTGATAATCTTGAGTTTGCTTTACTTTTTGAAACAGATTCCATCTGTTGTCTTTAATCCAGAGTATGTTAGTGAAACATATTCTGAAATATAGGTAGAAATGCCTGAATATGCAAAACAGCTATGTGTATTTTTCAAAGAAACTTATATTCAAGAAAGACCTAAAAGATAGGGAACAAGAAAAGCTTTGAGGATACAGCTTGTCAAGGTTATCCTAGAAGTCAAAATACAGTGGAGGATTGCATAGGTGACTAAGAAGCCTTTTAGGTAGAAAGCCGCTGTGCAAGCATGATACAGCAGGCATACAAAAGAGGCTGTTAGACAAGAAAGCAATATTTCATTACTTACAAGGTAAGAGAAATAAATTCCTCCTTCATGGAAAAGTACAGTCCATTTTTCTGCATTGCATTTTCTGAGAATTACTTAATGTTTGGTGGGCAGGGGTCACAAATGAAACACATTTTCATATCACTTATTACAAAACTAGCCATGCTTCTGACTTTAGAGATTTTTTTTTCACACCTCACCAAGCATATTGCTATGGGTGTACATTAAAAAAATAACACTGAATGTCAAGTACCAAAATCAGTTAGACTTTTGACAAATATGAAATTCAACATTTTGCAATATGAAAGTGAGTTTTGACAGTAACACTTATCAAACATGCCATTTTTGACCATGTAATAGTAAACCATTGAAAAGGCATCTGGTCCAACACATTGGTCTCTGCCACAGTTACTCCACTAATACCTTGTAAGCTGAAAATTTGTATTATCATGCAAGTAACAAACAGTAATAGAAAGTAAAGAATACCATACATGTGCTGTCGGTGACATAATAAGTAAACAAAGGGGAATGAGTTGATTACAAATGGGACTTAAGATTAGCCTACTGCAAAACTGAGTTACATCCTGAGAGCAGAAGTATTACCACATTCTCAGTGCAAGTAGGACAAATAAGATACACTGGACTTATATTTGATGTTAGTCCAGAATGAGAAAATGTCTAGCATTGTAATACAGCAGGTGCCATACAAGGCATCAAAAGGAAAAGTGATAGTAATATTATTATATATGGTAGAAATTAAAAAGAGCACAGAGAGTCATTGGGAAGAGGACTAAATAGACTGAAAGAAAATGGGCTAACATTAAACAGAGGAATCTGACTTTAATAACAGAAGTCCAGAATGTTATGGGTTCTTCCTCTCCATTAGAGGGATGTTGCTCGACCCACTACAGTTAAAATGATTGATGCCATGACACCTCGAATAATAGAGAGGTAAGTAGCCTGCTAGGTATTGCATTGACTAACTACAGCCCTGGATTAATTATATATCATATTACTCTTAATGTCACATCAGGAAATTTAATAAACAGCACCTAAAAATAACAGATATATACATAATGTTATTTTCACTAATGGGTTATTGATTATATTCACAGCATCTTCTAAGCCTTCGATTCTTGTGTTAGCAGCACTTTGGAGCAACTTTTGCACTGATGAAATTTCAAATGGAAGTCTACAGAATCTGTACATTTGTAATGGCATATTAAACTTACATGATTTTATGATTTTTTTTAACTAGCCTTGTCTGCCAGAAACCCTGGTTTGTAACAAGTGCTGGAAAAAGTAAACCAGATAAACAAGTCGGCACCAAAATTCGTCAGGAAAGCACGGGCACTTTGCATAAGCTTTCATTCACTTTAATGAATGTGAACTTCATCAGAATGACCATCTACCCATTTTACAATTCTATATATAGCACTATTAATAAGTCACATGTCACAAGTTAATGAATTAATAAAACTTTTTAAAGCAACAACAAATGTTATCTAGTATAAAAACTTTTTTACATACACAAATCCAACTGAATGTTGGTTTAAACTAGTAAAATGTACATATACATGTATGTATAAAAACAACAAATATTGTAGAAAACATTTAAAATTGATGACTTCGTTTAAGCCTGGTGTAACATCAGCACTCAAACTGATTTGCCAAGTGCTCTCTTTACATTCCAATCTAGTTTTAAAATCACCAGAGAAAGCTTCACTTTCTACATTATCAATGACCGAGAAAACAAATTTCTTAAAACCTATGCATACTTTACCATGTCTAGCTAGGGCGTTTTTCTCATCTCCTTTTTTAATAGCTAGTTGGTGTTCATATATCCTTCTTTTAAAACATGTAACAGTTTTTCCTATATAGAATCCCGTACATGAAAGACATTGAGCTACGTAGACAATCAGGCTACTGTTGCAATCAAAAAAACTGTTGTTCCAAATGGTTTTATTTAAATGTTTAAAATACACACATACATACATTAAAGTGAATGAAAGCTTACGCAAAGTGTCCGTGCTTTCCTGACAAATTTTGGTGCCGACTTGTTTATCTGGTTTACTAGTTTCAGTCTTCAGTTCTTTAGTTATTTAGTGCTGGAAAAAGTAGCATTTAACATTCTTGAGACTACTACTACAACTCTAAGCAGTGGAGAAAATTCTGTCATAATCACTTCATTCATGTGTTGTGGAACTATACAAATGCATGTTTTGTATTTCTTCGTAACCATGTTCAGGGCTCTTATTGCTCATTAATTAAACCTAATGTTTCCACTCTGTTTAGTTCCTCTTTTACTTTAATTATGAAAGCTACAAGCATGTTTTTCACAGCATGAATCCCTAATAACACGTTTTATTTTTTAATGTGATCTCCTCCTGGAAAGCTTCATAAACCCATTAATCAGTATACACATGTATGATGATATTGCTATGGCTTTGCACAGTCTCTGAGCAGTCTACATGCTTCTCACGATTGATGCAGACACACAGACTGTGGTGTGAATTATTTTTTTAATATACCTAAATTGTTACTAGATACACAGCTTAAAAATTAAAGACTAAATTTTCTGCTGTTGCAGTCAGATTTCAGCAGTTCTTGACCTAATGCTGTAACCTGGTGGCCAGAATATGTTAAATATATGTATATCACTCCATTTTCAGAGCCACCTAGCCTCAGCTGTTTAAAAGTATTTTCTGATGCATTATAAACTCTGTACCTGTGTCTTATACAATTTCATTTTTTCAGCTGTCTGCACTGTACATATCTCAGTGTTTCTGAATTCTCAGACTCATAGAATCACATCTTTTATCTGTCACACAGTGCCAGTAACAAATAATTTTTGTATTTCTGTTCAGCAACATGAGAATTCTTCTGAGCACATGTATTTTTGCATGTATATATTTTAGAGATTTTTCTTTTTCTAGCACTCTCTTGACTTGGAATTTTAACCAGTAATGCCACTCATCCACCTGATTCAGTGCGCATGGTATCTGTAGGCTGCTAAACCCAGAGGCATTTTAGAAATAGAAGTGGAAAATATGAGGTATACGAGTTTGGTTAAAAACTGGACAGTGCTTCTCCTTGTGCTTATAACCATGTCTACTTTTTTTGTTGTTGTGTCTTTCGGCTTTTCCCGGTTAGGGGTCGCCACAGCGGAACTCCGGTCCGCTAATGATTGGTAGTTGATTTTTACGTGCCAAGTTACCAGCCCTGATGCACAACCTTCAATGAAGGTACGCCCATTCACGCATGTCTCCACGCAGAAGATGCTCTAGCTGAGAATCGAACCAGACAGCGTCTTACCGTGAGGCGACAACACTACCACAGCACCACCACCGCGGATGTACTTATAACCATGTCTACTGCAAGCTTAATTTAAGAATATGCAATCATTCTGGTCTCTATTTTTGGATTCTTATTTTCATATGACTCATTTCACATTCATTTCGTCTACAAAACCTTTCAATTAATTCTCATGTTTGCCTTATTTGACTCTATTTATTTTACATCCATTCTTTTTCTCATTTCTTTTTATCTGTGTACTGTAAGTTCAATTGCTGTGCATTCAGAGTTTTGATAAGGTCAGATCTAATTCTATTAAAACTTACTCCTTGTTTTATCATTTCATATACTGCAGATTGTCTCTCACTGGAGAATCATGTAACTCATAAAATATGCAGTACATGGTTCTGTTTTTCACCTCAGCAATGCAAGCATCTATAGACTATGTGACACCTTGTGTTCTTGTAAAAAGCAAATGTCTGATAAATGACAAATTCTGTCCAGGCTGATAATAATTATTAAATTTATTCTGAGTGCTACTCTTTTGTCTTTTTCATATTCATGAGAAGTACAAATGTTAAATACCTTTATTACATGTATCACAGCAACATGGAGGAATGCAGAAGACAATCATCTCAGACTTTTCAGCAAATCCACTTGTGATGAATAATTTTAATTTCTGGAGCCAAAGCTTCCATTTTTCAAGTAAATTTCCTTCCAGACAATGAATGTCAGGATGGTGTAGTTGATCCATATGCTCCAGTGAATTATACTTTTAGTGGTTCCAAACCTTTACAGCAAATACATTTTCTTCACTTCTACACACAGTTATTCAGTTCTGGCAAATGTTTCCATTTTCTGACACCATGCCATATCAAGTTGTTTCCAATGTGTAATCAACACACATTTTGTGATGCGGAGTTCACTGACTCAAGCTGACCAACAAACAAAGGACATCAGATGATACCCTGGTCAACACACACCATTAAGGCATTGGGCAGCTAATGTGGGCTAATGAATGCGTACAGTAAAGGAGGTGGTCTTGGCAATGCATAATTGGAATTGTTTGAACATGGCCATATGATGTGCATGGCACAATAGAAAGGTTGCTGTGTGCATGTGATGAGGAGCACAGGGCAAAGATTATGTAGAGAAACCGGGAGAGTGCACTTTGTGTTATTTTTATTACTGTGCTAATGGCGTACATTTCGTACTTGTGCAGAACTGTAACGTGGTATGTTCATAACTGTATTAATGAGCAACTTCATGCACAAACTCCATATGATGCTGAACTCTAATTTGTTTTTATGGAGCTCATTTACATATTGGTCCCTTAACAATGAATAGCCCTTTTCAGACATTCTTGGAACACCCCTCCTGAATGCCTCCACTGTCATCACTGTAGTCTTGCTCCCAATGCAGTATAAACATCAAGACTGCAAATTCAACACAAAGTCTCCTGACTAGGGCTGTCAGCCAGGAATGCCATTCTTCTGCCTGATTCACTGTGCATGGCATCTATAGGTTTATAATATTACAGACATTCTAGAACTGGAACTGGGAAGTGTGAGATATGCGTTTGGCTGCCATTGCATTTCTAGTGTATTTCTTCAGACGTCCACCAACACAGCACAGAGCACCAGTTCACAAATGAAAGAAGATTGAGACATATTTTAGGATGGATGCCCTAATCTTCTGAAATGGCTTTACTAAGTCCACATACCAAGCACAGGATGAAGACTCTGATCTGGTATTGGCTTTTACTTCAGAAAAGTAGATACCAAACAGGAGAGATCACAGCACAGAACCCTGGGGGGCTCCATGTTTGACTGGTCTGTTTCTGGAGGTAATTCCACTATTTTGATTTCCTGCATCCCATCTGTGAGCCAGCTGGCAATTCAACAGGTGACATATGAGTTTATTCACAGTTTATTTAGTGGGGAATTGTATCAAAAGTTTTGGCTAGGTTGTGATATGTGGTGTGTACCATTTTGCCTTTATCCATTGATTTGGTGACCTTTTAAAAAATAATTACCAGGCTGAGTAAGCATGGCCTGGCCTTGATGAATCCAAACTGAGATGGGCCCAGTGTTTGGAGGTTCCCTATGTCCTGACTGATTAGTTTCATGCTAAGTCTGTCCATGGGTTGTATATGAGGCTGGTCAGACTTAAATGTATGGGTCAGTAATTACTCTTCTTTAAAGGAAAATCCTCTGCCTGAACATCATGTAAGGACATTGCCTTTATGTTGCTGTCCTACCTAACCTTAGCATACACACTGTTGATGGTCCATGACACATTTCTAGGCATTTACTGGCACAACTCCACTGCAACATGCTGCATTGCATCCTGGATGATGTAGGACAGTGCCCACTGTTTGTGCTACCTACCTGTTTATATCGTGTACATGCCACAATACAGTGGCTTTAGTATCATTAAGGGCATGCTGGTGGCGAGTTTCCAGAGGTCTTCCTCATTGGACATCTGAACTGTAGCAACCATACAGTGCCAAGTTTTGTGTTTGGGTTCACAAGCTGAATAGTACTATTTATTTCTGATTCTGTCTAGGTGCTACATGAAGTCATTCATGACTGTCTGCCCATTTATGAGGGGATTATGCTGTGCAGGGGTCCAACCTGGCTAAGGTGTAGTTCACATCATGTCATAGGGCAATGTGGAACTGGTGCTGGGGTCTTTGGCTACATTTCCCTTTGTTGATGTCCTGCCTGTTGGTGTTCAGGAGTTTTCTGTTTTGACTGTTTCTTGACAATGGGGAGGGTTCATTTACAATAAGTGAGCCTGTAAATGTAGTACATTGCATACTGGGTATTCCTTCACACATGATTTAAGCCTACACCTGTCATAAGAAGGCAGACCCCAGAAATTGGGAGGCTTACTCAGTTTTATACATAGGTTATGTATATGTACTAACAGGCATCTGTTTAATGAGGAGGTTAAGTATTCTGTGTAGAAGTGCACAACAGAACTGTAGTTATGCAGATGCTTGAACAATGTAAGAAAGTATGGATTTTTATACACCTCAGTATAATAAAGGGTATTTGCATATTTGTATTGTTGAGCATATGTGATCCCTTGTGTTGAATCCTACTGCATTCACATTAGCTCCTGTTGTAATATTAGTCCTTTATAGCACTTCTGGCATGTTTGGAAATACCAGTAGCAATCCCCTCTGATTGATAGTTCCCAGTTCAGTTCACTCCTGAGTATCAAAAATTGAGACATGGAAGGGTAATCCCAAATTTGTCCACCAGCTAATAGGTTGATAGTTTTATTGTCATCATAACTAAAGCATAAGAATTGACAGGATCAGGGTATTCTATGGCGGTAACAAATAATTATCTTGCTGATAGACTAACAATGTTCTATATATCCTAACCATACAGTATAGATTACACTACTTAGTTTAAAATTGTGGCCTGAATACAAGAGTAAAATACTTTTAGGGAGTGAATCAAGATCTGTGCCTGAAGAAAAGATAGAAAAGTGACTTTGGCCAAGACGACAAGATGGAGATACATGTCAAGTTTTAAGACAGAGTCCAGACAATGTTTATTCTAGAAGGATAAAATAAGCATACATCTTTGTTTAGCCCTTTATGCAGGACATCAACAACTCTATGATAACTTTTAGTGGTAAGAAACACTGTTTAACCAGATGTAATTCCTTTCTATATCCATTTACTGATGATCATACACATGTTTTTTTTGCTCCCATAAATACCAGTGATGCTCAGCCATTCCTGCTGGTAGACACGAATATATCCCTGACTACATCCTGTGACCCCAGTTCAAGCAATGGTTCAGATGCCTGTAGAAGCTAGTATAGGGAAGAAATAACAAGGCTTAGTCTGGTTACCTCTCTTTGGAGATTGGGAGGGGTGTGTGTCCAGGCATGTTAGCTGTGGTTGAATCCCTGATGAAGCCTAATGTTTACAGATGGGTGATGTTTGGAAGGTGGACATGGCTTCTTATTATGTTCAGAGATGGAAATGCATTTCACCAATGCCCAGTGCATACCCAATTCTGTGGATGCACTGTGTAAGGCTTAATAAAAAATTCCAATCCTCAGCTGTAACGATGATGGATCCTACTTCCAGTTCATCCAATTCTTATCCCAGGGAATAAAAGGGTTGTGAGCTTTCAGACCAGGGAATAAATTGGGTTCATTCAATGACTGAGAAGGACAGGCTTAAACATCAACAAAAGAAAAAATACTAGTTACACTTTTCCCATTGGTGATCATATTGCATTTGAGCATTGTGATAGACATGCACAACTGCCAAGTTCTCAGCAAACCATTTAAAATCTAGCATATTTTAAAGTCTGTGTGTACACTGCAGCAACCTAACTCACTTTGTTTACAGATTAATTTTTATTTGGGGTAATGAAAAGCTGTCTATTTAAACAGAGTATTGAATGATTGCTAACCAAGTCTCTCTTTTGATAGTCACATCGCCACAGTAGTCAGGAAGTCCTTCTACATGGCACACCTCATCATAAAAGGGTTCTTGTCCAGTAAAAAAGAGGTCATCGTTACCCTCTACTCATCACTCATTAGACCCATTATAGAGTACACCACCCCTTTTGGAATGTACCTCACAAGACATCTGCAGCAGCTGGAAAGGCCACAGAAGTACCTCACAAAGAGGATTACTGGACTCAAACAAATGCCCTACACTGACCGCCTCAAAAAACTCCAGCTTTACTCCGTAGCATATCACCTACTCAGAGGTGATTTCTGCCTAACATATAAAGCTATGTCAAACCTAGAGCTGTTGGACATGCTACACCTAAAGAAATCCCAATCCCTCTGAGCTACACGCTCTAGTGACCTAAACCTTGTCACCACAATAAACAGGACATGCTGGAGGGATAGATTCCTATCCCAGAGACTTCCCATACTCTGGAACAGGCTACCCATCTATGTCAAGCAAAGTTCTTCATTAGCACTCTTCAAGAAAAATCTTGATGAGTGGATGGGAAATAGGAAATACACCCCGGAGATCACTTCTGTGTCTCTGCTCATTAGTGGCATAGGAAAATAACTTTCTTGGGTGGCGTAAGCCAGGGAACCTTGTTGGCTAGGCTTGCATAGGCCCTTGGGCCGATAGCCTAGTACCTACCTATGAACCTTGCTAATTGTAGTATTTGTTATAATAAGTTTTAAGGCATTTCCACTACAAAGCAGCTTGTCTAGTATTTTGAAAAAAAAATAGTAATAGAAATGTGTTACTTCAACTGACTTAAAAATACTTTTCAAATATACTTTTTAAACCATTGCTAAGCTCAGAATATTTGAACATTTTTGGAATAATATAATTTGAATAAGTTACTGATGTACTGGTTACCGAGTGAAGCTGAGGACTGAAAACATTTGCAGTACTTTTCTGATATGCAACGAAATTTACTTTGAACAAGTCATAATTTTCCCGTAAAAGCCTGGTTATGCAAAATTAAAACCAATCAACAAAAGCCCGTTAAAAAATGTGACCATTGTTTTAAATAAAAACTGCCCCCAAAGGCAGACTGATTGATCTGACAGTACAGTGATGTGACGGGGGCTTTTGTGTCACCAATTCAAGGTCCAAGTACCCTGAAGCAGCTGCTACATGAATGTTGACTTGCAGTTGTCTGTGGAAGGCAACTTCCTCCATGGGATCTGACAACAAACCAAATGACTTACTTTTTGTTAAATAAGCCCTTGTAGACACAGTCTTCAAACTGACTTACATTTAGCCACCTGTTTTATCCCTGATGACTGAACCACAGCAGTGATGATGTCCCTCCATAAGGATGGCCTTATGACCAACCCTGGTAAACACAGACCTATCATTCTTGCAGGTCTAATCTGTAAAGTCTTGGAATGTATCATAATTGACATCATAAACTGTGATATCAAGAATCTTGTTAGACTTGAGCTCCCAGCAATTTGGTTTTATGAAAGATAGATCCTGTCTATTTAATCTGGTAAAGTTCTTAAGTCAGAGTCTGTAGATGGTGGCCATTCAGTGTCTCTGGTATATCTTTGTCTGGTCAAGGACTTTGACACCACTTCACATATTGGCATAATACAGAAGCTAAATGCTTTAAAAATTGACCCATATTTGGTAAGTTGGATAGCAAACAGGCTAAAAGACAAACCCCAAACAGTGCAAGTTACAGGTGCTATATCAAAAAGTATGAAAGGTACCATCAACGTCCCTCAGGCATAGTGCTGGGACCTCTCCTTTTTGGTACTTCTCAAATCTCCAAGCAGAGAACGAAGACCACCAGCAAACGGAACTCTTGCAGTTGATTGCAATCTGGAGTTAAATCACCCAGTGACACCCAAACCCTCCAGATTTAACAATTTAATGAAATGAAAATATAATAAAGGCTGCCAGCACCCCACGAGGTGAATCCTCCGTGGCACAAAGGTATCTGAAAAAATAAAAAGAGAAAAATACCAACGGAGCGAAACACAGCTATAAGCTAAGATATCCAAACACAAACCAAGTCCAGGGCAATAAAAAATCCACAATTTATTGCAGAGACACAAACGTAAACACTTTCGCATAGGAGCTTCATCAGACCAGATAGTGAACAGAAAACTGGCTGATATTTATATAAGGCAGTTCTTACTCAAAAATGTCAATTAAATAATCAATCAATTAATCAACCATTAAAAGCCACAGTATACAAAAATATATGTAATACATACATTATATATTATATATATCAAAAATCTCAAAAAATCTTTGAATAAACAAATAACATTCTAAATATGAAAAAGAAAAAATGAAAAATAAAAAATAATAAAGAATAAAAATAAACCTAAGCAACAAAACCTGTAAGAAAACATATTAAGCAGAGTACATAAAACCAAGTTTCATTTACACAGCCTCCTTTTCTTTAAAATGGGCTTAATAGAAGCCCTTTCATAGAGGAATAGGCCTGAATGAAAGGGCTTCTATTAAGCCCATTTTGAAGAAAAGGAGGCTGTGTAAATGAAACTTGGTTTTATGTACTCTGCTTAATATGTTTTCTTATAGGTCTTGTTGCTTAGGCTTATTTTTATTATTTATTATTTTTATTTACTTATTTTTTATTTTTCATTTTTTCTTTTTCATATTTAGGATGTTATTTGTTTATTCAAAGATTTTTTGAGATTTTTGATATATATATATATATATATATATATATATATATATAATATATAATGTATGTATTACATATATTTTTGTATACTGTGGCTTTTAATGGTTGATTAATTGATTGATTATTTAATTGACATTTTTGAGTAAGAACTGCCTTATATAAATATCAGCCAGTTTTCTGTTCACTATCTGGTCTGATGAAGCTCCTATGCGAAAGTGTTTACATGTTTGTGTCTCTGCAATCAATTGTGGATTTTTTATCGCCTTGGACTTGGTTTGTGTTTGGATATCTTAGCTTATAGCTGTGTTTTGCTCCGTTGGTATTTTTCTCTTTTTAATTTAATGAAATGGACTCAAACTAAATGCTAATTAGTGTAGTATCATCTCTTTTGGTTCTTCTCATTATACTGTCTAAATAATTTAACTTTACAAAGTGGAAATGTAGTTAGTGGCCTAGGCATTTGGGTTGATAGTCTCTCTCTCTCTCTCTCTTAATATCATCAGTAACAATGGTTGTCAGGAAATCCTTTTATTTACACACCTAATTGTCAAAAGAATATCATCAAAGTCTAAAGGGTTCCTTACCAAAAAAAATAAATAAATAAATCAATTTCCCAAAGTACCTGATCTAGCAGGAGAGGCTAGAAGCTCTATCCCTTTATTCAGTGTCTTCTAGGCTTTTGAAGGGAGAACTATGTCTCACTTATTGCACTGAGGCCCAGTTATCCTCAACCTACTTTTTCTCCACAAGTACAATATCATCAATACTAGAATCAAGGACCTAAATCTTCACACATATAAATAAAACATGATGGAGAGATAGGTTTATAACCCAGAACCTCCCAAACCTTTGGAATAAACTTCCTTTACATGTTAAGCAGTGCAGATCATTATTTTCTTTTAAATATAAATGAGATGATTGGATGGGTATCCACAAATTTAAGCAAAAACCAAAAAAAGGAGATGGCAGTGAAAATCCAAACTGGTCACCACAAAAATCACTGTGGAAATCCAATAAAGGGAGAGAACTAGAGGAAAAGAAGTATATTTTGCACAAACACACCCAAATACACGAACGTTGTAATTCTCACTAATACGTTTTCATTCCACACTTCATCAGGTGTAAAAACTTCTTTTCTTCTAGTTCTCTCCCTTTATTGGACTTCCACAGTGATTTTTGTGGTTATCCAAAAATTAAATCCAGGAATGAGTGGTATGGCCTCCCTAGAGAAAGTACTACCTGAGGGAGGGTACTGGCAAGGTGAGAATGGTCATGAAGACTCAGTGGCCTTGGAATTTCTTTGAATCCAGTGGATTGCTTTGTTGTGCTCTGATTTGATGTAAGTGATTTGTATGACCTACTGATAGACTGAGCTTCTGCAACCAGGGAGTAAAGTCAGAAAATAAGTGCAATAAGTGATTTGTAGCCCTCATTATACTGTGAATATGCACATTTATTTAGATGTACGTCTATTTTTACAATGAAATCCTAAACCAGGTTGGAAAGCAGTGTTCCACATGTTGACTGTTTGGGTTTTATCAATTTTGAGCTTGCCTAATCTACAGCTGGAATTAGAAGGCAGTACACAATTAGGCAATCCAGCCAAAAGATGGATTGTTTGTGTAAAAAAAGACCTTTGACAACAAAGCATGATTATCAAAAAAAGTAGGCAAGTGGCTCTGAATTGAGAGAGGTGGAGACAGTTGATGCAACACCCCAACCCCATGTAGAAAAGGGAGAAAGGGGGTTGATATATTATTTATGTATAAGAAAACCAAAGTGATGCTTCTACTGCATGTAGTATGATATAAATGTGTTAAGTGGTAGGCATTTCCAGTAGCCAGCCTTTGTGGTGAACTTTAGTGACCCATACATGATTGAGGTTAAAAAGATACTTGGAATTTACAGATAGTTTACCTTTTGTACATAGGTTAAACAGAAGGTAGTTAACTAGATGGACTGAAAGAGAAAGGGATAGCCATGTATCATGAGAGATATCCAGGTAATATGCTCTTGCTGTGAAGGAAATGTAATGCATTAACGACTCAGCTGTGAGAGGGTAAACAAGACTAATGAAACTGAATGTATGTAGGAAAGGGGTCCCTGCTGGAACAAGTAGTGCTGTGAGAGGGTAAGATGCTAAACCAAACCCCCATCTGCCTGAGTTTGTGATAGCTCAGGTGGATTTAAAAGACATTAAGGCACTTACCAAAAAGAGCAGGGGTCCTTTATTTATATACAGAAAGGAACACTTATTTATAACATATTTACAAATGTCCAAATATATACATATACAATTATATTTACACATATTAATTTTCCTTACAGTCTTACTAAATTTTCATCCATATTAGACCCCCACTTCTTTTTCTACAACCATCTAATTTTACTTAATATTATTGCTAAAATCCATTTACCATTAAATATAATTTCTTTCTATATAACACATATGACATAAAATAACTTTTTTATCTCTTCTTTTAACATATTCTTTACTTCTACTCTTATAATATCCATATTTAATCATATTCATGTCTATTTTATCCACTTTTTATATTGTGGGGGAAAATCATCTTTACAAAGTTTTCTCAGTAACTTTTTTACTCTTCTGCATTTCAAAAACACGTGTTCCGTACTTTCTTCTTCTTATTCACAATGTAAACATTCTATCACCTTTCTTTTTATATGGCATATTTCCTTTTACTGGTAATTTATCTATTATCACTCTTCACAAAAAAATTGACATTCTACTTTCTGATTACACCATTTCCTTCTTATTTTTATAGCTTCAATTGTTCATCTGTTAGATTTTCCCATGTTTTTATATAGTAATGTTTTATCACTACATTATTATACCATATTTTTCTTTCTTTCTTTTCTATATCAGCACTTTTTGCTTTCCCCAAAATATATTTTCTTAGTAACATTTTATTTCTTCATTTATGCATTCTTTTTTTTCCTCTTTCACTGTTTTTTTTTTTTTTTTTTTTTTTTTAATACTATACCTCAACATTTATCATACTTATATTTATGCAGGTTTACTACTGATCTCTCATCTTTTCCACTGTAACACTTTGTATAAATTTAATGAAGCAGCTAGGTTAATTTACCCTAAACCTCCTTCCTATTTATTTACATACAAAACTCCTTTTGTTACTGGATTTACTCTAGAACCCCATAAAAATAAAATGTCTTCAATAATTCATTTTCAAATACTGTCCGCAACATAAACACACTTGCTAAGTACGCTAGTTTCCTATCAGTACTGAATTTATTAAATAAACATTTTTTTCTGAACAATCATTTATATGTTCTCCAAAAAGAAAGAAAAAAACTTTTTTTTTTCATTTTGCCTATTGTTTTCCCATTGAATTCTATTTACATCTTAAATCCCAAATGTTGCAACTAACCCAGAAATTTCATTTCTTTTAAAATATATACCCCTATCTTTACTACATCACCTAAACCAATCTTTTTCTCTTTATTTAAAGCTATACCTATCACCTCTAGACACTCATTTGTGCAAATTACTACTTCTTTTATCCAAATTTAGTTTTTTGCTATTATTATAATGTAATTTGCATATGTTAACAGAACTCAGATTCTTAACTCCTTAGATGTTATATACCTCACCTTCTTCATTTTATAATTTGTTTCACATACCATCACTTTTATAATTAATGCAAAGAGTATACGATTCATTGGGCATCCATGTCTTACACCACTCTTCATATGCACCTCTTGGCGTTCAAGTATTCTTACTTTATTATTACAATATGCTGGCAGATAAATAACTTTCTCACTTACATTATATTTTTTCATTATTCCCCCACAATATATCATGTCCAATCATGTCAAATGCTTTATTAAGGTCTCCTATTATGATTTTCACTTCTTTTCTATTCATATCATCCACAATTTCTCTATCATGAATAATTATTGAGAACCCTTCCACTTTATACTTTATATACTATCTTCCATATTTTCCATTTTAGTTTCAAATCTCCTTTGTATTATTTTCATAAAGATCTTATTATTCAAGGCTATCAGTCTCCAGTTTCTTTGATTGTCTTTTATATTCCTTCCTCCATATGAATTTAAGTATTCCACTACATAATTCTTTATACATAAAACCTTAATTTAACCATTCATTCAAAATCCTTAAAACATATTTTTTTGCCAATCCCTTAATTTTCTATAAATTTCATACTTTATTCCATTTGGTCCTGCAGCCAAATCTATATTTACTTGTCCCAGTACTTTATCTAGCTCATATAAAGAAATCTCCTTTCCAACTCCTGATTCTTTTTTATGTTAACTTTTTTACTTTCCATATTTTCACTACCTTCTTTTTTTTCTTTAAACATTTTTGGTACATACTGTACTACACTATTCATAAACTTTTCTTGAGTACTTTATGTTTCTCCTTTTACATTTTTTATTTCTCTCATTAGACTACACTCTTCCTTTACTAATCTGCTTAAGTAATGCATTACTTCTATTTTTCTTTCTAAAATATTTTTGCTTATATAATAATTTTTTATTTTTTATTTTTATTTTTATATAATTATTTTTCTTTGTCAAAGTACTTCCTAGTATTATGTTCTAAATCTTCTAATGCATTAATTATATGTTCTTTTATATTTTTCTCTACTTTTCTCACATCATATTGCCACTGCAAAAAACAATTTTTATATTTTTCCTTAAATATCATCCAACATTTAGACCAATTTTTGTAAAATGTTCTCATAGTAATATGATCATTCTGTAAATGTATTACTAATGTCTTTTCTTCTTCACTCCCTGATTTCTCATTACCATTTTTATTTATTTGCCTGTCTTTGTATATTCCTTGTTTTCCTTTATTTCTAGCCATATTGCATGATGATCACAAAATCCTGTTTCAGCTACCCCCCTCTAATATAACTTAACATTCTGATATTGTAAAGTAATCCATTTCAGTTCTATATATAACCCCTTTTTAAGGCCATAATTTTTTGTCTGAAAGTTTTAACTTACCACATCTTATAAGTTCTAACATTTTTCTTATATCACTTCCTTTCTTTTTACACTTGCCTGTTAAATCACAAAGTCTTCTGTTATTGTAATATTCATGTTTAGTACCACATAGTGTAAAGCTGGATTAAATAAGCTTTCCCTTTCTTTGCAATTAGTATAAGCATATAATGTTATAGTTCTCTATACTTGTTCTTTCCATTTTAAATCTACAATGGTTAATCTTACCATTTTTACTAAAGCTATATCTAATATATTTACTGTATTTTTATAGAATATGGTTATTCCAGAACATCTCTCATTTCCCAAATTCCAGATTCTTTCCTCTCCATAGTTTCTCTGTTTGTAATCTTTTTTTCATTTATTAAAAATCTTGTGTCTTCTAATATAATTACATCTAAATCACATGTATTACACCACTCCAAAATCCGTATTCTTCTTACTATATTCTTAATACAATTCACGTTTATAGAAAGTACACAAAAATGTTCATTTTTCCTTTTCCTTAGATTCATGATATAATAAGTTCAGAGCAAATTACTATGCTAGCTGCTTTAATGGTCCATTCTAGCCCTATCCAGTTTCACTCCCAAGGTTGAGAATCAAACACTATACCTTGTGTCTGTCAGTCAGACATCTTTACCATTATACCAACTCCCAACCATTAGATGTATATATTCTTTTTTTCATTTATTTCATTTCTTTTTTCTTTTATAGTTATTTCTTAAAATTTTCTTTTGCTGTCTTTCACCCTTTTACCAATAGAATTATTTTTTTTCTTTTACTATCTCCCAATTTATGTCTTCTTCATCACTTATTTCAGAGCCTTCTTCTATGTCCTCTTTATTATTTTTTCTCATCTATTTTTTCTTCTATTTCTAAAATTTATTCTCTTTAATTTTCTTTTCTTTATTTTTCTTTTTCCTTACTCTTGTCATGTTTACAATCCACCCATAAATGTCCAATTCTGTTACATTTATAACATTTCAATTCACATTTTTTGCAACATGTTCCGTTTCCCCACAAATATAGCATTTTCTTTTATCACAGTTACTTATCAAATGCTCTTCCTTTCCAGAAAAATGTTTTTATTTGTCTCAAGTATTTTACAACACCCCTGTTCTCCTGCACATGTATCATGCTTGATATATGTATATTTTTTTCTCTTTCTATCTTTAATGCAATATTACAATCCCATCTTACAGTCCGTAAACACCTTTTATCAGAAATTTTTGCAATGTCCAATACTACTTTACATAAAGTTTTCAAATGCCCTTTCAAAGTCTGTCTTTCCATCTCTGTTTGAAATTCTACATTAATTTTATTTTTAGCTCCCGTGTTAAATGCTTTTATCACATAAAGATTCCATGGGCTACCGTCTTTCTTTTTATCATATTCTACAAGAATATGTTAATAAGAATAAATGCTCTTACCTCTTGTGCGTTTACACCCAAATTATCTACTAAATTGTCCACACTTCATACCTGTCCATTTCTTTGTCTTCTTTACTTTGAATCCTTATCACATGCAACTGTTTTTCATTTTCTTCTGCCTGTTTTTTTTCTGCTACTCTGATTTTTTTTTTCTTCTTGCATTCTCTTTTTCATCTCACTGCTTCAGGATTGTCTCTGCATCTTCCTTTTATATTTTCTGTATAATGTCCACCCAGGAAACATTTCCTTCAGGTTCTGGATCATTCTGCATCACCATTTTTTTACGTAAATCATCCAGCAAGCCTCCCAACTGGAGAGTTGTAATTATACATCCATCAGTTGCTGACTTACCTCCATCAATCAAATTTCTTTGAAACATCTCTTCAGAATCTGTTATGTGGTCTCAGTATTGGCTTTCTCCTCCATTTTTCTTGCCACTCTATTATCTCCTTCTCTTTCCATCTTCTCCCTTGTTTCTCTAGGCTGCCTCTGCACATGGAATGGAAACAGGAATTGCTCATGCAAAATGGGTCCCACTGACAAGGACAACAAGCAGGGGAAGTTCTCCAGTGCTTTGGCCAAATTTCTACTAATCAGTAAGAATACATCCTTGGGTCTCCCCTTAAAATAAGCCACTGGCATAGTGGGACTAACCTGGTCTATAAAGTATGAATAAATAATATAAATAAATGAAACTGTACATATGCTGGAAAGGGATCTCTGCAGGGACAAGTAGTGCATGTTCTATTTAGGACTAGGCTGTGAATGGGTAGAAGATGAAACAAAACAGAACGTATGATCAAAAGAAATTCCCTGCAGGGACGAGTACTTCCATTTGCTAAAAACATTTGCTAAACGTATACATAAATAGACAAGAGTTTCTCTGTCTTTTACTTGCAGAAGATAATGATCTCACGTCAGAGATGCAAACGTGTGAAAGGAGTAACTACTTTTATCATATGAATCCATGGATATCAAGTAACTAGCTGCTGTAATAGCTGATAATCTCAGCATGCAATGATTATCTCTAACCACAGATCTGCTAACAAGCAGTCAATAATGTTTCTTAAGCTAAAGTTTTAGAATAGGCTAGAGAGAAAGAGCACTGCAAACTCTAGAGCTGGAATCACCCAGCCATCTTTAATTTGTTGTATGGTGTTCCACCTTGGGAGCTGCAAGCACAAGGAAATAACATTCTGCTCTGCATCTGCATTGCTGCTACTTTTTGTTCGCTGTTTGATGTCTTGTTATGTGGCTTCTGTTATTGATTTTGTGATTTTATTACTGCTGGGCAAATGCTGTTCTTTGCTGGCATCAGTAAACCTTTTATGTTTTGCAGTTTTTATTCATGCAGGAAGAGAGCACTTATGAAATTTCCACATACTATTAAGTGATGATTTTGCTTTCTTCAGTTGGAATAAACTCAGAAGCATTGAGAGATAGTAAGATAACAGAGCAATATCAAGACTGAAGAGAAAGCTAGAACAGAGACAAAATATAGTGTGTGTGTTTGTATGCGTGTGCATGTGTGTATATTTATATATATATATATATATATATATATATATATATATATATATATATATGTGTGTGTGTGTGTGTGTGTGTGTGTGTGTGTGTGTGTGTAGTCAGCTATGGGGGACTCATTTGTAGTAATGAGTGGTTGCAGGTGAAAGTTATTTTAGTTGGAGGAATGACAGTGCAAGGATATATTCTGATAGGAGCATTTTAGTTGAATCTTAAATTGTGCACTACTTAATATGCTAAAGGGTGATCCAATTCTCTCAAGTAACATAAGCTCTGAGACTGTACTCTTTTGACCTGCTTTTTAGACAGAGACTGCAGGTAGCAGTGCCTTTCTAGCATATGCGGATAGCTAGCTGTAACAATACCTTCCCACTAACAGTGTCTGAATCCTTGTGCGAGAAAGGCCTTACTTACTCAGCCATCCACCACTAGTGGCATTACCTTTTTGGGAAACTTTACTAATCTGTCTTGTTTAGTAACCGCAACTCTAAAATGTAACTGCAGAGCCCTTCAAGACTAAAATTATTAGACTATGAAAATATTTACTTAGTTTGCCCCTGCCTATTTCCACATAATTTTACTAAAAACTGTTCAGATTAGCCTATTAGCATTACCAAACAATTATGCTAAAGTTTAAATCATTTTCTCTGGTTGCAGATTTTCCCGCCCCAGACTTTTAATGATAGCTGCCTCCCCCGACTTTTAAAGATGGCTGTGCCATCCATCTCCTTCATTGTCACTATTCTGATAAGAAACTGTAAATCTAAAACACATGGTCTCAAACTATGTAAATCAGCAAAAATAATCCCTTTTTGTAAAGCTGGTCCTTTTGTAAAGATGGTTGTTGTCAATAGCAGTTGGTTTATGGCAATGTTGTTGTCCTGTTTCTAAAATATTAGAAAAATGTGAGCACTCCCAATGGTAAATGAAGTTTATCATTACATCAACATACCTATCTTCCTGTGTGGCTGTCTGCATGGATTCCGTTCTGGTCATGAAACTGGCACACCCTCCTTGACATAACTAAATGCATACACTTTGAACTTGACCATGGCAGTGTTGGTACTGTGTGTCATGTCATCATAAATTAGTTTTCTTCACTTTGACAAGGCGGATTACTATTGTAACATGAAAGATGTAATGTGGATGTGTTACATAGTATGGTGAGGCAGAACTTAAAATAGTAGGCTTTTTGTTTAGAATAAATGACACTTGTCAGACTATACACACAAAAAAAAGAAAATGTTTAATTTACACCTTTTACCACAGAGCAGCACCTTTCACAACAGGAGAAAAATATTTCAAGAGCAGTTTTTACTGTTTCAGGATCAGCTTAACACTGTCTTCAGAACACTTTTTGGCTGCCACCGATCAGGAGCTGTATATTAAATAACCACATTATTTACTCTGCAGCTCATTAACCATGCAAAACTTTTTTCTGGTGTCTCAAGTCACACAGTCAGCATTGGCATCTCTCCAGTCACTCTAACCCAGTGTTAGTCTGCGGGACCAGGACTTCTAGAAGTTATAATGAGGGTTATTGCATTGTATGTCTGCCAGTGCCTTTACTATTATGCCATAGCTAAGCTATGGAACAATCTACCAAACAATATTACCAGTATAGATAACAAAATAAGTTCAAGCTTACACTAAAAAACTATTCAACTCATGGATCAGCCTTTGCACTACAACCAATAGCTAACCCCATCTTCTTATATTTCCTTTGTCTTTCTCCTCTCAAACCTACTACTGACCTTTCTAAACTCCTACTAGCTTAAATTGTTCTCCTTACACCCCTTCATATCTTTCCCTCTCTTTCCACACCCCCTCCCACTATTTCTTAATTTTAATTTTATAACTCATCTGTCAGTCTCCCTAATAACTTATCCTTGCCTTTAAACATCACTTTACCTTTACCCTCTTTACTCCTTGCATTGGCTCTACTTTCATAAAGATTAACCTTTCCTCTCCAGAACCATCTAACGTTTTATGTTTTTTAATGCCTACTATCCAATTTATTATTTATATTTATAAAAACATATTATATGGGATCTTAATTTTTTCTATCAGAATGTAAATTTGTATGTACATTCACTGCCTCCTATTATTTTATAATTTGATGATATATGATTACTGTTATTGTCAATTTTTAATCACTGCTTGGTGCTTTTCTCCCTGGGTCTCTGCTGAAAATGGGTTTCTGACCCAGTAGGACTTTCCCAGTTACCAAATGTCAATCAGTCAATCAATAAATAAATAAATGCATGACACCTCACTCACTAGGATGTTAACAATTGGCAAAGGCACTTAGTACAGAGGGTTAAGCTTATTAGCTGCTGATAAGCTGCTTATATGAGTTCGGGGTATAATCCCCATCATTTCTGTTTGTCTACTGTTGCTTTGTGCAAGTCACTTAATGAGACAGTGCTCCTGCAGTGAGTATGGAAAAGGTCCCTGCGGATCATTGATGCACGCCATTTGACAAGTAGACGTAAATTAATAAAATGAGGGCATTCTCAGTTCTTTGTTCTATCCCAGCTAATGAGTCCAAATGAATAACTAAATACAATAAAGTCATTCTCACCTCTGTCCTTCCATAACCTAAACTTTTTTTTTTACTCTTTAGTGTCCTCAAAATAACAAAAAAATGATAACAAATGAACCATACTTCACAGTTTATTTAAGGATTTAGCAGTTTTGTTCTAGCTGTATAAAATGGAACTTCATCAGAATAACAATACAGTGCTTCCTGTTTAAATATCACAATTAGTAAAAATAGACCAATAGGAATCATTGGTACATGATGTGAATTCTAATTTAAACTATGATTGATTGTAAGTTTTATACATGCAGACACCATGTGCATATTTGTCATACTGTTAATCTTGTGATTATTATCTATTGTTAATTCTTGTGTGTTAATGTAATTTCTATATAAATTCAATGTGAACACATATTTTACTAAATTATCTAATGAAAATAAATAGTAAAAAAGGAATCATTGGTAAAAATCACTTCCACTTTTAAAATGTGAATACTCCTTTAAAAAACTGTATCTGTCTAAAATCACCAGTAGTAAACAATGTGATTACATTTATATAAACCAAAGAAACAAATCACATCACCTGCTATAAATGTAAAAGTATGTGATAATATAGAAAAACTCCTGAAAATGTTTTATGCATAATATTCCCTATAATTTAGCTGCTTGGAAAGAAAAGAACACTTGTAATAGCTTGTCATTAAACAATGGTGTCTGTGTTGTGTGTAATACAATTTGCCAGTATAACTCCCTGTACTCAGTGTTTGATTCTCAGTTACCACCTGCAATAGTTTGGACACCCTTTCCACAAAAAAAAAAAAAGAATTTCCCTAGTGTTCTTAGGTATTATTATTTGGCTTATCAAAGCACTGTATCGTCCCTTTTTTGAAAAAAAAAATGCTGTATAGCAATGGCACATTTATTTAAACAACATTCAAATTATACATTCAGCAAAATATTCTGACTAATCCAGAATTGAAAGTAAGGAATTATTATAAAGCAAAGAATATTTCCATTGTGCTACATGTTAGAATGCATTTGTCTTCAGCTACTATTCTCCACAAATTCTGTAAAGGGAAACATTCAGACCTTTCAAACTGACTCCATGGTATGGAGTGATGTAGCCCTGGCTACATACTAGATATATGGGATTTGATTAGCAGCTTGGACAGAGGAAGAGCTGGGGAATGATGGGTCAGAGTGGGTAGCCAATGCCAGCTTGCTCTTTCTGGATGAGGGTATTGACAGAGCCTATCACAAGAGCTCTGCCTCTGAGAAGGACATGCACCACCAGCTCCTGCAACTTGTAATTGAGGAAGCAGTTTCCCCCATCCACTCTACCTAGGTATTCCAGCAGTGTGGAAGCATGTACTCACACTGGGTACAGAAACTGACTAATACAAACTAGAGAACCACAGCTGTGATGCTCAGAATGTTGAAATATTCATAGTAAACATAACTAAATGTATATTATATTCAGGGTTGCAATGTGTTGGAGCATACTCCTTACTCCAACTTAGAGTTAATATATAGTAATTGTGGGTAGAGGTCCCATGCCAGAGGGTGCAGAGAGCAACCCCCATAGAATTTTTTTTCATTTTTTGTAACAGTAAGTATTGGAATTCAGTGTTTTGCAGTTGGAAACACAGTGTTATTTTTTATAACACCGGGGCAGGTATTGTGCTCATCTTAATTGTAATAGTTAGATAGGTTCAGCAAAGCAAGGATTGTACCACACTTTCTAACCAATACAAGAAGGTGTTAGTAGTGTGCAGAATATCTTTCAGCCTCCGCTAGATGACAGACACGATTCACAGTCTCAGGACTGTGCAAGAGTGAATGTTTCAATTTATTTAATTGCTTTAGCAAAATAATTTGTCTTTCTAAAATAATATATTATTTTGCCTGTCTTTTACTCTTTTAATCAAAGGTTCACTTTCTTTTTTTGTTTCTTTCTTTTTTTTTATCTGGCTTGTAAAAGACTTAATAATAGGAGGATAGTTGTTTCTGACTTCATAACTGAACACCAGCATAAGGGGGATGCACTCCTGAGTGTTAAACTGAGACCCCATATTTCTGAGATGGTAATAGCTTAGGTGAATTTAAAAGATCCCATGACACTTATCAAAAAGATTAGGGGCATTTTTTTGGTGTCCTGGCCAGACTTCCCCTTTGGTCTCAAATGAAAAGAATCTGTTAGCCCAGTGGGACTAACTCAGCCAACAAAATTGTAAAATAAATAAAAATATTCTGGTAGTGGAGTGTTTTTCCTCATTTGGTCCTAATCTCTCCATTCATGCACAAACTATCATTCTGCAGGTCCACTGGACCCTTCCATGTCTCCAGTTCCCTATACACACCTATTGCTATTGGTGGCCTTCCAATTTGACCTGTCACATCAGCTCTTATCCTTTCCCTGTAGTGATTTGGTGAGAATGGCTGTTCCCATATAAGACAGACCTGGTATTTATTTCAGCTTTTATGGGAGTGTCCCACATCCATTTGCTCAGGTGCTATTTACCATTTCCTGATTCTCTGGTGTTACATTTCCTCTACAGTAGTGAAGGCTATGAAACGGCAGTTTACTTTGATTCATCCTTGCAGGGTGCTTTTCCATTTCACATATTTGTGCAATTTTGGAGTTGCTATATTTAAGAAAAGGAGTGGGGAGCTTTGCCCCCCCATATGCACATACACACACACAGAGGGTGCAGGGGCATACCCGGTGTAAAAGGCTATATTACTGTTATTATGCAGTTTGGTGTTTCAGGTACTGGTATTCTCATTTGTTTGTGACTGACTAGAAAACTTGTTTGTGTGGAGTTGACAGTTGTTCATTTATAAGGAAAGCATTCCATTGATGTCCTTTTGGGAGTATCCAGTTGGTGTATTTGCACATCTCGCGAGTGTGACTTCATGCCTGTGCCTGATTGTATTGTACATCACTTATGTAGGACTTTAGCAACCCTTTTCAGTACTTAATAGTAGACAACAATATGGAGATTATGGAGCTTGTGCATTATTGCTTTGGCAGGGACTTTAGTCACACTGACACCACTGGGGTTTATGAGAAAGCACCGGATTCCGCATGTATTATGGATCATGGATTACCAAGTATCGTCGATTAGCTGTTCTAATGATGATGATGATGGAATAGTTGTTCTCACCAACAGGATGATAATAAATCTAATAACTGCACCAAGCAACTGTTATGTGGAGCATTGAGGTAGTAAAGTAGCACCAAGATTACACTGCAACAGGTAGTAACAGTGCTTTGGGATTAAATAAAGCAGTACTTATAGTAGTATAATAGTTCCAAGATTACACTGCAACAAGTAGTAATAGTACTTTGGGATTAAATAAACCAGTACTTATAGTAGTATAATAGCTCCAAGATTACACTGCAACAAGTAATAACAGTACTTTGGGATTAAATAAACCAGTGCTTATAGTAGTATAGAAGCTTCAAGATTACACTGCAACAAGTAGTAAAAAGAAGTTCTGTGCTTACCATAACTTTTCATGTGTGTTGTCCATCTCAGCCTTTATTCTCACTGATGGGGCATGGAACCAATCGATTTGATCCATCTCGGCCATTTTCCAAGCTCGAGGTCTTCAGCAAAGCTCATGGGTCTCCTCCTTTACCCATAATGTAGCCCCCTAGCTTCCTCAGATGCCCCCAACAGTTTTACAGAGAAATTATGCATATATATATATATATATATATATATATATATATATATATATACATATATATATATATATATATATATATATATATATATATATATATATATATATATATATATATATATATATATATATATATGTGTGTATATATATACACACACACACACACACACACATATACATACATCTTTCAGTCAAAAAAATTAGAAAACTATGATTTATGAGGCTATAAGGCCCTGTAGTATCAAATTGTACTACTCAGTCTCTCAGGAGTATAGGCAGGGGGTAGGGAGGGAGGGGTTGTGAGAATAAAAGACGAGATGGACAACACACATGAAACGGTATGTTAAGTCATAACTTCTTTATGTGTTGTCAATCTCATCTTTATTCTCAATGATGGGACCGCACCCCTAGCTACGTAATTCTTAGGTGGCTCATGGGAGAATAGTCCTCAGAACCATAGAACTGAAAGAGGCTCTACTCCTAGAGGCCAAATCCACTTTGAGATGAGTAATAAAGGTTTGAGGTTTTGCCTAAGTTGCTGCGGGACAGATGTTATCCAATGGTAAACTAGCTTGAAAGGCTGCAGACCTTGTGGAATGAGCTTTAACAGAATTCAGAAAGGGTCTGTTCTTTGAATCATAAATGTAGGATATACATAGTGCAAGCCATTTAGATAGGGTAGCTTTTGTGACTGGTTGACCTTTTTTAATATCAGAGTAAGAGATGAAGAGCTGATCTGATTTTCTAAAGTCAGAAGTTCTATGCAAGTAGAAATTTAACTGTCTATGAACATCTAGGAGATGCAGTGAATATTCTCCTTTATTTTTGGAAGTTAGGGAAGAAAACTGGCAGCTCTATAAATTGCTTGAGGTTACTTTCTGACAAAACCTTTGGCAGAAATGAGGGGTTAGTGCATAAAGAGACTCTCTTCTTATGAAAAATTAGGTATGGGGCTTGGCAGACAAAGCTTGTAACTCAGAAACTCTTCTGGCTGAAGTAATAGCCACTAAAAAGCATGTTTTCCAGGAGAGGTATTTCAACTCACATGTAGTTGATGGTTTGAAGGGGGACAGATGATGATAAATAAGATGACATTGAGATCCCAGGGCTGTGTTGGATTTTTATATGAGGGTCTTATCATAGTAGTCCCTTTCAAAAATGCTTTACAAAGTCTGTGTGACATCATTCCACAACCATTTTCTCCTATATGGAAATTGTAACTGCTGCCAACTGAACTCTAATAGTTGCTGCAGCAGCTCCTTCATTGAAAAGTTTTGTCAAAAACTCTAAAATAGAATGTATGGGTGTAGAAAAAGAGTCTATCTGATTATCACTGGCTCGTAACAAATCTCTTCCATTTACTTCTGTACAATTTTCGTGTAGATGTTTTATGGGAAGATAACAAAATATGCTTGACTGAAAAGGAAAGGGATGGAAACCTGGTGATCAGGGGAACTGGAGCAGCCAAGCTGTCAATCTGAGACTGTCCTGGTTGGGGTCAGACATTCTTGATGGGTGAGTCAGAAGGTCCGGAGCCGGGTCCAGAATCTATGGTTTGTCCTGAAGATGAGGCTGAAAGGGGAACCACATTTGATGAGGCCAATAGGGAGCAATTAGACTTATCGTTGTCTCCAACAAACTTGCTTTTTGCAAAAACTTGGGAATTAGAGGGATCAGAGGAAAAGCATAAAGACGTACCAGAGGCCAATCGTGAACAAGTGCATCCTTTGGTAACTCCCCTGTTAGAGGGATCAGGGCAAAGTAGTCACTGCATTTGGCATTGGTGGGTGATGCAAAGAGATTATAACAAGGCTGGCCCCATTTCCGGAAGATCCCTTCCGTAACTTTCTGATTGAGGGACCACTCGTGTGGCCATAAAATATCTCTGCTCAATTTGTCTGCAATCACGTTGGATTTCCCTGGGATGTGCATTGTTATCAGAAAATGGTTAGAGGTGGTAGCCCATTGCCAGACCCTTATAGCTTTTTGACAAAGGGGGTAAGATGTGGTCCCCCCTGCTTCTTTATGTACCAGACTACAGACATGTTGTCTGACTAGATGGCTAATTTTCCTAGAGGGAGAGTATCTTGAAATGCTTGCAACGCTTAAAGCAACGCCTTCATCTCTAGGATGTTTATGTGCAAGTGAGCCTCATGTTCCTGCCAGATGCCTTGGACTGTCTTCCCTAGATAATGCCCCTCCCTCTATCTGGGAAGTGTCCATTGTCACCGTGGCCTGGGGTTGAGGGGGGATAAAATGACAGCCTTGAGACACTAATGGAGAGTGAATTCACCACTGGAGATCCTTTTTTGCACGTGTTGGTTATCATAATTTTGTGTGACATTGGAAGCTCCAAGACTGACCATTGTGTGGAAAATAACCATTGAATTCTTCTCATATGACGACGAGCTAGGAGAATGAGTATGATTGACGTAGCCATTTTCCCCAGTACCTGAAGAACAAGTTTTGCAGAGGTTCGTGTCTTCCTGATTAACAGTTATACATACTCTGTCTTGTGGAAGTCTTGCTACTAGTGTAGTTGTGTTTATCTCTGCTCCTATGAAGACTAAGCTTTGGCTTGGCTCTGTAGCAGATTTTTCATAGTTTATGGTAATACCTAGGGAGCAACAAAGCTGAAGGGTATAGTCGCTGGCTTGTATCAGAAGATGCCTGGTCAGGGCGGTTATGAGCCAGTTGGCCAGATATGGAAACACGTGGAATCCTCTGCTTCCCAGGCTGTCACTACTGCCATACACTTGGTGAACACTCTGTGGCTGTAGTGAGACCAGTGAACAGAGCTCAAAACTGGAAGTGACTGGCTCCTAGCCAGAACCACAAGAACCTTCTGGATCATCTTTCCATTTGAATGTGGTAGTACGCATTCTGAAGGTCTATAGAGCACATCCAATTGTCTTTTTCCATGAATGGAAGTATTGACTGCAGTGTCACCATCCAGAACTTGGTCTTTTTTACACATTTGTTCAGATTGCTGAGGTCCAGAATGGGTCTCCAGTCCACTGTTTTCTTTGGAACTAAAAAGAATCCTGAGTAAGTTCCGGATCCTCTGTAGTCTGTGGGGACTTCTTGGATTACTCTCTATTTTAGCAACTTTTGGATTTGTAATGTTGCTTGTTCATTTTGACTGGGTGGAATGTCTGGAACTGACTTGTTTCCGGGGGGAAGGAAGGAGAAGGGAATGCTATGTCATCTGGATATTATGTCCTCCACCCATTTGTCATTTGGTATCTTTAGCCTGGTTTCTTGGTGCAGAGACAATTAACCCCTGACTGCCTCCAGAGGTGAGCAATCGGGCACTTCTTCAGGAGCACTGGAAGGGTCTACCAAAGAATGACTTTCTGGAGACCAGATTTTGCATACCTCCCCTGCCATGAGGGTGGCGTCTTCCATTATTGTTCCCCCCTCTGCCTCTAGGGGAACTTTCACCCTGTGTGTCTTGGAAAGACCTCTAAGATTTTTTGAACTTTTTTGGAAAGGATCTAGTAGGTGTGGAAAAATGTACTCCAATGACAGAGAAGGTCTTACCTTCTTGTTCACACCTGACAAGCATTTCCTTTACTTTAGGCCCAAAGAGAGAAGAGCTGTCAAAAGGGGCATTAACAAAGGAAGACTTGAAGGGGTCTGCAAAATCGTAATATGCATATCCAGGCCTGTCTCCTGAGAGAGATGCCTGAACTCACTGCCCTACTCGTTCCATCTGCTGCATAAGATATAAGCCTCATTAATGGGTTAATGACTGAATTTAGGGTGACGAACTGAGCATTGACTTTATTTGCTGCCGCATCAGCTACAGCTGCTTGGACAGAGTCTGATAGTTCCTTTAACAGGTCCCTCTGCAACCTAGTGAAGTGGGTAAGATAATTCAATGACCGTAAGGCAAAGGTCACAGATGAAAGGATGGGTTTCCCATACCTATCCATAGTCCTGGAATCCTTATTTGGAGGATGGATAAAGGAGCTGGTCTTGCAAAGCACCTTTTTAATGGCCTTGCCACAACCATGACATCAACTGCTACAACTGTTCTCAAAACGTTCTTGTCCTTAAGGGCTGTGATATGTTTATTTGGCCTCCTAGGAGTAGACTGTATGGTGTCTGGGGTCTCCCAAGCCTTCCAAGAGATTAACTCTATAGGCTCATCGGAAGGAGGGGTCACCCAAGAGTTTGAAGGGTGAGATCCAAAGGCCTTCAGGTAAAAAGACTCCTCAGCTGAAGGGGAGGTGAACTGCCAGTCACTTCTCTGTACTAAGATTTCCAGGATGTTTCTTAAGGAGACATCTTCAGGAGGTGACAGTGGGGACCCTTCTGATTCATTGAGGTAAGTATCAGATGTGATGGACTTCTCTGGGGTGTCGAGATGCTTCCTCTTGCATGTCCTCTTCCAAGGGACCTCCTCAGTGGGATATTCTGAGGAGGTTTCAGAAGAGGGGGGAGTCCCCTACTGGATATCCTGAGGCCTAGGGTCTCTGCAGAGCTGTGTAGAGGGTAGATGAAAAGACAAAGACACTTGGGCAGAACTGGGAGGAAGATCCGAAGGAGATTGTGTCTCAGACTGAGAAGCAGTCCGAACCCTTCTCATAACTTTGAAGGCAGTCCGGCCCCACTCTAAAGAACTCCCTGAATCCAACATATAAGCTGATGGAGGCAATGGAACCTCCAGAGCAGAATATGGAAGCTCCAGAACTGAGGTAGGAGCTGAACGCATCCATGCAGAGGCCCCCAGAGGCAGGGTCAGATCAAATGAGTTCCAAACTGGCTCCGCGGACCCGGCCGAGGAGTGATGGCTGCCTGCTCTGACTGGGCAAAAACACTCAGGGCAGATACTGAATCCATGGAGCCTGGGGTCCTGGACCTGATACAGAAACAAACTGGATATCGGACTCTTCTGGCTATGAAACCAAGGGATGGATCAGAGGAGGAGCAGGCGCCAAGGGAAAAGGTTGAGTCTGATCCATTTCATTAGGGCTCTTATCCAACAGCAACTTGGCTAAGGCCGGAGTATTTAATAGTCTCTCCACTACCCTATCCACATATTCATTGGACAGACTCCTGGTGGACTGAGTAGAGAGGGTAGGTGACCTGCTTCTGGCTATAAAAGGTGATGCGAGCTGAGAGTGGACTGGTTCCTATATCTAAATTCAGAGTGTAAGGTCATCTTCGGGGTTGAGGGTTCTTTCTGCTCTGAAGACGCATTAGAATCAACTTGAGTTGTCTGCTCTGGTAGTTCCTTTGGATCCGACAGCTTGGGAGCCTTCTGCTTTGGCTCTGAAGAGGATCTTGGCTCTGATGAAGCTTGCTTTTGTGGTTTGTCCAGTTTGTCAGATTTAGAAGATTCCAGTGGTATAGCCTCAGAAAAAGGGGTTTTAATCAGACCTTGTATAGAATAAGCTTGTTTTTATCCTCCATCAATGCCCTCTGGTTAAATCCGTGGCAGATGGAGCATGACTCTTACAAATGAAGTGGCCCCAAGCAATAAACACACATAGTGTGCGAATTGCAAAGGGGCATCTTTTTTCTGCATTTCTCACATTTTGTGAAGCCTAAGGGCTTCCCTTCCTGCTTTTGAGACAAATCTAAGTGAGGAATAAAAAAAAAAGTTAAGAGGAATAGCTCACACATGCACATAAAACTCGGACAGTCCTCTGAAAATTAAAGAACAGAAAAATTATTATTTTTTTTATAATAATTAGAAAGGTGGAAGGAGAAGAGAGGGGATAGAATGTCCTCTAACATAAACGGACGTTTGTTCGACATCCACTAACTTAAGTGGACAGTGAAAGCTTGAAAAGTTAAAGTGATATAAACAGAGGAAAAAAATATCAAATACTTAGCCCAGAGCTTGCTATCCAACCTCTTTGCTGTGCAGTAAAGAAGATCTGAGGAAGCTAGGGGGTTGGATTATTGGTAAAGAAGGAAGCCCATGAGCTTTGCTGAAGACCTCAAGCTTGGAAAATGGCTGAGATGAATCCAGTCGAACGGATCCACCCCGCATCAGTGAGAATAAATGCGAGACTGACAAATCACGTCAGTAGTTTGAGATTAAATAAACCTGTATTTGTTCTTCAGATTATTGAGGCTAGTGAGATTGAAATAAAGCCCTGGTTTATACTGCAGATCTGGTGTGGAACTGACTGGCTTTTCAGAGTGGTTTGTATGTAGATCAAATGAATGGGAGCTTTCCTATGTGTAACTTAAGAAGGAGTCATTAAATGGCTGGAAATATGTATAAAAAAGATGAGCTTAACCTCTAACAGAGACCATTTATATTTAAATAAAATGTGAAATACAAGCTGATAAACCCCATAAGACAATAAAAATAATTTAATTTAGAAGAGTAAAAAAATAATTGTGAAGACACTTTTAGCTTGAAATTCCCTGTTTTGAAATTTCCTTCTAAGATCTTTCCAACTTAAAATGCACTTCAAAAAAATGTAGAAAAATCATCCAAGAGCATAAAGGCATTCACTTCTCCAGGCATAGTTGACCATTTTGTCTATGGGTGTATGACATTTTGTCGTTTGATGAAGTGTCTGTTTGGGAAATAGAAGTAGATCCATATTTTATATATATATATATATATATATATATATATATATATATATATATATATACACACATATAAACACACACGCACACACGCACACACACACACACAAACACATATGTATGTGCACTGTATATAGGCGTGCGCACACACAAACACATTTAGCTAAATTTTAGACCACTGCATTCCCACACTGCCCCAGAGGTCTAGCCTTTTATCTCTCATTCAAGGATAAATCAGTAGCCCTAGGAGTCATAGAATCGTTCCTAACAAATGCCACTTCAGTCAGTATCTGGTGCAGCGCTTCTTCTACCTTTGCTGCCAGCTGACAGATGAATCCATAGCAGCATGGTTTTGTGCACATGTTCATTCATCCAGGCTGTTACAGACTGTCACGTGCAGACTTTCAGACATTTCTTTACCTGCCCTATTCCCATTTCCCATGTTTTGCTATGTGACTTTCTGGGTGATAGTCTTTCATTAAGCTTCCGTCTGTGCACTTAAACTGACTTCATCAAGTGGTTTGTGTTGTGGTGCTTTGTCTAGACAATAAGCATGGTACATATTTTCTGTATGACTTAGAAAAAACTAATTATCTTTATTTCTGTAGTTTGAGAGATGTTTGTTAAAGGAAAACTACCATTTGCCTGGGTAGAACCTGCCTTGAATTCTGAGCTCTAACGTCATGGCTTGGGACCAATGGAAAGTTGAAGTTCATCATCACAAAGCAGGATAATTTAAGTACAGTTCTTAAACTGCAGTTAATAAAGCATCTAACTGAATAGTTCCAGACATGCTCAGCATGAGTCAGCTTCAGAACTATCAAACATTGCTTAATTATTCATTCTTTTGTCATTTAAGCAAAGCAAACCAAACCAAATGGACTGATTTCAGCCCAAATCAGGGCCAAAAGGCAGAAATTACAGAAAGTTAAAACAAAATATCCATTTAATGCAACTATTTTCATAACATGCACAGTCACATGTAATTATACAATGAACTTAAAATAGAACAAGCAACCCCTTCAGCTTCATAAGTCATGTACAAGAGAATAAAGATACAGTTCGATGCTGAAATTAATACTGTAACACAGTCATAGAAAGTTATTAAAGACAGATAGATTATACCCAAAGGGGAGAATTATTACAGCTTAGAAAAGACATGTCAGTTAGCCCACTGGGGTGAATACAGAAGGTTAGAATGTAGAAAAATCATCCAAGAGCATAAAGGCATTCACTTCTCCAGGCATAGTTGACCATTTTGTCTATGGGTGTATGACATTTCAGCAAATATCAGTTTGCTGAATCCTATTTTGTGTAGAAAGAAAAGTATAACATCACTTTTTAAAGGTAGAAAAGTTTTTTTCTGTGTAGGAGATCACACTTTCTGCATCATTTTCTTATTATGACCAAATCTCTGGCTTCTCTGCATGCTGAGATAAAGGAATATTCTCCCATTGCAGTGATCTCCTTTGAAAATAATGGGATGTCTCAATATACACACACACACACACACACACACACACAGACACACACACACACACAGACACACACACACACACAGACACACACAGACACACACACAGACACACACACACACACACACACACACACACACACACACACACACACACACACACACACACACACACACACACACACACACACACACACACACACACACACACACACACACACACACACACACACACACACACACACACACACACACACACACACACACACACACACACACACACACTATATTATATGGATGTACTTCTATTTCCCGAATGGCCACCTCACTGAATGACAAAACATTGAGACGAGGTTGCCAAAAAGTTAATTTTATGAACACCCAAATCACCATCATTTGACAACAGGAAACTAACCACTGTAACACCAATGCTTTAAAACAAAACTGAAGCAAATCAAACCCACCCAAGTGAGGGGGAGGGCTTCTACCCTCACATCCCCCCTAACTAAATATACCAACTCCAAGATCACATTGTAGTGGAGAAAAGGGCAGAGTTCACCATGGTGGCCAAGTGGTTAGTTTCCCAGTGTTAAATTACGGGGATCCGGGTGTTCGAAGTTATTTTCGGCAACCTCATCTCGATGTTTTGTCGTTTGATGAACTGGTTGTTTGGGAAATAGAAGTAGATCCATATTCTATATATATATACATATGTGTGTGTGTGTTTGTATATATATATATATATTTGTGTGTGTGTGTGTATATATATATATATATATATAAACACACACACACACACACACGCACGCATATGTATGTGCACTGTATATAGGCGTGTGCACACACAGGCACATTTAGCTAAATTTTAGACCACTGCATTCCCACACTGCCCCAGAGGTCTAGCCTTTTATCTCTCATTCAAGGGTAAATCAGTAGCCCTAGGAATCTTAGAATCGTTCCTAACAAATGCCACTTCTGTCAATATCTGGTGCAGCGCTTCTTCTACCTTTACTACCAGCTGACAGATGAATCCATAGCAGCATGGTTTTGTGCACATGTTCATTCATCCAGGCTGTTACAGACTGTCACGTGCAGACTTTCAGACATTTCTTTACTGCCCTATTCCCATTTCCCATGTTTTGCTATGTGACTTTCTGAGTGATAGTCTTTCATTAAGCTTCCGTCTGTGTACTTAAACTGACTTCATCAAGTGGTTTGTGTTGTGGTGGTTTGTCTAGACAATAAGCATAGTACATATTTTCTGTATGACTTAGAAAAACCGTGTCATCTTTATTTCTATAGTTTGAGAGATGTTTCTTAAAGGAAAACTACCATTTGCCTGGGTAGAACCTGCCTTGAATTCTGAGCTCTAACGTCATGGCTTGGGACCAATGGAAAGTTTAAGTTCATCATCACAAAGCAGGATAATTTAAGTACAGTTCTTAAACTGCAGTTAATAAAGCATCTAACTGAATAGTTCCAGACATGCTCAGCACGAGTCAGCTTCAGAACTATCAAACATTGCTTAATTATTCATTCTTTTGTCATTTAAGCAAAGCAAACCAAATCAAATGGACTGATTTCAGCCCAAATCAGGGCGAAAAGGCAGAAATTACAGTAAGTTAAAACAAAATATCCATTTAATGCCACTATTTTCATAACATGCACAGTCACATGTAATTATACAATGAACTTAAAATAGAACAAGCAACCCCTTCAGCTTCATAAGTCATGTACAAGAGAATAAAGATACAGTTCGATGCTGAAATTAATACTGTAACACAGTCATAGAAAGTTATTAAAGACAGATAGATTATACCCAAAGGGGAGAATTATTACAGCTTAGAAAAGACATGTCAGTTAGCCAACTGGGGTGAATACAGAAGGTTAGAACAAGTATAAGATGGAGAAGAGCACAAAGCCCTGTACCTTAGATATCATTCTAAGGATTCATAGAAGGACATAGATGGTAATATTATGGAAACAAGTTTATTTTTATTTGTCTTTCTTGATCAGGGTAGACCACTAATTTCAAAACAAACAAAAAAACTATAAGTCAAAACAACTGCCACAGATAAATGCTATGATACAAAATAATCTCTCTCTCTCGGCTTTTTCCCAGTTAGGGGTCACCACAGCGGATCACCTTGTCCGCTCATGATTGGCAGTGGAGGTTTACGGTGTCGAGTTGCCAGCCCAGTGCCCAACCTTCCACGGAAGGCACACATATGCACGCACTCACTCCTAGGGCCAATTTTGGTGTGTCCAATCCACTTGCAGCATATACAAAATAATATAAAACATTTATTTTTCTCTAGCCCCTTGGCAGAATTCTGCCTTCAAGGAATAAAAGACCCACACTGTGTTGCATCTATATATACACACCCCACAATACTAAATGATAATTAACTAATTAAATAAAACAATCGACAATCAAAATTTAAATAACATACTTCCAATTACATTGGTGGTGGTGCTGCGGTAGCGTTGTCACCTCACAGTAAGACATTGTCCAGTTCGATTCTCAGCTAGAGCATCTTCTGCATGGAGACCTGCGTGAATGGGCGTACCTTCGTTGAAGGTTGTGCATCAGGGCTGGTAACTCGGCATGTAGAAATCAACTAGCAATTATTAGCGGACCGGAGTTCCGCTGTGGCGACCCCTAACCGGGAAAAGCCGAAAGACACAACAACTTCCAATTACATTCTTTGTTCAAACCATAAGGTACTAAGGTAGTATATTTAAGTATAAATAGTTTATTTTCCACATAAAATGTCAAGCACTTTCGTCCTTCACTTCAAAGCTCAGCCTTACAGCTTCATTTCTTCAACTAGGCAAACTTTGTAGACATGTTTTTGACTCTCATATAAACAGGTACCACCTAGAAATTCATGGGGTCCTTTCTGCTGAAGTTTACCTAGTTAAAAATAAACTATTTTGGAATGACATATTACTAACTTCGTGTCCTAATATTTGATTTGGTGAACTCCCTTGGTAGAAGTCGTTTCCAGTGGTTGTGGTGTGTTTCAAGTTATGTTTTACCATCTGCAAAGCTGGTTTTATTTTTGATATTTAAGTATATACAAACTCTCTTTATACAGTAATTTTATTTATTTATTTATTTAAACATTTGTTTACCAGGAAATTCCGACTTGGAACAAAGCCAATTTTCAGCGGAGGCCTGGGAAGAAACGCTCCAGATGCTTGTCTTTGTAAAGTGGGAGGAAATTGGAGCACCTGGAGGAAACCCACACAGATGCAGGGAGGACTTGCAGACTCCGCACAGAAGGCACCCCAGCTGAGAATCGAACCGGGGAACTTCTTGCTGTGAGGTGACAATGCAACCGCTGCACCACTGCGCCATCCAATTTATCTTTAAAATCAGTGAAATCACCCACCCTATTGCAAACTTGTTCCAAAATACTTCCTCTCAAAAAATATGGGTTACTAGCATAAAATTTTTTAAAATGCATACCCAAAGGGACTTTCTAAACGTTGATTCTTAATGTCTGTAATGTGCTCCTGTAACCTAACTTTAAATGAATGAATATATTTGTTTTTATTTATACATTTTATGTATTTTTTTGTATGTCTGATGGTATTTACACTTCCTATTCTATTTTTTACATTTGGATTTTAATAGGGAATGATTTGTATGTGAAGTTTTGTTGGTGAAGAATTATTTCATTTTATTCAATTTGAATTTTTAAATGATTATATAATGGGTTTTGCATGTGTCTTGATTGGTTACCTTAGGTATAAAAGGACTAGGAGTTTGTTGTATGGGGTTTTGCACCTGAAGAAGTTTGAAATGAAACCGTACTCATTTGTTGAGCATTTATGTGTATTTTGAGTTCTTAATAAAATTGCTGTGGAACCGTGAGACTGTACTGGGCAAGACTCTGTGACTTTTTGGCTTAATAGTGAATACTTCCACTGAATTTTCTCCTTTTGTTGCTAACATTAAATGACCTTTGACTTTCACCTATATAAAATAATTCACAGGAGTACTTTAGAAAATATATAATTCCTTCAGTATGACTTGAAAATTCTCTATTAGGATAAAAACTAACCCCATTTATTTTAGAAAATTTATTTACAGCATATTTGCATATTGATCATTTGCCACATAGAAATGTGCCTATATGGGGGGAAAAAATTGCAAATTAAACTCAGAGGAATGCACAAATTTACAGTGAACTATCATGTCAGCAATACTGCATCCCTTCTTATAAGGAATACAAGGAAATTTCTTAATTAAATTAGAAAGTTCTTTATCCTTAAACAACATCAGCCAGTAATATTTCAGTGAATCCACTATCCATTCACTTAGTTGTAACAAAAACTTTAATATCTCTATTATCCAAGCCCTCACCCATAGTTCACTTGTTATTAAACTGTTAAATTTCTTTATTCTGATATATAACCTCCTGTTATATCCCAAGCCCACTAGACCTCTAATTTCCATGGGCTGCCATCACACATTTAGACAGTGGAGGCTGAGGGAATCAAACTCTGGACCACTGGTCCACAGAAAACAGTGCATTAACAACTTCTTAATCATTTGTGTCACTGCTTAAACTTGTAGTGCTAATTGGTTAAGTAAAGTTTGTGAAAGTTAACTTCATTAAACTTCTGCTTTAAGTATCACTTCATTGAAAATAGCATAATCATTTGTTATCCTGTACACATTGTACACATCACTACCTCTTTTGGAGGAAACACTCAAGATCTGATGGTGTCTGTTCAGTCTTTATCAAACCTGTGAGTTACAGTTCTGTCTCCTGAACCGACTCGACTCTTAGCAAGCTAAAGCTTCTGAACTAGAGCTCCTCCCACCTACCCATAATCCCCTCACTTCTCCCAGATACCACAGATCCTGTTTGCCTCGCATCAGCAAAGCATCATGGTCCATTTAGAGCTCCTCCATGGATTTCTTTTTCTCCAGTTTTGTTACGTGAGTTGCCTGTTCTTTTTCTTCCACCTCCTACCCTTCTAGCCTTTTGTACTAGTAAAAAAATGAAAAAAAAAAATCTATTTAGTTCAGTCTGTGCCTTCCTTGCCATGTTCAATGTTGCACCCTCTTTCTTTCTTCTTCCTTTCTTTCTTTTCTTCCAGTATGACAGAGAATTTTGACAAACCTGTTAGTTTTAAGAAATGCACTTCCTGTGGGCACAAGATCCCTGTATCTGATGCCCACAGGGAATCCAATTATTGCCTGGGGCTTGCACACCTTGAAGTGGCATACTCTGTCTGCAAGGCTTTCCTTCCCCGGGCCATTGCAGATAAATGGAATACGCTGGTCTTAAAGGGGCTTATTCCACCTCCTTCCTCAGCTATTCTTTCTGTTTTAGGGGGTCAAATCCTCACCAAAAAATCTAAAGAGGCCAGAGACCCTAAGAAATGGTCCCCATGCCCCTCCTCTTTAGCTTTGTTGGAGCCTCCTACAAAGGCCCCAAGAATGTCAGACCAAAGCCCTTTGGCTCAGATCTCTGCACTGACTCCTCTGCCCCATGCTCCTGTCATTTTGTCGGGCCCAGAACCTTTATTGCCAGCTATGTCTCCTCTGGATGTCTTTTTCAGACCTCACTCCAGGCCTTCCTCTGTTTCCTCTTCCATCAGGTCCTCTTAGAGCCTGTCAGAGAATGAAGTGGACAGATTGATGAGGAAATTTCTCTGCATGCAGATCCAGATGGGGCTTATTCCATCTCTGACCCCTATGGGATCCATGAGCACAGCTTCACTTTGTAAGATAGTATCTCCTTCTCCGATCCACCCTGCCACTTCAGAGCTCCTGGATCGGTTGGTTCCAGGGGCTGATTCATCGGGTCTAATAGCCATCTCCACTTTGAACCCAGCTACTTCATTGACTCACTTGGTTCTGACTGCATCAGGGCTGATCTCATCTCGGAGCTGAAGTCTGGACATCAAGTCTGGGTGGATGATTTTAACTCCGAAGTTCTTGGAGCTGTAGCTTCATGTTGGTGCCTTGGCATTCAACAGCTCAGTGCCAACTCCCCCCTCAGAGCAGAAGGCTGCTGGTGACCAGGGAAAGTCTGTTCCTGATCCTTCAAGGCAGGGGAGGATTCCTTGGGACTCCAGGAGTCCCTCAGCTTTTGAGGTGGTGGAGAGGGTCCTCTCTTCTCCTAGGAGGTTCCTGGCTTCTACATTATCAGATCCACTCCTTTCCCTTCTGAGCTCATTGTCAGAGACCTCACTTCTGCCACCAGGCAGCTGGCCCCTCAGGGCTGCCAGTTTCTTCCACTTGTGGAAGCCCAGGTTTCATCAGACACCTCCCCGGAGCACCCCTCTGAGGAGGCTCCTCAGAAGAAAAGGTGCAAAAGGAGACACCTAGATTTCCCAGAAGAATCTCTCATGACAGACACTGACTTCAATGAAGGGGAGGGGTCCCCTAGATCTCCACCTGACATCTCTTTCCAAGACATTTTGGAAATCCTTCATCAGAGAGGTGGCTGATCAGTTCCAAACCCCACCCCAGATGAGTCAGAGTTTCTAGAGGCCTTTGGGACTGGCCCATCTACATCCTGGGTGTCCCCCCTGCAGACCCCTAGTAGACCTGGTGTCTGCAAGGGCATGAAAGGAACCAGACACTCCAGAGCTGATACCTAAAAGAGCTGACAAATTCTTAATGCCCCCCCCCCCCCCAGGATAGGCCCCACTGGATGAAGGGCATTCCAGTAGATGCAATGGTGGTTGCGACAGCAACCAAGAAAGAGCTTGCCCAGAAAAGCTCTACTGTCCATCCCCCTAACAGGGAGTCTAGGGCTATGGACAGATTTGGAAAAAGGGTTTATGCTTCTTTCATGTTTACCCCAGTGCATTGAACTATCTTTCCCACTTTACGAAGCTATGTAGAGACTTGGTTAAGGAACTCTCTAGTTCCGGCCCTAAGTCCATGAAGGCAGAGGAGTGGGACTCCTTCTCCCATATGACCACTTTGCAGTCCATTTCCAATGCATCCATGAGGCTCATTTCTCATGCAGTCAATGATACCTCTAAGGTGGCTGGTTCCAGCATTGGCATTCTGCGTCATGCCTGAATGTGGCTGTGTGACTTTGTGGAACCTTTTAAGGCAACATTCATCAATACCCCCTTTGGTGGTTCCTTCCTCTTTGGACCAACAGTACAAGGCACACTCTCCCACAGCAAGAAATATGGAAAGACCCTGTCTGCCTTTGGAATCTGCTTCTCTACCTCACAAAGGTTTTTTTTTTCCAGGAACAAGCATGGGGGAAAGAAGCTGTAGTTCAGAAAGTCCCAGGGTCCTTTCCAGGATGCTTAGGGGGGAATAATTCAAGTGGTAGATGCCACCCACATGGCAGAGGAAGTCCTCTAAATCAAGTATCTTGAGATTCTCCTTCGGAGAAATTCTTGCAGTATCTCTGAAGCATTGCCCGACTGTCCATCTCTGGGGGCAGTCAGGGGGACATTGTTCCTTGCAACTAGAAGCCTGGTTAGCCATTGTGAATGACTGATGGGTGCAAGGAATTATATACAGAGGTTACTCCCTTCCCTTTTTAAACTTCCATGAGCCAAAACAACACCTCCCAGATGTATCACCCAATCAGAGGGAGGTGGCAGCTTTAGAAATCGCAAAGTAGCTTCAAAAAAGAGTCATTCAGGAGGGCCCTCCAGACCAACGCAGATCAGGAATTTACTCCCGGGTCTTTTTAGCTCCAAATAAAACAGGGGACCTCAGGCCCATACTGGCTCTAACTTTCCTGAAGAAATCAGTGAAACACACAAAGTTCAAGATGGTCATTGTTCAGTCCATCCTTCCCTTTCTACAGAAGGATGACTGGATGTGCTTGATAGAACTGAAGGATGCATACTATCATATTGAAATGCACAGATGCTCCAGAAGGTGTCTCCATTTCAGACAGGGAGCTAGTCACTACCAATTTCGAGCAGTTCCATTTGGTCTCACCACAGCCCTCAGGGTTTTCATCAAATGCATGATGGTAGTTGGTGCTCACCTCAAAATGCAGGGACTCCATGTGTTTCCTTATCTGGATGACTGGCTGCTAGTTTCACCCACCAGGCATTTACTGATCCAGGCCAGGGACTTTCTCTTGCAATTGTCTCCAATCTCAGAGTTCACTATAAATCTTCAGAAGTCACAATTGCAACCAGTACAAATAATAAATTTTATAGGAGCTAAGGATGCATATCAGACAAATGCTAGCTGTTTCAGTTCCTTCAGCAAATCTTGTTCTCAGAGCTTTGGGCTCTATGGCTGCAACAATAACATTACTGCTGACAGCTTGCTTACACATGAGAGTTCGTCAGTGGACTTTGTCAGTTCAGTGGTCCCTTCTGCACCAACCCCTGAATATTCCTATAAGATTATCACAGGTGTGCAAAAATTCTGTATTGTGGTGACTTCATGACCCAGAAGTCTCACAAGGTCGACTGTTCATTCTTCCTACTCCCATCGCCACACTGACCACAGATGCCTCCCAGTTGGGGTGAGGGGGGGCATTACCTGGGACAGACAGTTCAAGGTGCGAGGACTCCCAGGAGACCAACCTGCATATCAACGTCCTAGAGATGAGGGCGGTGCTTCTAGCATTGCAAGGACTTCACTTCCTTCTTCGTCTGGGGATAACTGCAATTCGAACTGACAACATGTCAGTTGTGTGGTACATCAACAAACAAAGTGAGACCAGGTCTTACCCCCTTTGTCGAGAAGCAGTGAGAGTGTGGCAATGAGCCTCTTTATAATTGCAATGCACATACTGGGGGAGCACAACATACTGGCAGACAGTCTCAGCATAGTCTTATTGATAACCCAAAAGACTTTGAACACAAAATAAAAAAAAAACACCAGTTTCCAGGCTTGAACGAATGCACAAGTATTTCTAGTATTTTAAAAATGAAATGGTATGGCTGTTGTATGTAAACTAAAACAGGCTGTGCCTTTAAATTTTAATAGTTTAATTGTTCATTAATTAGGGGAGTTTTTATGGAGTGTATTTTAGGGGGTAACTTTTTTGTATGAGAATTCTTCTGATGAAGTCTGGTCTTACGTAGATGAAAGCGCTTAACCTTCAATACATTTTGGCTGCACTGAGGTCTTCTCTCCTGGTGGTTTGTTTTTATATAGTCTTACTGATGCCTCTGAATCAGTTAGTGGCAAACAGAATTTTCCTCAAATGGGGTTAACCTTTCTGTGACCTCTTCGCTTCTCCCCTCAATGAAAAATGCAGCAAGTACTTTGCCCTGATCCCGCCACAGAGACAGTCACAAAGAGATGCTCTAGTCCATGCTTGGCCCCCCCGGTCTACTTCATGCATTCCCACCTTGACCCCCCGTTTTACTTTATGCTTTCCCACCTGTTCTGCTGATCCCCAAATTTCTTCAGAAAGCATGCAAGTAGAAGAGCAAAGTAATCCTCATTGCTCTCTTTTGGCCTCAACAAGTCTGGTTCACCTTCCTGCGGTCTCATCTAATTTGCCCACCGTGGATGCTGGAGCCCTTTCCAGATCTTCTGTCTCATTCCTCAGGGCAACTCCATCCGGATCTCCACAACTTGAAATTAACCACATGGTTTCTCCAATTCTGGTGATGGCTAGACACTTCAGGCTTTTTACCCTAGTTCAGAAAAATTTTATTTCCTTCCATAAGACCCCTACCAGAAAAAAATATAAAAGTAGAAAAGGTTTTCCATATGGGCCCAACAACACCACATTGACCCGCTCATGGCACCTGTTTCGGTGATTTTGGACTTCCTGGTTGGTCTGATTCACTCTAGGGCCAGTTTTTCTCTGTCAAAGTTCAGTTGGCAGCCATATCTAATTTCCATATTGGATAAAATGGTGGCTCCTTAGCTTCTTCTAAGCTTTGCAAAGGTTTTCTTAGAGGTATGTTTCTACTTCGTCCCCCTATCAAAGATCCTACCCCTCTGTGGGACCTCCCTATGGTTCTCCAAGCTCTGATCTTACCTCCCTTTGAGCCCACTCCAAAGGCAGATTTAAAACTGTTATCATGGAAACAGCTTTTTTAGTAGCCATTACTTCTGCCAAAAGGGTATTGAAGCTTCAAGCCTTATTTTCCAAATCCCCCAACCTCATTTTTCATAAAGACAGAGTTACTCTATGTACTAATCCCTCTTACTTACCCAAGGTCACTACAGTAAATACTATTACTCAATCCATCAACCTTCCTGTATTCTTCCCAAATTTCCAAAATAAGGGAGAATATGTGTTGCACCTTTTAGACGTTCATAGACAGTTGCACTTATATCTGGATACAACACAATCTTTCAGAAAATCTGACCAACTTTTTGTGGCTTTCTCAGATTCCAAAAAAGGGAGCTGTTGTCAAAGCTACCATAGCTCAATGGCTGTGGAGTTGTATTCGTCTAAGAATGTCACCTTAAGTAGACAAGTCAGAGCTCATTCCATGACATCCATAGCTAGGGTTTCTTTGGAAGACATTTGTGCAGCTGCTTCATGGGCAAGTTCTCACAATTTTATCTTGCATTACAAACATGATATCATCTCCAGGAATAGGGCTGCCTTTGGCTCTGTAGTGTTCCTGAATATCCTCCCATGAGGCCACTCAGATCTATGTAGCTGGGGACTCTGTCCCACAGGTTGATGAAAGCTGAACAGACAACATCAGATAAAGAAGTTATGTACTCGCCATAACGTTCCATCTGTGTTGTCTGCTTCAGTCTTCAGTAATCTTCCTTCCCCCTTCCTTGTAGCTGAGGAACCTGATGGATAGTGTTAGGAGCTTTGTTCCAGTTTTGAGCTCATGAGCATCTAATATGTACTTTCTCTGCTAAGAGAATTGGCAGCAAACTCAATCTAAGGTATCTGGAAGGAGTGAGGGATTATGGGTATTGTGTGAGGAGCTCCAGTTCAGAAGCTTTAGCTTGCTAATGGCTGAGTTGGTTTGAGCAATATTCACCATCTTTTAGTTCCAGTAAAGTATAATAAAATTATTTTGTCATGTTTCTATAGAAATCAGTATTATGACATACCACAGTAAATGCAGTACCAGTCCATTCTGTCCATGTCTGGCAGATGAGCTTTAGCATATGGTTGTTTTGTATTGAGTACACTCAATATTTTTCCATATGCATTGCTTGCAATGTGCTATGTGGTCGTATAGCAGAATGTGTGTACATGTTCTACATGCAGATAGTTTGTAATACTGTTGCATGAAGTTATAAATGCACATAGCACATACCTGCAGTTTAATAGATACCAGTGGTTCACTAAAGTTTACTGAATCCCTCAGTTGTTAAAACCTGATGTGAACTTTTTTTTAATTGAAGAAGTGTATGCGGTACTTCACTGTACTTATGTTGGTTACCATTTTGTCTGCTTGGTGCAATCACACTATGTACAGTGGCTTGGTGATGGTGTTATGCAGTACATAGTGCGTTTTGATGTGTGGGAGAGGACTCCTCAGTGTGGCATCCTACATGATGTAATACATTGTAACCACAGGTGTAACTACCTGTAGTGGCACTGTTCTCAGTACCTGACTAAGCCATTTGAATGTGTTGTTCAGTAGCTTGCAGACCTGACAGGTGAGTGCATACACTACTTACAGTCACATAGCTGTTCAAAGTGTGGCCAGGGCTGTTCCATGTAGTTTATCTCTAGGCAATTGTGTGTACCTGCGTATAACTTGTAGCATGCAATGCACTTCAGACCTGTGCCTCTGGGATCCAACACAGTAGAGTGCAGTTTCAGTAGCTCAACAGACTGACACTTCTTTTGTGCAGAAGGCTGTGGATAATATTGTGTCTATGTTTGGCTACAAAATTAAAAAAAAAAAGGTGAACTGTGAAACACAGAAAACTAAACAATGAATGGGACAATCATCAATGTAAAAAAAAAAATTATTAAAAAAAAATGACATTGAATGGCCATAGTCGGCCAACATCACACACACACAACCAACCAAGGTGGGGGCTGTGCTTCCACACTCCCCCAACTATATATTTTATTTAGTTAACATTTGTTTACTATGAAAGTCCAACTGGATCAGGAACCCATTTTCAGCGGAGACCCGGGGAGAAAAGCTCCAAATGATACATGAAAGTTAAGACGTTATACATGAACAAGACAATGGCAAGTATTAAAGCATACATTAAATAAGTAATGAATAGTAAATAAGTACCGGGAGGTAAATACAATAATAAAATATGTACGAGATAGGCGATACTAAATAAAAGTAATGTGGTAAATTGCACCTTTTTTTTTAATCAGGTAGGATTAAGGTAAAGAGTGACGGTTGGGCAGAGGATCAGAATATTAGAAGCAAGCATATGCTTAGAAAAATCGTGGTGTAGAATGGAAATATTTAAGGGTGTAGATGTAGAAATACATAAAGTTTCTTAGTTCAACATGGTAATGTAGAAATACATAAAGTTTCTTAGTTCAACATGGTAATGGTTAGTGGATGAAATTCATGGTCTAGGGATCTCCAAGACTCTAGAGAGTGGATGGAGTTCACCCGTTAGGGAAGGAGAGGGGTAGGCCTGATTACAAAGAAAATGTTTTTAGGGTGTGTTTGAAGTTGTTAAAGCAGTCAGTGGTAGTAATGTCTGTTGGCAGAGAGTTCCAGAGCTGGGCGGTGGCATCAGAATATAGGCCCTGTCCAGTTCTTTTGTTTGGAATGTAGATGGTTAGGATGTAGGGTTTTAGGACAGATTTGAGGGCTGGGCAGCTATCAATCAAATATATTAGGTGGTGTGTGTGAGTTAGAGTCAGTTTAGTTCTTTCAGAGTTAGGCAGTGATATGAATGGTAGGACTAGCCTGTGGCAAATTTGGCAGTTTTATGGTAGCAGGATTGGAGCTTGTTTTTAAGAGAAGTTTGTAAATTGGTGTGTAAGGGGGCTGCATGTAAGAGAGAGGGAAGTAGGTAAGTGCTGGTGAATGTGTTTCTGGTGGCATTATCCAAGAAAGTTTTTTGTCTATAGACTGTTCCTAGTTTGATGTATGTGTTTTTTAATACTGTTGCAGATGTCGTGTTCAAAAGTTAGTTTGTTGTCTATGGTAATGCCTAATAGCTTAGCTGTGGGAATTGTTTAAATTTCTGTGTTATCCTAACAGAATATTTTAAAGTCAGATGAGATTGGTTTTGCCAAGAAAAGCAAGAGTTTTGCTTTTTTAGGATTTAGGAGTAGCCGGCCTTCTTTCAGCCATGTCCTATTGAGGTGAAGGTGATTTGGGTGAGTTGCTGGAGATGTATGTTATTAGATGAAATGATGGCAGTGTCATCTGTGTATCGGATAATGGAGCTAAGGGGTGATGAGGTGTGAAGGTTGTTGGTGAAAACATTGAAGAGCAAGGGTCCAAGTATGGACCCTTATGGTACCCTAGTGGTGTTGGTTTGGTATTGGGATAGTTTATTTTGCCATTTAACACATTGTTGGTGGTTGGATATATAGCTTGCAAACCATTGGAAGGCTGGTGTGTGCAACCTATAATGGATAGCTGATAAAGAAGTTTGTTGTGTGATACTGTGTCAAATGCCTTTGATAAGTCTAGTAGTAAGACAAAGGTGATATTACCAAAGTCAATGGATTTGGACACAGTATCCATGAAGGAGATTAGGACAGTGGGGTGTTGTGTGATGGGCAAAAACCATGTTGGGTAGGGGCAATTAGTTTGTTTTGGATGAGATGGTGTAGCAATTGCCTATGTATGCATTTTTCCAGGAGTTTGGAAAGAGGAGAGAGGATGGAGATTGGTTGAATATTGGATAGTTCATTGGAGTTGCCGTTTATATAAAGGGATGATGATAGATTTTTTCCAAAAGTTGGGGACATTGGACTGTGCTATGGAGCAATTTATAAGGATATATATACCAGCTCTGAGGTTGCACTACAGTGGGGATAAAGGGAAAATTCAAAAGGTTTCCCTTCACTTACCTTACGTATCGCATTACTTCCTGGTTGTTTGTGAGCTATATCCATTCGATGTAGTTTTTTTGATGTTGCTTTATTTTGCTGATTGCCCCATTCACTCTTTTCTGTTTGGTGTTTCATGGTTTGCTGTTTTACAAATTTGGTAGCCGAACATAGACCTGATAATATTCCCATACCGAACATAGACTCGATAATATTCCCATACCGAACATAGTCCTGATAATATTCCCATACCAGTTATCTGGATTTGTTTTCTAATACTGATACTGCAGTACAACATAAAAGGAGGGTGGCGCTGCACTCCTGTGTGTGCTGTCCTACAGATCGGATATTAAAATAAGGCCACATTTGCACCATCTGGTGGTAGCTTATATGGATGTTAAAGATTCCATACCACTTATTAAAAAGAATAGGGGAAGGTCCCTGGCCAAATTTCCCATAGTCAGTATGAATAACATCTTGGGCCTCTCCTGAAAAGAGGTTATTGCCTAGTGTGACTAACCTGGTCAACAAATTGTCAATAAAATAAATAGATAAAAGCCATGGGCTGCTCTGCTTTGGACAATGTAATACTGAACTGCATGACTGATAATTGTGGATTTTATTTTATATTTTGGCTTAGTATATAATTAGGAAAAGGTGAGGGAGCTGATTGTGTTTTGTAGTGCATTCATCTTTCCAGGTTCACAAGTTATGTCTGACTTCTAGAGTGACTCCAGGAACAGTCTCCTCCATTTTTGGAGTTTACTAGGTGAGAGATAGAATAGAAGTCAATTGCCAAACTTTAATTCCACATCACTCACACAGGGAGAACTTAGAGTCACCGATCAACCTACTGCATGTCTTTGGGAATTGGGAGGAAACCAGAGTATCTGGGGAAAACCCACACAAGCACGGAGAGGACATGCAGAGCCCACACAGAAAGAACTCTGGCCAAGAATCAAACTGGTAAGTCTCTTGATGTGAGGAGATTATGTTAACCACTGTGCTACTGTGTTGCCCTTTGTAGTACATACATATTCATAACTTACTAGGAGAAAGTTCTTTGTACTCCTGGACTTTACAGGTGTACCTGTGAAGTTATGGCCTTAACTGTAGGGTGTGGTGTGGTGTGCAGTGCTGTCGACGGTCAGAGAAGGACATTTATGTACTCCTGGAATTTACAGGTGTACCTGTGAAGTTATGGCCTTAACTGTAGGGTGTGATGTGCAGTGCTGTCGATGGTCAGAGAAGGACATTTATGTACTCCTGGACTTTACAGGTGTACCTGTGAAGTTATGGCCTTAACTGTAGGGTGTGGTGTGCAGTGCTGCCGACGGTCAGAGAAGGACATTTATGTACTCCTGGACTTTACAGGTGTACCTGTGAAGTTATGGCCTTAACTGTAGGGTGTAGTGTGCAGTGCTGTCGACGGTCAGAGAAGGACATTTATTCAACAGCAACTCAGGTGAAGGAACACTACAGGCGGAGAAACAAAAGAAAAATGGAGAGACCTTTGTGTTGATAATTTTAAGAAGCAGGGTGCAGAGAAAATGGAAAGGATTACCCTCTGCAGAAAATGATGTAACAGGCCAGTCTCCCTTGCATTTCTTGTTTTGCACCTTTAGTATCTCAGTTGACCTGCTGTCAGCCAGTTAATCTAAATCTATGGTTAGTAGTACAATTTTCAAGACAATTCACAGCATCTCATGTAGTTCTCAGTGCTGTTTACTTTTATTCCATATACATTATATTTGAGAGGGACAAGCTGTATAACTACAGTTATACAAATGTGTGTGACTGTTCTTCATCTCTGCCGGTCTGCCCGGGCTACAGCATTGCAATGCCTATTGTATACTTGGACAGCATATATATTATCGCCCAGATAATATAATACAACTGGTGCTGTCAGTAACAAGATCTTGTTGTCTTAATTGTTATGTAGTATTTTGGTTGTTACTTGTTTTTCTATCCTTGTTTGTGATGGACTGAAGACTGTGCTATTGTCTGTAGTCTGGTGTTGAGTGACACATTGACTTCATACATTCTGTGTGTGTTTGTGCTGTGGTTATATGTGGACCTGAGTATGTCTATGGTATTATGGTCATGGCATTCATTGGGACCTGAGTACGTCTATGGTATTATGGTCATGACGTTCATTGGGACCTGGGTACGTCTATGGTATTATGGTCATGATATTCATTGGGGATAAGGGTGCTACATTGCAGTACTTGCTTACTTCACCATTGATGGTGGGACTGCCAGAACTGTCATGCTGAGAGTTGCATTGTCTTTGTTTTTAAATGAAAACCTGTCAATGCACAGTTGCTTTAGTGGCAGCAACATTAGCTATGAGTACTCCAAAATCAGCCTGGTAGTACACCCCAACAGTAGTTCCTTAGTTAATGTCATGTATTGCTGGTTATCTGGGTGACTAACTGCTACATTGTTGTACTTTTACATGGCATCAGTCTGTCCGTGCTCAGGCTATACTGGTCAGTCATGATGAACATGGTGCCATCCCAGCCACCGGTAGCTCTGAAAGCACCAGGGCTAAACAGGACAGTGGCAAGCCACCAGGTGCCATACAAGTGGCTGGTGGTTGACAATGCCAGTCTGGGACACCCTCCAGGAAAAAGGATCAGATTATGCATGTGGTATGGAACTTTGTATCCCAGCTGGAATATTTGGATAAGGATGCAACATCCTTCTTTAAATCCCTAAAGTGTGCCCCTTGGAGACTGTGATTCATGGATGGAGAAATGTCTAGCTTGCAGTGGTAGGTGCATGTGTAGAAAGCAGTGTTGTCTATAACACTGTAGGGATATAGAACTAAAGACTGCACTGGTAGTTTTGGTACTGACCACTGGGAATATGACAGCTGCTTACAGGCACATTTCCCATCCTTGGCTTATTAAAAAAATAAAATAACTTTGTAGCAGAACTCACTGGTGAGTGTCCTTTTTTAACAGGGTTCATTGTTGCTGCCCCTGTCATGTCTGAATCTCTGTCTCTCTCCTGGCATATTGTTGAGTTGTCTGTCTTGCTAGTTGCTTCTGTATTTGTATGTGGCTCTGCTGACCCATAATATTTTGTAGAGACACACCACTTTTCCTGTATGCTGTACATTCATGTCCCTTACCATATACTCAGCTGTGCTATGTTTAGAGGCTCATGATCACCCCTTCGGGTTCTGAGATATTGTACCTGCATATCATGCACACTTTGTATTCATATACATACACTATTATGTGCTTGTTTACCATCCTGTTGGCTACTTTGTTGTCATTATGCGACACACATAAATGTTTCATTTTGCAGTTCTCATGGTGTTTGAAATCTTGCTCTGAATCTGTTTATATTTATTTGCATTCTGTTTTACTTATCTGGTTTGCATGGTGGCTCCTGGACTGCTGATGGTTAAAATATACTGTTTTGCATACTGTTTTACTATTCTACTTTGCATACTGGTTCCACAACTGCTGATATATTTGCATTTTGCAATATTTATTTGATGTCTGTTAATATATATGTTTTGCATATAGTTTTACTGCTCTAGTTTGCATTATGGTTCTTAGACTGTGATATTTCTGCATGTTAGTATGCTCCTTTGATGTTAGTGTATTCTGTTTTACATATAACTTTACTACTCAACCTTGCCTGCTCGATCCTGGACTGGAGATATCCCCGCATTTTGTAATATTCTTTAAATTTTTGATCTGATTTCTGTTACATGTATATGGCATTGTGCATTGCTGATACAGTGTAAGTGGATTTGTAAGCTACAACTATATTTGTGCAAGATAATATTAATTATTCTCACTATCCCGCCACTGCTGTTATATTTTAAATTGTATTCTGTAAAAAAAAAAAAAAAAAAAAAAAAGTAGGCAATGTTACACTTTAGGGAGCACCCACACAGGCACATCTCTGTGTACATTAAGGTATTATGTCTTTCTTATCCTTTTTTCATTCGTTTGTGGTCAGTGCCTGTCATTTCAACCATAATTTCTCAACTTTCTGAACACTTCTCCTTTAGGACATCACTGTCGGTGTAGTTCTTATTTGTGCACCAGTAGTGATTCAGTTTGTGTTGGTTTTTTCCCCATAGCTGTGCAATAGTGGAGATAGTTTGCCTAGGTAAGGTGATGTGTAGGGGGAGAAGCAACCCCATACATGGGTGTGCACATGGTTTTGCCCACCTGCAAAAGTTTTTTTTTTATAGGTTTCATCAAGCTAAGGCTCTGATTGATTTGTTTCACCCTATTAAAGATTAAGGAACTGACACTTGATGCGACAAAGGGGAAGCCTTTTATGTATTGAAGTTTTTCTTCTTCATAGGTTCATAGGTGTGTACTAGGCTAATGGCCCTGGAGCTTTTACAAGCCTAGCCCCCAAAAAATTGCCCAGGCACCGTGCCACCCGATGTTAGTTCACAGTGCCCATATCCAGTAGTGCAACTGGAATGATCCCTTGAGTGAACTTTCTGTTACCCATCCACTCGTCAAGATTTCTCCTGAAGGGGGCCAGTTCGGTGCTCTGCTTGACATGAATGGGAAGCTTATTCCAGAGTATGGGCAGTCTTTGGGAGATGAACCTGTCCCTCCAGCGTGTTCTATTAATTGTGGTAATGAGGTTGTAATCTCTGGAGCGTGTGGTGTGGGGGGAACTGGATTTCTTTAGATGTAGCATTTCAAGAAGGGCTGGGTCGGACATGGCTTTGTAAGTCAAGCAGATATCACCTCTAAGCAGATGATATGAGAGTGAGAACAGCTGAAGTTTCTTGAGTGTGTCCATGTAGGACATGTTTAAGGCCTAGGATCCTTTTTGTGAGGTACTTTTGTGGCCTTTCCAGCTGTTGTAGGTGTCTGGTCAGGTATGTGCCATATGGGGCGTTATATTCGATGATTGGTCTAATGAGGGATGAGTAGAGAGGGATGATGACCTCTTTCTTCCCGGATGAAAAACCTTTGGTTATAAAATGTGCCACATAGAAGGACTTTCTGACCACAGTGGCAGTGTGGTGGTCGAAGGTGAGGTGGCTGTCGACCTTGTCGACCTGGGTGCCCAGATCTTTTATGGTCCCTTCAGTGTTCAGTGGGCTTCCATCAATGTGGTAATTTATGGCAACTGAGTTTTTTCTATAGGGGATAATAACGCATTTTTTGGTGTTAAGCTTCAGGCCATGGTTCCAACACCAGTCATTGGTCTCAGAGAGGCCCTTTTGTAGGAGGTCTGCACCAGTTGTGGTGTTGATAATGACTCCTAGCTTGCAGTCATCAGTGAACTTGGTCAGCCAGAGTTCTTCTGTGTTGGCCAGGACTTCTGAGAAGTAGATGCCAAACAGGAGAGGGCCCAGGACCGAGCCCTGTGGGACTCCACTCATGACTGATCAACAGTCTGACTTGGAATCCGCAACTTTCACTCTCTGAGTCCTGTCTGTGAGCCAATTTGCAACCCACCTAGTGATGTAAGGATTGATACCTAGTTTGGTGAGTTTATCAATGATACCTGAGTGGGGAATGATATCAAAGGCCTTGGCCAGGTTGAGGTAGGCTGTATGCACTGCCTTACCCTCATCCACAGCCTTGGTGACTGCCTAGAAGAAATCATCCAGGTTCAACAGGCAGGATCTCCCCCTGACAAAGCCAAACTGTGTGGGGTCAAGAGTTTGGAGATTGCCTACATCTTTGTTAAATAGGTCCATGATTATGCGCTCCATAGCTTTGCATACCAGGCTTGTCAGGCTAATGGGTCGATAGTTCCCAGGGTTTGTAGCTGCTCTCCCTTTATGGTGCGGGATGACTGTAGCAGTGCGCCATTCGTTAAGAACATAGCCTGAGGTAAGGCTGTGATTGAACAGGGCACACAGATGTGGTGCCAGTTTGTTTTGTAGATCATGTACATCATCACTGCCTCTCACTAAACAAACTTCAGTGGCTGGAATTTATGCACCTTCTCCTACAATCGCAACTCCACACTATCTTTTCCATACTTAACAACCCCGCTGCCTGCTCTCACCTCCCATGTTACTCTCTACTCTCCCCCCCTGGCCTCTCCGGAGTGCTCATCAGCATATTCTCTCAGTTTATAAACCCAGAAGGAATATTGGCAACCTATTTTACAAACACCCTGTCTCACTAAATTGGAACAAACTCCCCCTCCATATTAGATTAAACCTTTCTTTTCCCTGTTTTAAAAAGGAGCTTAAATCCTACCTACTAATACTTGAAATTATGCCGTTGTCTTGACCACACAAAGTCTTAGTCTGTCCTACTGTAAAACCTGTTGCATCTCCTAACTTTCTTTCTCTGTTAGTAACTTCTGCTTAAACTAACCTCCTAAACCCTCTACTACTATAGCCCCCTCCTTTCTCTACCTCCTCCCATTCTCCACACTATTTCTTTTCCCCTCACTTCCTATCAGTGTCTGTACATTTTCCTTCTTTTGAACAATGATCACCCTTTTTTTACTCTTGTATGTAGCAAATTTAGACTGCTGCTATCAGTGCAACCCTTAATGTTCATAATTTTTTTCTTTTGTTTTTCTCTTTATAATTAATTTTGTAGTTGCATTGTTGTTTTTAATAGTTTTTGTCCTGTATGTTTGTCTTTGCTTATGTTTGCTGGGGCTCTTTCCCCTTGGGTCTCCACTGAAAATGGGTTGCTTACTATCAATGCAATGCAAATATTTATTAACCTTTTCTTTTTTACAATTATTTTACATTGTGATTGCTATTTAATATTTGTATATTGTCACTTTATCTTAACTTATGTTTGCTTGGGCTTTTCCCCTCGGGTCTCCACTGAAAATGGGTGTGTTTGCTAAGTCAGTAGGACTAACCCAGTTAACAAATGTGAAATAAATAAATAAAAAATAAATAAAAGTAGGAAGCAACCAGGGATATTATCAGGTCCCATGGATGCTGTATTCGTGGCTTTGGACAATGTAGATTTTACCTGTGCTGCAGAAATGGTGGGTACCAGGCTTTCATCTGGTATTGTGATAGGGCCCTTGGGGGGTGGGGAGAGAGGGGTAAAGTTGGCACTGAATCTGTTGGCCAGTATGTTGGCTATATCTTGGCTCAGTATAGGAGGTGCTATTGTGCAATAACTCAGAGCAAATCTGGGTATTGTCTTTGAGGTTTTTGATATAGCTATAGAAGGCATTGTGGTTGTTTTTGGTGTCAGCTGCAATTCTGCCTTCATAGCTGGCTTTAGAGGATTTGATAAGGGATCTCAGCTTTTTGATGAGACTGATAAGGGAGGTTTTCCAGTCTTGTGACTTCATTTTTTTCTGCAACAGTTTCTGTTATAGAGTTTATTGATGGCTGGGGACCACCAGATTGGCTTCCTTTTTTTTGGAGAAGAGTGTCTTAGTTCTATTTGGTATGGAAATATCCATGCATTTGTGTACATGCTCATAAAGTGCATTGGTATATGATTCGGCAGTCATGCAGCTATTTTCCATTGGCATGGGTGCCGAGAAATTAGCCACCTCTGTTTTAAGGAACCCAAAGTCGGCTTTAGAAAAGATTTTCAGCGTGGTTACCTTAGTGGGAGGTGTAGATGAGATGGAAAGCAATTTGGGTTTCCTGTGTAAGTGGGTTCAGTCCGGTATGGTTGATACAGTTAACAATAATTAAATAAAAGGGTACTAGATTGATTCTGTCCTTAGACGTAACTCTATTGATAGAAGGTACTCCAGACTGGCTGGATAAAGTGGCAGTATGTAAGTTGGTTCTAATGCTACCATTGTGACTGTATGGAAGCTGTTTCCTAGCAGTGCTGCATTATGTCAGGATTAGAGCTCAGTGAAGAGATATTTCTAGGTCCTCTAAGTTCCTCATTATTTGTTATTGATACAAGGCTGCATGCAGGGAAATGTACTCTGATACATAGATGATTCAACTCATATATTTCACACAGCGCATAAACCCTGTCTATTATGATGAAATGTGTTTTTCACAGCCTCATATTAACCAAACCAGACTTCTTCTTAAATAAAAGAATGCTAAAGTTAGTCAAAACCTTTCAGCCATTTATTAGGTAAAATGTCAGAGCCCTAATACCTTAACTACTACAGAGTATTTTGGTTACTGCATGCTGAAACTAGAATGGCTTATGATAGCATACTATGATTTGTGACTGAACTGGCTGTCCTCTACATCAGCAGTGAAAAATTTAGGCTGGACAAACATCTGGAATAAAGTTATGTTGTTATCTGCTTGTGTCATTCACACTGCTGCCTGGCTTGCCTGTTCCACTTTCATGGTATATATTATGGAGAAATATGTGATGTGCTTCATAGTGTTAGTTAGGAATAACTAAAGTATCATCGGAAGTCGGAAACCATCCCTTATTCATCATCGTCAGGAGGACAGAATAGCCCTCAACTTTGGTACAATCAAATAGCTGGCCAGTCTGAGTTAAAAAAAAAAAACAGCATTCCTCTTTAAATTCACCCCCTTGTCAGAAATGTGCAGTTACATAAGATTATAACTCACTTAACTGTACACATGCTGAGCTATAATTGTTGTGATTATAGTATGTGTTTATTTTTCTGTGGTGCTATAATTCAATGTTCTCTTGAATGATAGGATTGCTTTACTGTTAAAGGGGTCTTGTCTCTTCTGGAGTTAAGACCACAAAGGATCTTTTTGTTAATTTCATACATAATGTTACTATTAGTATCTAGTAAAAGATAACTATATGCTTTCACTGAAATGTGTGCTGCTGGTATGCCAGCATAAATGCAAACAGCCAACTTAAATACTGGATAAATACTTCAAACTACTTATACCTGGAATCTTATTTATAGCTGTAATCAAAAAGGTAGAGTAGTCAGAATACTCGTTTATTGGAAACGTTTGTCCGGGTGTAAAAAAGAGTGACTGCACAAATACGGTGGGGAGACAAATTTGTCATGCAATACTTACCCCTTCTCTGGAACAAACTTCACTCCAAATTAAGCAATGCAACACGTTTTACCATCAAAAAGAGGTTTGACAGTTGGATGAGCAGACAAAAATACCCCCCCCCCCCCCGTTTAACTGACATGTTGCTCCTTGAAAAATGAGGGTACATGTAAGGGTGGGTAACGGCAAGGTGTGAACAACCACTGGACCCAATTGACTTGTATGTTCTGTAGTATGAGTGAACAATCATTTGTGTGAGTTTAATATGGCTGAAAGTTTTATATAATATAGTTAAATTGAATTGTGCAAGAAAATTAATGTTTGACTGAAAAGGTGGTGAAGGCATGTAGGATCTTTTTACACTAGTGTGTTTGTGCCAGTATTTATGGGTTAGGGTTAGAGGAAGGACTATGTAAGGGATTAGACTTGGAGTTGTGCCTCTTTAGTGTTTTGTGTGTGTGTTCTGTGTAGTTTTGTCTTGTGTGGACATACTGTTAGAGAAAGGCATTTTAGTAACGTAATGTGTACAGTTAGAATTAAGGGCAGGGGTGCAGTTAATGTTAGCACACGAGTTATACTGCTGAAAATAGCTATGTACATATGTTGCATTTCTGAATGACGATATATGGCTGTAGATATAGATATATATTTGTGTGTGCATAAATGTATAGTATTGCTATGCAATGAGGTTTTATGCTTTAACCCACCCCTACCTTAAGTTTAAAATTTGTTGTTGAATTTTATTTAGGCTTCTAACTACTGCTTTTTAATTATTTACTTATTCTTTCATATAACTTGCAAATCATTTTGTATGTAAAACTGGACTTTTTCTCAGGTCTATGACCATCCTTTCAAATTATTAGTCCTCCTTTTGTAAATGCCATATGTTTAAGCAGTATTTTTATATACATAGTCGTCTCATTTTGTATGGATGTTTTTTTCTTTGTGTATGGGACTAATTTTTGTATGTATACATCTTTACTGTGTGCAGTTTTCTCCCTAGGCCTTGACTAAAAAGAGTCTTTTTACCCAATTGGACTTTCCTGGTAAAAAAAGTTTCTCCCTCTCTCTTTCTCTCTGTCTTATATGTGTGTGTGTGTGTGTGTGTGTGTGTGCTTTTATATATATATATATATATATATATATATATATATGTGTGTGTGTGTGTGTGTTTTTATATATATATGTATATATATATATATATATATATATATATATATATTTATATATATATATATGTGTGTGTGTGTGTGATATATATATATATATATATGTATATATATATATATATGTATATATATGTGTGTGTGTTTGTTTGTGTGTATACATATATATATATATATATATATATATATATATATATATATATATATATATATATATATGTATATATGATTCTAGTAGTAAAACTAAAGTAAAATTGTGTTGATACTGAAGTGGTCAACACTAATTTCATTGAGAATAAAATGGTCACCAAAATCATTGTTGACTATACAAAAGAACAGAAAAAAACTTTTTTTTGCAGGGAGTAAGCTCACCTACGCCACCCCAATGAGTGGGGCTGCACCTCCGCACACCTTCTACTACTTATGTATGCCATCTCCAAGATCACACTACAGAGGAGAAAAAGGAAGTTCCCTAAACCACACTTATTCTGATATTGCAATAAGCCTGATCCCATAACACTTCCCAGCATACTTCTCAACCTCTTAGTGCAAGAAATGTGGATAAAGCCTGACAAGAATAGGGGAACAAAGGCCCAAAAATATGGACATATTTTAAATATTGCTCCTAGAAAGTTGCTAAAATAACAGGGCTTATGTTAACATACATTTTCTGAAGTATTTGAAGTGTGAAACTCAAATATATATCATTATTTCGTGACTTCAGTGCTGAAATCATCTGATTCATTTGCCAGAAAACCACAGATTTTATGAGGAACAGACCAAAAATATGAGGCAGAAACACACACACACACACACACACACACACACCACTGAATGGGATTCACTTTAGAACAATGAAAGCCCATAACACTGAAATTCAAAACATTGAGACAAAAAGCTTGAAAACACTGAAAATTCACATTGAATCCCTTAACACTGAAAAAGTTAGGAAAGCAGCATGTACTATATTCCAGCACAACTGCATACTGAAACAAAGAAAAAACGGTACTTACGTATTATCGCAACCAGATTTTTGCGATCGTAAAGGTTGCTTCCCGATAGTGAAATGTGTCCGGTAAGATTTTAAAAATGGGAGACAATGTGTTTTCTTTGACAAGGAAGGGTCTTTTATGCAGGGTTATGAATAAAAATTAGAAAAATAGTGAACTGTCTATGCATGCACTTCCCTGGCAGCAGCATGTCATTGCATCTTCCCGGTTACTGAAATCACTTTATGATTACACGTAGTAAGAGCACTTTCCCCAAAACATCTCATTGCCGGACAATGCTCTCTTCTTCCCGTACTTTGTGGCTATTAGCAACCGTTTTTTTTTTTTTTTTTTTAATTTTGACCTGAAGATGTCTTTACAAGTAGTACCGCCCCCCCCAAAAAAAAAGTGACCAAAACCATCATTACAGGGTCTGCCTTTGCCTTCTCTGAAGGCTGCTTCCATCCACACTGTCAAAATAATCCGTTCGTCAGAACAACAGCAGGCATTCTAATTCAAGCGTGCGTGCGTAAGGCACTCTGAAAACACGAAGCGGGTTTCCTCAAATGTTTGTCTTCCCCTTCACACAGACCCTGTAATGGAAAGCTAGTCCACAAGAAATAAAACAGACCCTAAATACCACCTTACAGTGGTTTGTGGCCTCGTTTGTACAGAAGTATTGTAAATTCGCAACCGCGAAAATCTGGTTGCGATAATACGTAAGTACCGAAAAACAAACTATATTACACTTCTCCAACTATAAGCAGGGAGGCAAGCCCCCCAGCACCCCACCACACAGCCTGCTACTTAAATATATCAACTCCAAGATTGCCCTAGACTACACTAAGATGTGTTATATTGTAGTATAGCAGGTAAGAAGGGAACATGACTGAGGTTACCTATGAAACCCTGGTAAGTATCGGAGAGATATATAGTAATGAGTAATGTTTTAACAGTGAAGTAGTGTTTCTAAGAGAAAGTTGAGGATAGTTTTTTATAGTTTAAACAGGCAGTCATGAAGTGCAGAATGGTATGTTTGCTGTTTTGTTCTGTGTAGTACAATTTCGGAGTTGATATATTTAAGTAGCAGGGGGTGTGGGGGGAGCAGCCCCTCTGCTTATAGTTGGAGAAGTATAATATGATTTGTTTTTTATTTGTCTTTGTATATAGTTGTGTTGGCATATATTAGATGTTAGCACACACAAGAGTACAAGAACGGCTTCAATTTCCATTGTCAAAGTCTTTAATAAACTGTGTATGCAGTTTTTTAAAGACTTTGACACTGGAAATTGAAGCCGTTCTTGTACTCTTGTGTGTGCTACCATTTGGATTATTTTTATTGAGTACAGGTCATTGGGTAGGAGTGGCATTTGTTGTTTGCATATGTCAGATGTTGGTTTCCTATGTATTTTCAATGTTATGGGATTCAATGTTTTGAATGTCATTGTTACGGGCTTTCAGTGTTCTAAAGTGATTCAGCTGAATGATAGATATGTATGTATGTATGTATATATGTTATATTGCTGTGTAATATATGTATATATGTTATATTGCTGTGTAATATATGTATGTATATATATATATATATATATATATATATATATATATATATATATGGGTCCATATGACTTCATCGACAAGTCATAACATCGACATTCAGTACTCCGACACAAAATCACCGACAGATGAAATAATCGAAATCTCACTTCACTGGCATTCACTAGTTCGACAACGAAGCAGTCACTAAGTAAATGCCCCTAACCACTGCACAAACCTCCTACACGTACTAAACCATGGTAGTCATGGATAGGTAAATGCAAACTCTGTTACAGACATTGAATAAACATGTCCGGGTTGTCAGGGAATGGAGAGGCAGTGTACCAGATAAATAATCACGTTACTGACAGCGGTGGTACACTGCCTCCCCGTTCCCTGACAACCCGGACATGTTTATTCAATGTCTGTAACAGAGTTTGCATTTACCTATCCATGACTACCATGGTTTAGTACGTGTAGGAGGTTTGTGCAGTGGTTAGGGGCATTTACTTAGTGACTGCTTCGTTGTCGAACTAGTGAATGTCGGTGAAGTGAGATTTTGATTATTTCATCTGTCGGTGATTTCGTGTCGGAGTACTGAATGTCGATGTTATGACTTATCGATGAAGTCATATGGACCCATATATATATATATATATATATATATATATATATATATATATATATATATATATATATATGTTATATTGCTGTGTAATATATGTATGTGTGTGTATATATGTTATATTGCTGTGTAATATATGTATATGTGTATATATGTTATATTGCTGTGTAATATGTGTATGTATGTATATATGTTATATTGCTGTGTAATATATGTAAATATGTTATATTGCTGTGTAATATATGCATGTGTGTATATATTTTTATTGCTTTGTAATGTATGTATATACATATTATATTGCTGTGTAATATATGTATGTGTGTATATATGTTATATTGCTGTGTAATATATGTATATGTGTATATATGTTATATTGCTGTGTAATATATGTATGTATGTATATATGTTATATTGCTGTGTAATATATGTATATATGTTATATTGCTCTGTAATATATGCATGTGTGTATATATTTTATTGCTTTGTAATGTATGTGTGTATACATGTTATATTGCTGTGTAATATATCTATGTATGTATATATGTTATATTGCTGTGTAATATGTATGTATATATGTTATATTGCTGTGTAATATATGTGTGTATGTATATATGTTATATTGCTGTGTAATATATGCGTGTATGTATATATGTTATATTGCTGTGTAATATATGTATGTGTGTATGTTGTTGTTTGTCTTTTCAGCTTTTCCCGGTTAGGGGTCGCCACAGCGGAACTCCGGTCTGCTAATGATTGGCAGCAGATTTGTATGGTGCCAAGTTGCCAGCCCGACGCTCAACCTTCAGCGAAGGCATGCCCATTCATGCATGTCTTTAAGAGGCTACTCGACCACGGGGAGGACATGCAGACTCCACACAGAAGGCACTCTAGCCAAGAATCGAACAGGAGAACCTCTTGCTGTGAGGCAACAATGCTACCACTGCACCACCGCGGATTCAAATGCATATGCATGTGTGTGTATATATGTTATATTGCTGTGTAATATATGCGTGTATGTATATATGTTATATTGCTGTGTAATATGTGCATGTGTGTATGGTGTTGTTGTTTGTCTTTTCAGCTTTTCCTGGTTACGGGTCACCACAGTGGAACTCTGATCCGCTGATGATTGGCAGTAGATTTGTATGGTGCCGAGTTGCCAGCCCAACGCCCAACCTTCAGTGAAGGCACGCGCATTCACGCATGTCTTTCAGAGACAACTTGACCGCGGGGAAGACATGCAGACTCCACACAGAAGGCACTCTAGCCGAGAATCAAACAGGAGAACCTCTTGCTGTGAGGCAACAATGCTAGTGCTGCACCACCCCAAATTCAAAAACATATGCATGTGTGTATATATGTTATATTGCTGTGTAATATGTATGTATATATGTTATATTGCTGTGTAATATGTATGTATATATGTTATATTGCTGTGTAATATATGCATGTATGTATATATGTTATATTGCTGTGTAATATACGCGTTTATGTATATATGTTATATTGCTGTCTAATATATGTATGTATGTATATATGTTATATTGCTGTGTAATATACGCGTTTATGTATATATGTTATATTGCTGTCTAATATATGTATGTATGTATATATGTTATATTGCTGTGTAACATACGCATTTATGTATATATGTTATATTGCTGTCTAATATATGTATGTATGTATATATGTTATATTGCTGTGTAATATACGCGTTTATGTATATATGTTATATTGCTGTCTAATATATGTATGTATGTATATATGTTATATTGCTGTATATGGTGTTAAATGTTGTCCTACTGCATGAAGCTTTCCCAGAAGAGCTAAGAAAAAAGAAAAAAGAAATAAAAGATCATGTGCCTTGTGGCCCACATCTCCTGTCACTGTTCTTTTTTTTTTCACATACAGTTCTTCTGTCTTTTGGAGAATGAAAAATACACATAAACCTGGTTTGTCACACCATAATGGTCACCTGTGAAAGTCCTGTACTTTACCTGATTCTGTAATGGTCACCTGTGAAAGTCCTGTACTTTACCTGATTCTGTGATGGTCACCTGTGAAAGTCCTGTACTTTACCAGATTCTGTAGTATCGTTCTAGCTTTACTTTTGTACATTTTGTATCAAGAGAAAACGGATGGAATTTTGAGCACATGTAATGATGACAAATCAAAGCACCTATACTGTCCACAGTTCTAGCAGAGCATTAATCATGAGATATTTTAATACTAGTGAACACCAAAAACTCCGACAATGTAGCTATTCAAACAGTAGTAAGATCATGCTTTGCTAACATTTATCAATACACAAGATTACAGATATGTATCGTTCTAAGGAAATATCTGAACAAAATCTGTGGCATTTCTGACAGAAAAATAATAAACGAACGTTTCCAATACTTAAGATAAATCTTTCCTCAAGTCCTTCTTAGTTTCCTTTGTCATGTCATAGTTAGAAAGCTTAGCAGCGTGCACTTTTATAAAGGTGACAAAGAATTCAGTTGACCTTTGGCAAAATTTTTTACAAATGCATGCAGGAATATCTTTTTGTGATACCTTCTTGAAAGATGACGATGTTCAAGATCTTAGCAGTATGGTATTTGAAAATAAAAGATTACTTATGGTTTAGCATTCTTGGCCCATAATCTTCTGACAAAACTGCAGGATTATGAAAATGTTATAAAAGTTTACCATTATTTGTGAAGAGAATGTCATGACTCATGCTCATTCTACCTAAGTTGAATTATGATTGCTGGGTAATGGATCAGCAGTTTGAAAAAGTAATATATTAATATCCGAGATGATATCAATTCCATTCATTCACACCTTTGTGGATAGTGGCATCGCCCAGTTTATATTTAAATTCTTTTAGTGCAGCTGGTTTCAAAACATTTTTCTCACTTGTTATTGTTACTAATAAGTGCACTGTCTGAAATTATTTATCCATGCAGTTTTTTCATTTTATTTAGTTCCTTCAGATTGAGCAAAGTGAATAAAATTGTTATTCTGGCAGAATTTTTGTTATAATCAGGCCAGTGATGATTATTGCAGGTGGTCTGTGTACTCAGGTTGGGAGGGTGGCCTAATGGTTAAGGTGTTTGCCTTACAAACACAAGGTGCAGGGTTTGAGTCTCACAAGGGATAATTGGCTAGGCTTAAAATGGCTCACAAGAGCAGTTAGCTTAGTACTAATCTATGAATCTAATCTATGAATCCATCTATCATTTCCGAATGACTGCCCCTCAAGTTTTCCAGAAGAAGCTGATTCTTCCAATTGAACAAGGCAGTCTGGGATTACCAATTTGAAGGGGTATTTCAGAGCTACACAGTTAAGGCCTCTATACATAGCACACACAAACATATAACTCATAGTGGAAAGGAATGATTTTGAAACAGGTGGGAATCTCAAGAAACAAAGAGAGACTGGGATTTTGGATGCAGATCCTTATGGAAAATTTCAATAACCATGCATAATATTATATTCATAAAGTAGCAGAAAGTATTCTAAGATATAAGCCAACACAGGAATTGAGAAAGGAGACTCTGCTGATAGAGGTGACTGCAATTACGGATACAGACAATAGGCCAGAGGGGACAGGAATTTATTAGAGAACTGGTAAAAGAACAATAGTATTGGGAGCAAATAATTAGAGAGGGAAAGGTAATAGAATGGGAAGAGGCCAGGAATTTATTTGGACTGCAGGACAGCGATTACCTTCTCTATCAAGGATTGATTTCAGAGTATAGGCAGAGAGAAAAAAAATAGGGGGGCCCTAAGTGAAAAAGTAACACTGGTAGAGTTTGTAATAGAATCTAGTACAGAAGCTGCTATTAAAAAAGGAATAATTATTAGAGCATATAAAATATTGCATGATAATTATAAGAATCAATCAGAGGAGGCTAGAAAGGATTGAGAAGAAAGAATGGATAAGCAATTCACAAAGAGACAATGGGGGAATATATGTATGTCTCTCAGATATGCAACAAAGTCTAGAAGTTTTAGGATCTTTGCTTTGCTCTTATACCCCGAATAGACTCCAAAGAATTTTCCCCAGGTAGACAGTAAATGTTGGAGGTGTGATGGGGAAGAAAGAGGTAATTGGGAACCTATTTTACTGGAGTGTAATGAGTTGGCAGAGTTTAAAGATTCCTTGCAGACTTCTCTGTCAGGGATACTGCGTGAGCAAATTGGTGTAACTAAGAAAATGATTTTTTGAGCTGTGATACAGAATTGAAATTGTCTAGACACAGTAAGGCCTTGCTGAGTCTAATTATGGTGGCTGCCAAAAAAAAGCAATTACCAGAAAATAGAAATCAGAGTCGAAACCAACTTCACTAAAAGCAGTGAATATAGTAACAGAGATAAACAACTGAAATTGGGATCTTTAGAAAAGGGTAGGAGCAAATTACATTAGCCAACTTTCAGCTAATACTTAACTCCAGTAAAACACAGCTAATGATATTCTATCCCACTAGAGCCTTAGGCCCCATACCACCATTCACAGTATTCTCAGATAATAACACCACTATCACACCTGTTCAACACACCAAACGTCTAGGGGTTATCACAGATCACAGCATGAAATTCGATATACGCATTGCACAGACAATAAAGAAAGTCCATAAAAAACTCGGAACCCTATATAGATGCAAAAATGTATCTCACCAATGACAGTAGAGCCACCATCGTAATAACCCATCTACTATCCACACTCCTGTATGCCTCCCCATACTCATCAACCTAAATAAAGCAGACTTTAACAAACTAAACACCTGCTACAATAATATAGCTAGGGTTGCTACTGACTCACCCTTCAGGACACCTCACTGTATAGCAATCAAGCAACTGTCCTGGCTAGAATTACCCAACCTGTTCACATATACCCAGCTAACAATAGCCCACCAAATTCTATATTACCCCAACAGAGTTCCTCCTCTTCAAGGTCTAGTTAATATGTACTCTAACAAATGCCTATTAAGATCCACCAATAAAGATCTGTCTGACATAGGGAAAAGCAGCCATAGCTCTGGGGACTCCTTGTTTTCCATTTCTGTTGCAAAAGCATGGAATACCATCCTCGTAAATATTAGGACCACTAAAAACAAAACTAACTTCAAAAAGCTCCTCAGGTCCCATTTACATAGTTCTTAGTTAAGTAATTGTTCTGACCCTGGGTAGCTTCATTTAATTAGAGCATATTATACCTTAACCTTCTATGAAAGCTTGCAACAACTATTTTCTATAATCTTATTCAATCAGTGTGTGTTTACTGTACTAGCCACTGATGAATGTAACCAAATGACTGAACAAAATGTCCTTTCAACTGTATTGGTTATTGTAGCACACTGTGCTCCTTATAGTATATTCACTTTTTGCTCCTTTCTTGGCCATGAAACTGAACATTATTAACTTTTTGACTCTGTTCTGTACTTTATTAACATGTGTATTGCATTTACTGTATTTGATGTACTAATCTTTGTGGAGCTTTTCTCTCTAGGCCTCTGCTGAAAATGGGATCCATGCCCAGTCGGACTTTCCCTTTAAACAATTGTAAAATAAATGAAATTTAATTAATTAATTAATTAATTAATTAATTAATTAATTAATTAATTACATAGGAAAATGGGAATTGTGGGAACAATACATGCAGAGGAGGAATGAGGTTTAAAAGGAAGGAGGATTTGAATGAGTTATGTAGTGTTTGACAATGAGGGTATAGCTTATATGTGATGTATAATGTTTGCAACTACAGTTATGTCAATATGGTTTGTTTTTATTCATATGAATGTATGTTTACCTATCTCATAAGTGATAATTTAATAAAGATGATTCTTTAAAAAATATATATCACTAAAAGCCACTTTCAGCAAATGTTAACTTTTACAATTTGTGCAAACATGAAGTGAGAAGATATAAATTGGAGAGTGAGGATCTTCCCCATAGGGGTGCAGGGGGCAGGGTTTACCCCATGCAGAAAAATGTTTTCTTATCTAATAAAAGTGGATTTCAGTGGTTGTTTTTTTTGTTAAATTATTGTCCGCTGAACAAACTGTTTGGTGAATCATCATTTATTTATTTATTTAGTTCCAGTTTGATGACCAGGGAGGTCCACTAGGCTCATGGAGCCCGTTTTCAGTGGAGGCCTGGGGAAAAAAGCTCTGCATTACATAGTTTAGTTACATATACAGTCATAGTAAAGAATAAACAACATTTGCACATCTGTCCTTCACATGAAAATTCATGATGAATTTTCATGTGGAGGACAGATGCGCAAATGCTGTTTCTCAGAAGCAAATAGTGTTTGTTAAACTGTATTCACACAAACCTGTTGCACTGTTAGGTTTTGTGAGGGACAAAGCAGTTCATACCTTAATACAGACGTTTTGCTGCCTTTACCCATGATTTAATGTAATTATCTCTAAGGTATATAAGGGAAGGCTGATTTTTCGCATGCACTACAACCTTGGTTCTTGTACGTGTTTGTCACACCCATTGTTTGTTGAAGTCGTGCAGTGGTCTATCAAGGTGCTGTCCTCCTTCCTTTATGGAGCTGATGAGTGCTTTGATTTTGGAGGCTTTCTTCCCCCTCCTCTTTACATAAGTTAAGGGTAGGAGATGTGAACCCCCTTCTCATATGTGTCTTAAACTTAATAAGCACTGAAGTAAAACTGGTTATAGTTGGCTCCATGGCTTAGAAGATGAAGCTCTGACTTGTTCCAGATGGACTGATATGAAACAGAGGCCTTGGCACACCGGTAGAATCAAATGGGAAGGCAAGAGGAATGACTGTACTGTTCATGCTCATCATCGGGGGAAGGGGAGGGATGTGTGTCTAAGAGCCACATGTTCCATTAAAGTTATCTGGTGATGATCGTCTGACCTTATGGGAAGTATCTACATGTAAAGAGAATGGAGGTATCCGTGGGCTGCCTCACTTACAGAAGTGACTGACAGCCCTATGCAGTGCCAATTTCATGGCCACCCTTTAAGTACTACCGGATATGCATGGAGAAACATAATGTATTAAAGTAATAACCCCACTGATGGCTGCCGGGATGGCAGTCGCACCATGTCTACATACTCTAATTAGCGTATTTATGAGAAGCATTTAATTCTAAAGGTGGCAGAATCATCTGTGGGCTTACATCACTCACAGAAGTGAGTTACAGTCCTGTGCTATACTAATTGAATGCCCACCTCTAAACCACTACTGGGTTTTCATGGGGAGACATAAACAACATAAGTAATAACCCCTGTAACAGCTGCCTAGATGGCAGCCTTAACATAACCGCATGCTGTAAGGAGGGTACGATTGATGGAGGCTCAGACAGTCAGCAAGAAATGGAGGAGAAAAAAAATATAACAAAAAAGCTGGTTATACTTACAATGATGTAGTCGTGGCCTTTTGTGTCAGTATGAAGTATATGTACAGTGAGCATGAACAGACTGAGCATGGTGCATGCACAAGCACTCTACGGGAATGCAGGGGTAATTCTCAAGGATGTTGCTGTACAAACAGCCACACAGCTAATCGGGCATGCTTTAGCCATTGGATGTTACTGGTAGTCTGAGCAATGAGCCACGTAAGTAAAGAGAGCGGTGTATTGATGATGTGATAAACTTCTGTAGGCTTCTCTATGGCAACAACACCACTATAGTCATGCATGTGACTGACATAGATTACACAGGCAAGGAAGGGAAGTGTTGTTGACTTATACATGGTCACATGTGTAATGAAGTGCCACATAGCGGCATATTGCATCCATCTGAGGAGAGTGAATGGCTACAGACAAAAATAGGGTAGATGACTGATGATGGGGAAAGTTGGACAGTGAGCAGGGAATGAGACATTAGGGTGGTTAAATACCAAGATGTGGATAGGATGGGGTTGTGGCATGTCTGCATGCCAAGCCAGCCCAGAGGACAAAAAACTGTGGCATTGCAAGAGGTAACTGGGAACATATGTTTTGGGAGTGTAATGATTTGGCAGATTTAAAAAATTCTCTATAAAGCACTCTGTCAGAATTATTGGGAGAGCAAATAGCTGTAACTAAGGAAATGATTCTTTAAAGCTGGGACACAGGATCTGAACTGCCTAGACATCGTAAAAGATTTTTAAGTTCAATTCTGTTGGCTGCTGAAAAAAACAATTACTAGAAAATGGAAAAAAAAGTCTTAACCAGTTATATTTAAGGCATTAAATATTATAAAATCAATAAAAGAACTGGAGGAGGGATCTGTAGAAAAGGGAAGCAGCAAATTACATAGAAATAAATGGAAGTTTTAACAAATATACATGCAGAATAAGGTTCAGGAGGAGGGGTAGTGAGGTTTAAGGGAAGAGAGGAATTCAGCAATTTCTAAAATGTTGACCAATGATAGTTACAAAGAAAAGATATGTGAGATACAATGTATGTAAATGGAAACATTTTAATATGGTTTGCTTTCTTTTCTGTTAATGTACAGTATGTTTGCCTAAGTTTTAAGTCATAATTTAATAAAGGTATTTAAAAAAAATATGGCATCATTACCTGAGTGGTCAATGTTATGGGCCAGTTATTGATTGGGAGCATAGAGAGTAGGGCCTGCTGCTCATACCACCCCACCTGTCATGACAAGAGGTGCTTCACATTGCCAAGAGAGGCATCCAGCTGCTGGTACACCTTGGCAGCCACCAGCCTCTGCATATGATACTGGCTGACCACTGGGGATTGCAGTGGTTCACTTTCAGGACAGGAGCCTTCACTCCTGCAATACGCAGACATGGAGGGCACCAGTGACCTCTACAGGTCACCTCAAGGAAGGAAACCATTATCATCCTACTGACAGGCAGACCTGGCAGATTCTAGTAACCGTGGCCTCACTTTTTCCTCCTCTTCCTCCACAACTGGATCAGCAGAAGGACGATGTACTGTGTGTAAATTATGGCAATGTATGCTGTCAACACAGTTGCAGCTGTACAGTGGACTGGCACAGATATCAAATACACCCCAAATGCTGGGAGAGGTGTTCCTTCCTTATTCAGCACCTAAATGTGTCCAGCTGCCACTTCTCACTTTAATTATTCATGTACAACTGTTAAGACGGTAGAAAGCAATGGGAGTGAATGAATGCTTCTAGAACATGCTGGGCTTCCTGTTCTCATCCTCTGCCATCCAATGGTGAAGCAGGTCACAGTGTTGCGACTTCAGGTCACTGTACCTATACTGGTCTCCAGAATGGGTGATGTCATTGCTATCATTCACCATGCCGACATGCTCATGCCGGGCATACACCTTCTGCAGCGGGCCATCATAATTACCCAGCAGGCACTCCCTGAATCCTGAATTTCCTGTATGGGAAGTACAGCAAAATCATGTGCATCCTGGCACACCCTGCATTCCCCATCATCGGAAGTAGTCAAGGCTACTCACTTAAGTCCACTTAAGTAGCAAAATGGTGTTCCCATACTCGCAAACAGACATTTCTGAATGAGAGGTCATACGGCGTAGCCTTGCATCACAACACTAGGGCATGGTGGTACCTGTGCACTGTGCAGCCCTGAGCATGCTTGTTTGCTTGCTTTACTTATTAATTTAAGTTTGTATAACAGGGTTGTACACTGATCACAGTAGACCATTTGCAAGCACAGCATGGGTGAAAAAAAATAAATAAATAAAACTACTAATTTGCAAACACGGAGTCACAGTAGATGCCAAGTCCAGCAGACAATTAAAAATGACCAAATATTATTAACAGAGAAGAAAAAACAATGTGGATTAATTTTGATAGTAAATATAAGGAGTAAGCAGCAGGTGAGAAGAGCGGGTCAAAGCAGAAGTGATATGGCTGAGGAAGACGTTAAGCGATATGTCCGGTAGAAGAACACTTGCAGTCAGATTTTTGATGATGGTGTCTTTTCAGCTGTGCTCTGAATGTGGAGGAAAAATGATACTTTTAGAAGAGGGGGAATGACAGAGTTAGCGTGCAAAAGTTGAATAGTAGTAGTCACTACAGTGCAGTTTGGTTTGGGGGCCTGGAGTCGATTGGGAGAAGTTGTGGGGTTGTAGGGAATGATTTTATCATGGAGTCTGGCTGCAAGAAGCAAGAAGGCACCTGCTGAACGTTGTTTGAAAAGTAGAAACCCTAAGAGTAGCTCAACTGTGTAGGAGACTGGCAGCCATCTGGCTTTGGAGAGGGTGATGCAGTGGTGTTCCAGGGGTAGGAGAGGATTAGAAATAAATCAGCAGATTTTGTTTTCAGTGGACTGTAGAGTAAATAAGTTGTTTTAGAGGTTGTGGCTACGATGAGGAGCCTGTATTCAAGCTGAGCTAGGAAGTTTCTCTTACCTTTTGCATCTATAGCTAGTCTGGAAAGAACTGGAAAAAAGGGAGATATTTTCCAGGACCAGAATAAAAGTTGATCTCTTTCCTTGTGTTTTCATTGTGGGTATGGAAGTTAAGTTACTGGTCCAGCCATAAAGCTGGGTATTTAAAGGAGTTGGTTTTGCCATATGTTTGAGCATACAGGTCACATATTTAAAATTAACCAAAACAAAACCATCAACATAATTGGATGCTACTTCCCATCTGGCCAAAACATCCCTCCCCTAGAAAACCTCCTCAGCTGGTCTACCCACCATCTCCCCCAAGAAACTATCATCTTAGGTGATTTCAATATTGACTGGCAATCCTGTTCTGGCAACAATCCAACCCATCATGTACACCTTCATGGCTTCACTCAACTAGTCCAGTCACCAACCAGGATAAATAAAAACTCCACCAAGCACACTACCCTGGATTGGATACTAGTCAGTAAGAGCCCCCAGTCATATATAACAGGCTGCTTATCAGATAGCCTCAGTGATCACTCCCCAACATTCCTACTCAAAAAATACCTATACCAAGCTAAACCTGTCATCTACCATCAAATACGTAAAAAACTAATCTTTAACCCACTCACATTCATCTCATCCCTCAAAGAATGTAACTGGCATCCTCTAAAGTACCTCAGTCTAGATGATGCAGTTGAATTTTTTAATGCTACCTTCCTGAACATCCTTAATTACCATGGCCCCCATAAGATTCTCCAGAACCAAAGCACAACCTTCCCCATGGCTACAGAAAACCACTAAGTCAGAAATGAAAAACAGGGATAAAGCCTGGGAGCACTGGCGCAAAACCAAAACCCCCCTCAGCTAGACATAAATTCCTAGAACTACGCAATAGAGTCAAAAAGCTAATAAAACAGGACAAATCCCAATACTACCAGTCTGCCCTAGTCTCCTCACAACACAGCCCCAAACAATTCTGGTCCTCCATAAACTCCATCCTCCACCCAGGTGAAGTCAGTACCCCTCCTCCTAACATCCCTCACTCCTCAGAAAATATTGCTACCTCATTCAACACACACTTCACCCAAACCATATTATCACTAGCTAAACAACACAATCCCCCTCCCCTCCAACCCACACCTTCAACTAGTAATCTCCCCACTGCCTTTTCTTTTTCTCCTGTACCTACCTCCAACATAAAAAAACTCTTAACTAAACGTAAACCCACCAAATTAGCAGCAGACATCCTCCCAAGTGAATACCTACAAATCGCAGCTGATGCTCTGGCCTACCCAGTATCCATCTTGATTAACTGATCTCTGTCAGAAAGTTACGTTCCCACACTGTGGAAAGTATCACATATAATTCCCCTCCACAAAGGCGGACCCTCCGCAGAACTAACCAATTGCCGCCCCATAGCTATTCTATCTCCACTCTCCAAAATACTAGAGAGATGCATACACTCTCAGGTCTCAGACTACATCTTTACTAACAACCTCCTTTCCAGTACTCAGCATGGTTTCTGACCAAACCATAGCACCACCACTGCCTTACTATCCTTTACTAACACTATCCTTCAGCATAAAAACAATGGCTATCTCTCCTCTGCTACTTTCCTAGACCTAGCTACAGCATTTGACATGGTCCCACACAAACAACTTATCTCTGTCCTCAATAACCTATCCTTCTCACAATCGGTCACCAACTGGTTTCAGAGTTACCTGTCTGACCGCCAACAATCCATTGTATGGCAGAATGACATATCTCCCCAACTACCTGTCTCCATAGGGGTTCCCCAAGGATCCATCCTTGGACCCCTACTCTTCTCTGTTTACACCAATAATCTAGCCTCTGCCACCAAACATGGCACACTCATACAATACGCAGATGACTTGACCATCATCTGCTCAGGCCAGTCCCTACCAAAACTGCAAAAAGTCACATAGGAAGCCTTTTCCTCTGTTGAAACATGGTTATCCGATGCCCGATTAATACTCAACCCAAACAAAACTAAACTACCCATCTTCCAACCCACCGAACATACTCAAAACAGCTCTCACTTTAACATCACGGCAAAAGACAACACCACTATATATCCAATGGAACACACCAAATTGCTAGGAGTGGAAATAGACAATAAACAAAAATTTGACATTCACATATTCATGACTATAAAAAAAGTCCACAAAAAACTAGGGGCGTTATACAGAAATAAGCATTTTCTCACCAAAGCAGCAAAGATTTCAATAGCAAATTCCCACCTTATCTCCACCCTACTTTATGCCTCTCCAATATATATACCAACATAAGGCAATGTAATCTAAACAAGCTAAAAACCTGCTACAACAAAATCGCCAAATTCGCCACATGGGCATCCTACCGTAGTCACCACTGTCTCTCACTTGCTGAACTGGGCTGGCTTGAACTCCCTCACCTCCTTCAATGGTATCAGCTCTCACTCGCCCACAAACTAGTAAACCATCCACTAAATGTCCCATCCCTCCAGAATCTACTCCAACCCTATCGCACCACCAGACCACTAAGATCCAGCAGCAAAAATCACTTGCAGATCACTAAAGCCAATAACTCTGCTGGTGAAGCACTATTCTCTTGTGCCATAGCCAAATTATGGAACTCACTCCCACCCACAATTACCTCCATAACATCATGCACCCACTTCAAAACTTTACTAAAAGCGCAACTAAAAACATGCTGGCTATGCCCTTGCAACTCCCACTCTAATATCATCCACCCCATCCAACCACTACCTTTCTTTCCACTCCACTAACTACCTTGATTATAGCAAGCTCAGATGCTCATAAGCCAGTACTTATTATACAGCACGAACTTCTTCTTCTTGTAACATTTGTTAATGTCTGGTATGCACTTCACAGGTAAAGATTCTAGTTGTCTACTGATGTACTATGTTCTTCATCTGTAAATATGTTGTAAGTAATTGCTATGTAAATTGTTATTCACTATGTAATCCAATGTATATACTGTCTGTTTATTTTAACTGTGGAGCTTTTCTTCCCGGGCCTCCGCTGAAAATAGACCTACGTCCAGTCGGACACTCACGGTCAACAAATTTAAATAAATAATAAATTTAAATAAATAAATATGTATTTCATGTTCACAGCTATGAGTTCAGCTAGTGATGCCATGTATGGATTGCACATTGCACACCTGCAGCGATTCTGGGGCAGTGGTGATAACTGGCTTCATTAGCATAACTGCCATGTTAACTGACACGTGTTAGTGCCATATAAAGCACTGGCACCATTTTGAATAACAATGTATACAACCATACAGCATGGAAATAAAATCTCAGTAAAGCCTTTGCAGATGTGGAACTTTTTGGAGTTAAAGAAGGCGTACTGCCTAGTAAAGTACCTCAACTGCAATAACAAACCCTGTGGGTGATTCCTTAACATTGACACAGATTTTGTAATGTACATGTAACTGGGAATCCATGACACTAGCTTGGTAATGTAGTGTCAGTCAGTGGTTAGTGTACTTGAAACTAAGAATGTAGGAAACTGTTTGAAGAACATGCTACAAGGGGTGTGGGGATCCAATTCTATATTTGGAGCCATTCCTCCAATATGTAAATATGTAAAGGGGGGAGTTAGTCTGCTCACAGCACTATTTGCAGCCGATAACCCACTGCTGCAGTATGTAAATGGGGGGGGGGTATATGCATAGTAACTGTAGTTGACACAAAGGTGCATAAAGTGTGAGGGAGGGGTTGTGGCCTTAATTATCTGTACCCCACACACCCACTGATGGGCATGTTTTGCCCATAGGTGTATATGAATTTGCATAACCACTCGTGGGAGGTAATGCCTTAAAAAGTGCATTAGCCAGGACAAATGAAGTGCTACTGCAGACCCTCTGACCACACATGATATGTGCCTTCTGGGCAAAGATACTGCAGAGAAGCATGGTAATCATTACTGGGACCTGATCTATCAGGAGCTGGTGCAGGCCATAGGGTGGTGAGCAGCTATAACAGGTCTCTTCAACAGGTTTGGTGAAGACTTTCTAATGTAATACCGCATACAAAGAAAAGGGCACTGGGCATTTCAAGTGACAGCTCCATTGCAGGGTGTGGACAACCAGTATTATATTACTCATTGAAGGTGAGGAGTTTTTGGCGACCCCTCATACCTGGTTGGTGGCTTCAATGTGGGAGCTGGGCTGACACGAAAAAAAATCATGTGTCATCAACAGAAGTTAAGTTAGTATGTTCATTACAGTATAATCTAGTATATTCTACTGCATGTTTGAAGTGAAGGACTGACCAAGGTCCACCTCTGTATCTCTTTCCAGCCACCTGAGATGTACATCAGCAATAGCCTGCATGATAAGGAATGTTTGCCAGTGTAAGCTGTATAGTATCATTTTTTTCCTCTCCTGTGCTGGGGAACTAGATATGGTTGTAGCATCATATCATAAAACTGGTTTAGGATTTGTGAGGCTGACACCTATGATATCTCTACCATGTCCTCTATCAGTTACTATATGGTCCCTGTATCAAAGACTGTAACTGCTACATATATCTTTGTATTCATAGGAAATGGCAAACCATGCATTCCCCTTGATTCCACTTTTGGGTGACACAGTTCAGCTAAGTCCCATACAGAATCCCTGTCCATTCAGAAATGGTCCATAGTAATTAGCCTGTGAATCAGTGGTATATCAGGTGCTGTTTCTACCTTATCTGGTGATGTTATGGTGGATCTTGACATGCAGTATTGTGGGCACTAACTCTGACAGCATCTCGCAACACAGCCTGGTCTGCTAATGTGGCTGCTTTACAGACTGTGAATTACTGTGTTCAAGATGGATGTGCCCAACAGCACAGTGTGCTGATTTTATATGTTTCCGTATTGACCCGCTGTTTTGGTCTCCTTCATATGCATACTGTGTACAGCTCATTTTGTGTGGGGTTCCTCATGTCCATGTATACACTCATTAGCATGTGTAATATTCTGACCATTGCACAACCCCATTATGTCATTGGATCACCTATACTTTGCATGCTGTGACTAACCTGTGCTGATTTGTATTGGTTGATGCATTGTCTATGAACCCCAGCCACTGTGCATCATAAATGCTACCTCTAGTGTGATATCAGGAGATTTAAATGAACTGAATGTCCTCTTCTCGAGTGACAGCCTTTTTTAGTGGGAAGTCTCATAACACTTTTCATAATTGATTATTTTTAATGATATGGCATATAAAACCTTTTATTATAGTCCTTTGCTTAAATGCCACAAGTTCAAGTTCCGCCATGATATGCTTTCTAGATAATGATTTAGTGTTTCTTAATTATTTATTCATTCGGCATTGGCTATGCCCAGTTTTTAGCTTGGGTACAATAGTCTGTTTATAAACACAGGCTCAACAGAGAGGCATCGCAGCCTCTTGAGTACCAGGCATAATATTTGTCTTGATAGTCCAGAAGGGATCATTGATTTCATATTGCTTCACTTATTTAAGCTTAAAATTAGGACCCAAGATCACATTTATTTATATGCTATAGTCAGTGAATTTCTACAAGTTTTATTGTTGCGCCATAGGCTTTATTGCTGAAAACTGAAATACAGTACTCAAGCCCAGAAGTCTACACATAAAAATCAAAAGCTGAGTAACTTCTGATGGCTCTAGCATGCTCTGTCTGAAAGCAAAACCACCCACCTCTTAAATGCACCTGAATAAAATTAATGTGGCCTAGAAGGAAAGTTTAATACCAGAGAGAGATGCACAGATTCTGCCCCATGGCGAAGGTAGAGTTTTTGTAGGTGAGTTTCAGACCTGGTGGTACTTTTCTAATCTTCATACAAAGTCTACAGGTTGTAATGCGTGTACTCTAATAAGAGGGAATGATGATTCCACATCTCTGACTAATTGTGAACTACAAGTAACTTTGATTGCAGCCTCAGGAAACCATTGTCTTCTGTCTCCTACCAGTTTTGAAGTACGTTTATCACTAATGTCATTGCTTAATTGCAGACCTGCTACACCTTCCTTGTGCTTTCACTGCACTGTTTACTGGGCTGGTGGTTGTCAAGGCTTCATTATCAATTAATGAATCAGCTTTTTACATTTCTTTATCACTTCATTCTATTTACGGTCCTCGTCATGCAAAAAAAAAAAAAGGATTGTTCCAATCCTTATGGCTGTCTTTTATGTAGTGGCTTGAGTAGCGACTTATCGTGCCTCAGATTTTCTCACAAACGTTCATATTTTTCCGACTTTTTTGTACCTGTCCTGCTTTCAAATTATTTTCCAGGTATCTTCTCAGAAATTGACTTTTCATTAGCAGGGCTTATGTAGTTGCCAACATATATATAAATAAATCAAATGATAGTGGGTGATGCAGTCTTTTCACAACACAATTCATAGTGAACAGTGAGTTTACGCTGTACAGGTGTAGTTTGCCAAAAGCAACTCAGAGATGTGCAACACTTGCAAAAAGATGAAGGCAGGCAGCTTATAAATGTCTAGTACTAGTCAAACAAAAAATGTCACTAATTAAGAGACTGTATCACACTGTAGCCATCTTCAGATTGTTAGTCTATTGGACGGATCAAAGGGACTAGTCTGATTGTATGTGTCTTTTGTAGTGCAGTCAGAAAAAATCGTGTAGTAGTAGCAGTATTTGTAAAAGAGAAAAGTTATTATCAGAGTAATATTAGAAGCCTGCACACCAGCCAAAGTCTTAATGTCACATCATTATGTCATGTTCTTCTTTTAAAGATAAGATGGGCCGCGGCTAAAAGCTAATGTCACTGACCCTGCCATATCTTTAATAACTGCACCTGCACCTGCACTCTAATCATGGCAGAAGTCCTTCATATCAGCTAAGCAAACATTGCCAGGGCAAAAGCATGTTTAGCCATTGCTGTGTACAAACAGTTGATATTATTTAACACCACAGCAGGAGGAGAAGCATGTTTTTTGTTCTTCTCATAATTCAACATGAGCAGAGACTTTCATGGTAACCCCAAAGACTCCACAGATCCATCTGAATTCTGAGTTTGACACCTTCTACCTTATCCTCCAAGCCCAGTGAATAAACACTCAGCCTCTGTCATTCCTGTAGCTGTCCTGATGGGAAAAGAAGCAAAGCATTCATCTCCTGTTAAAGAACTGCTCTTTTGAAGTTTCTGTTACATTGTTCAACAGGTGTCCTTCTTTATTTGTGTGCCACTTTGAAAAGAATATGAAACGACATATGTTGAGTTAAGGCCTCTTATGCTCCTACCTATTTTTGTTTTGCATCTTTTTAGCTCACTGTCTCTCAACCACCAGCCCCCATGTCCAGTCAAATAGCCCATTCCTTTCCCTTTACTAGCGTGAGGGTTGACCAGGAGGAACCATTATTCCAACAGCCATTAAGGATGGTTTGTTTTTTTTTCCTTTTCTACCCAGCCATAAATGCACAAACTGCTAGTTGCCAGGGAGGGGCATGCAAAGGACTATTTGTGGAGCTTATCTCCTCACTTCTACAATGGACACATTCTCTCCAAGTGGCCCCACCCCTCCCACCGCAGAGCATGTTCAGTGGTCTTCACAGTCTCTACCAGGTAGATCGGTCTGCCCAGTGTTTGTGTCCCCCCAAGTGCACATGAACCCACCCCCCCCACCAGTGGGACAGGTGAACAGGCTACACCTCTTCATTCCTGCCCCTCTCTGCCTGGCTCCTCCATTGCCATGGCTACTAACAGAATCATGGTTGCATGGGTTGTGGTAAGGACTTCATCCCTCGACCCTCTGTACCATGGAGCCAAGCTCTCTAACCTCTTTTGAAATCTGCTTTCCATACCCATCTTTCTTATCCATCAGAGAGGTAGATAAGTGCTACATCACATTCCAGGCAGTCTCAAAATCTCAACTAACCAGCTGATCTTCGCTACTGTACCTTCTTCTAGTTAACACAACCAAGTTACTAATCCATTGCTACTTCTCTAATAACATTTGGACTTCTTATCCCCTCTAATACCTCACTCTAAATTATTTCTTAAATACCACCTATCTTGTACACCACTCTTCTATCTGTAAATTCCCAGTACATTGTTTGTGTATTAATGTTTTTGAACATCAGTACAAATTTTATTATACTGACTATTATGCTATGTATTCACTAAAACTACATTGTAAAAGTTGTCATTGAAAATATTGATTGCTTTAAATTGTTATCTTAGAGCTTTTCTCCCTGGGCCTCCACTAAAAAGGAGCACCTGTGTCCAGTCAGACCCTCCCAGTAAACAAATGCAAATAAGTAAATAAATGACATCTGCAAAACAGAGGTCATTATTACTGACACAAGTGACAGTTTGGTGAGTCTTTTCAGAGTCTACCATGTTTAGTGTCTGCTGACCAGCAGGACTGTACCATGTTTAGTGTCTGCTGACCTGCAGGACTGTACCATGCTTAGTGTCGGCTGACCTGCAGGACTGTACCATGTTTATTGTCTGCTGACCTGCAGGACTGTACCATGTTTAGTGTCTGCTGACCTGCAGGACTGTACCATGTTTAGTGTTTATGACCTGCAGGACTGTAACATGCTTAGTGTCTGCTGACCTGCAGGACTGTACCATGCTTAGTATCTGCTGACCTGCAGGACTGTACCATGTTTAGTGTCTGCTGACCAGCAGGATTGTACCATGGTTAGTGTCTGCTGACCTGCAGGACTGTACCATGCTTAGTATCTGCTGACCTGCAGGACTGTACCATGTTTAGTGTCTGCTGACCTGCAGGACTGTACCATGTTTAGTGTCTGCTGACCTGCAGGACTGTACCATGTTTAGTGTCTGCTGACCTGTAGAGGCTATCATTTGAAGATAACCCTTTGTCTGTTGATGTTATTGTGATTCAGCAGTATTTTGCATCTAATACATCCAGAAGAGATGAACACACAGGTGGAAATAATGTGTTTTTACCCACTGTGGGTCATGTCCCAGCCAGGCGGACATACTAAGGGCTGCAGGGGACCAGGAAGGACAGAGTCTACACAGACTGCAGCTGCATGTAAACACATACTGGTACAGTCCAATGACTATCTCTCTAAAAAGTTAATGTTATCCCATGTAGATCAGATGGGAACCCTATAAGACATGTCCCACTGCCCATGGTATTGCCATATTTCATAACAGCACAGAGAGGCATCATTTAGAGTTGCTGGAATCCATCCAAGGTATGCTGCAGCACCATAAAGAATATTCCATGCATATCTAGAAAACATTCTCTGAAGTACAGGCCAACACTAAGGGACTCTGGCTAACAAAGTTCGCAGATGACTGCAAACTGGGAGCCATTATGGAATCCCCAAATTATGTGGATATTCTACAAAAGGGCCTTACAGAAACAGATGCTTGGTGCCAGGGCCATGGGCTCAAGCTTAATGCCAAGACATGTATAGTTATCCCCTTTGGGAAAAAACATGTACCCATGAATTACCACATAGGTGGCTGTACACTAAACACCGAAAGTGTGATGAGAGACTTAGGGACACAGGTGGACAGTGATCTCACCTTCGATAACCACATTGCCACAACAGTCAGGAAATCCTTCTATGTGGCACACCTCATCACAAAGGGCTTTTCATCCAGAAAAAAGAAGGTCATTATCCCACTGTACTCATCCCTCATTAGACCCATTATAGAGTACAATGCCCTATTTGGTATTTATCTCACAAGAAATCTACAACAGCTGGAAAGGCCGCAGAAATACCTCACTAAAAGAATCACAGGCCTAAAGCAGATGCCCTATGCTGACCATCTAAAAAAACTCCAGCTATACTCTGTGGCATATCATCTACTCAGAGGCAATGTCATTCCCTGAGCTGTTGGACATGCTCCACTTAAAGAAGTCCCAATCCCTCAGAGTCACATGCTCCAGGGATCTAAACCTTGTTATCACAATGAACAAAACATGCTGAAGGGATAGGTTCCTGACCCATAGACTCCCCACACTCTGGAATAGACTGCCCATACATGTCAAGCAGAGCACTTCTTTGGCCCTCTCCAAAAGGAGGGTCTATATTAGAACATCGAAGTTTCAAAACTTTGAATGTTCTAATATCGAACCCTATTCAGCAAAAGCTGAAAACATCGAACATACAGAACAACAAATTTTTTCCAAGGGAAAAAATTCACTGTTCCAAAACACATACACACAACACAAGCACACCAAACAAAAAGCAATCCACACACACACACACACACCTAAAATCTTACACCTAACCCTACACTAAACTATACACACACCACTAACTATCCACTTACCTTAACCAAAACCCTAACCCTAAGTTCCATCACTATTGCACACTCACCTCACCCACGCCCTAACCCTAACTCACCTAGCCCACCCTAACCCTCACGTCCACATAATCGCACACTTATCTGACCTGCGCCCTAACCCTAACTCACCTAACCCGCCCTAACCCTCACATCCAAACAATCACATACATACCTAACCCGCACCCTAACCCTAACTAACCTAACCCGCACTCAATCGCGCACTTACCTGAACCCGACCCGTAACTTTCCACCACAGCACTGAAAAAACCGAAGCAACAGAAACGGACAACTGAATTCTTTCCCTAGGAAAAAAAATCTGTTTTCTGTTGCTTCGATATTTTCAACTTTCGCTGACTAGGGTTCGATATTAGAACATTCGAAGTTTTGAAACTTCGATGTTCTAATATAGACCCCAAAAGGAACCTTGATGATTGGATGGGAGATAGAAAATTCACCCCAGGGATCACATCAGTCACCCTGCTAGACAGGGATCCAGGAAAGTAAATATTGTGAGAAGAAATATCCAGGGAATTGTTATGGCTAGGCTTGTATAGGCCCTAGGGCAGATAGCCTAGTAACAACCTATGAACCTATTTGGCGCAGGCTATTGAGTCTCATCATCATCAGCTGATAAGTGTCATAGGTGTGGTTAATGGCATAATCTGTACAGGTACTGCACAGATCAGACATGGCATGAGCATATGTGGTCACTGGTAAACACACAGATGATGGTTTCAGGTGTGCTCTGTCTTCTGCTGTGCTGCCCACTTTGAGTAGTCCTATGACATGGTGTTAGTACCATGCATACCACACCATAGTCAGACTCCTGTTAGAATTCCAATGCATTTATACTCGCTAGGTAAAACATGGTAGTCCCAGCAAGATCACATATATATGTCAGGGCTGCCCTACAGATCTTGTGTTATTGCATGAGAGGGAGTAAGCAAAGGGTCTACATTGTCCAGAGAAATCTGTATATAACCAGTGTAGGTAACCATGATAGTTTACGGGAATTTTATTTAACATTCCACACCCATACCATGCCTGTTTGGATGTGTGTATGTCTATTGCTTTTATATGTGTGCCCTGGTACCTGGGCATATGATGATGGTACAGCCAAATATAACATCTTCTGTATTATTGTAATAACAAACCATGCACATTGTTGTATGATATGGATGGACCGTTGTCCAACTATCCACTTACCTTAACCCAAACAGTACTACAGTAGTAGTCAGTGTGTGTGTGTGTGTGTGTGTGTGTGTGTGTGTGTGTGTGTGTGTGTCTGTGTGTGTGTGTGTGTGTCTGTGTGTGTGTGTGTGTGTGTGTGTGTGTGTGTGTGTGTGTGTGTGTGTGTGTGTGTGTGTGTGTGTGTGTGTGTGTGTGTGTGTGTGTGTGTGTGTGTGTGTGTGTGTGTGTGTGCGTGTGTGTGTGTGCGTGTGTGTGTGTGCGTGTGTGTGTGTGTGTGTGTGTGTGTGTGTGTGTGTGTGTGTGTGTGTGTGTGTGTGTGTGTGTGTGTGTGTGTGTGTGTGTGTGTGTGTGTGTGTGTGTGTGTCTGTGTGTGTGTGTGTGTGTGTGTGTGTGTGTGTGTGTGTGTGTGTGTGTGTGTGTGTGTGTGTGTGTGTGTGTGTGTGTGTGTGTGTGTGTGTGTGTGTGTGTGTGTGTGTGTGTGTGTGTGTGTGTGTGTGTGTGGCCTGTCATTGTAGAAATGTGTATTCCAGAGACTGTCCATGTCACCAGTGTCCAGCCATACTAGATGAGCCTTTCTGCTGTGCCCTGTTTCTTCTCCTGATTTCCATCTTCTTCAGTACCATCATCATCATTCTCCAATAGGTCTTCATCCTCAGGTTCATGGAGTTGTGATCACAGCACGTCTGCATCCCAGAATGGAAAGCCACCATGTTTAGCAGTTATCATTGTCATACAACACTGCACACATGGCAACCAACTGAAATGTTCCCCTTGGATGTGACCAAGCACCGAACAAGTAGTTTAACCAACCAAAAACATGATCTGTGAACCAGCTTTGTTTCTTTGCGTGTCTTGTTATAGAATTCCAGTGTAGCTAATATGGATTCACAGATAGTTGTCACTAACCAGGGCACTGGGGACAGCCATTGTCATCTGCAGGATAGATGACACATGTAATATATTTGCCGCTGTTTATGATAACCTTGCCTCTATGGGGTTGACAAACAAATGTACATCCGTATGGATGTATCCATTTGTAAAATGTTCTTGTAAGTTGATTTAGATAGTAGTACAATGCATGCTGCCGGGATTACAATGCTGATAACTGGAGGACCACGCTACCAGCTTCACAGGAAAACTGACAGTTCAGTGAATGACACCCTTTGCAGTTATGTTTCTCTACAGTGCATCTTCAGATGATACCTCCATGGCCATGTTTGTGTAGTCAGTAGTACAGGATGTGCTCATAATGTACATTACCTTTTGGAAATGTCTCATGGCTGATTGTTGTTTGACTGCTTTTTGTTGGAATGTTATATAACTCTCCACCTCACAATGCATTCTAAACAGGGAAAAAGTCCATGACTTGGGAGCCCATAGTCTGGGAAACCACTATGGTGCCATCCACATGCCATATGGTACTGGAGTCATCACTATGCCAAATACCACACAGGCTTTTGAATCTTGTGTGACTAGATATCCCGACAGGCTGTGTGCTGTCATGTGGGTTGCATGCTCATGACATGCAGTCTGCACCAACTCTCTGTCCAGTTCAGAGATTTGGTCCAACAGGATCACCTATCTTGCTATCATCTTACTGCCCAAGGTTCGGACTGTACTAACAGCTAAGTATCTGCACATTAACTTAGTGCACAATAGGAGGTGCACATGCATCATTTCCATTTTTTCTGTCTGACAAATGCTAGAAATATTTGGCATGCACCAGTAGTTTTACATCTACCTCAAAAGAGCTCAGTCTCTTTATATACTGTCTCAGAATCAGACACACTGCAGACAGTTACCATATAGCAGTATGTTTCTTTCTTTACATAAGGAATGTACAGTTCTTCCTTTGGAATTATTATGTTGCAATATGTTTGCAAATTTGGCGCTGTCAGCTGTGAGTTGCATAAATTGTGTTGGAATCCTGCCTAAACCATATGCTGTTTCTAATCTAGAAGTCTTAGTGTAAGTTAAATGTTATAAATTGCCTTGTCATAATCTCTTCTGGTCATCTGGTTTAAAAAGGTCAGTTGATCAGCCCACTCCCTTCTTAAAATAAAGTACAAATAAATGAATAACTGAATGATGAAGAATATCTTAACAAAGATTCACCAAGAAGAAAAGCAAAATCATGTATGAGACACAGAACTACCATAGTGTATTAAATTATGGGAACCAACATATGAAAGGTGAACTTCAGGTGATCAAGGCTTGTAAACTTAAAGCATTTGTGATGGGTAAAACACAATGTATTGAGGCACTTTTCCCCAGTTGTAAGGACATGGCAACTGCTGTTGGAACTGTAGTACTTGTATCAACTGTGGAGGCTACATTCCAGGAGAATTAGAAGTACAGGGGTACAGAAGAGGGAAGCTACAATGTGCACACTGTTCTCCAAATGCATACCAAGGAGTGCAGAAGTACTTTAATTTATACTGTGGAGAAATTGAAGGTTATTGCGAAATAAAAGGTTTCTGAGGTGAAGGGAAGAGTGCCTCTTGGATGGGGATGCTCAAAAACAACGGTTCACTGCAAAGCAAAAGAGGCCAAACAGCTGTGAAGAAGTGCCCTTCAAAACAGCAAGATTATGAAAAGATCTCCCACACAAGATGTTTGGAAAACTGAAGACTAAATTCAAAAATGGATGGTATAGTCAGGAAGGTGTAGTGGTTAGGAAAAGCAAGGGAAAGTCACAGATCATTAATTGAGGAAATGGACAGCTTACACTGGGCACACCTTTTTCTTCTAACAGTTTCTAACTGTTATGTTTCTAAGCAACAGCTGCAGTAAAATGTATACTCCATCTGCAGTCTGTGGCATGACTTGTCATTTATGCTGCAAGCAGCCCAACCCCATTTTCTCAATACTGCTCATTTATATAAGTGTTTGTCTGGTTTCAGGATACTTTCTGTTGACAGTACTAAAACATAATGTGATAAAACAGTGACTATCTCCAAAGGTACTTACTTTTTAGTTACAAGCTACTTTGAATTATTGATATCTGAGCAGTGTTATAAAATAGTGACCATCTCCATAAATGTGCACCTTTTAATTACAGGCTTGTATCAACAATACTGAAACACAAGTGTGATTAAATAGTGACTATCATCATAAGCACTATCTTTTTTTTGGAAATTAAAACAGTTTTGAACAGTCATGTGGATAACTATTTGGTAAATGGTGAACAGATTTAACATCAGAACTTTAAATGTCCTGAATTCTTTGATCAAGAAAAATTAAAACATTTTATGGAAAATGTTTGGCTTTCGTTTGATGTACCTTGGTACTGATAATCTGAATTTCCTTTTCATTGACCTAGATTGAAGACCCATGTATGGCCAAACCTCAGGTGCTATTTTTTCATTAAATAATTTGATACTTTGGGGTCACTCTTCTTCTTTCAGCTTTTTCACGGTTAGGGGTCGGCACAGCAGATCACCTGTCCGCTCTACATATGCCATTTAATTCTCACTTATAAAACAGATATCAAAATGTTTCACTGGGCATCAAAAATCTCTTTCCCATGCCCCTTCTACTACAATTTACCTGGTACACTCATTAATATGCTTCCAAATGGTGTGCGATTACGTATTGTTACCCTCAGTGGGCAGTGACTTGCTGACCTGCTTTAAATCAAAAGTTCAAAACAACGAACTGTAGTAGATGACATAACATGCATTTCAACTGCATCTTGAATTTTATGGTCATAACCATTCATGTTTCTATGTTTCACCATGGTTTTCATTGAGAGTGCTCTGAGCCCTCAGTCCCACAGACACCAACAGTCTCACTATTTAATCATATTCAGGAAATGGTTTCACAAGTTCTGCAGAAAACTCACTGCTAATGGCCAAATGAAGAAATTTTACTATCACCAATATTTATGAGGTTTGGTTTCAAAATGCCTGCAATTAAAATATTATGAAAAATTCATAAAATGGTGAAATCATAAACACTTGAACATATTTTCTGTTTTAGTTATACTCATTCAGTAAAACTTCTAATATTCAGAATACAGATGTTCAGTGGAACCATTGTATTAAATTATGTCTAATAGGAATTTCACTTCACTTTATTATTTTGATTTAAATATCATGGTATATATGAAAAATTGGGTAATGCACAAGGCAGCATGATTACACCCCAAGTTTGGGAAAAATACAACTTTGTTAAGTATTCATCTGATGTCATATAGGTGCTTAGCAAAGTTTTGTTATGCACCTTTCAGCACTTTTAAGCTCTGGTTTCACCCTAGACGATACCAGTGGCCACCCCAGACCACTATCTAAAGCATTTTATATCTTCTAAAGCTGTTTTATACTTTGCTGTCATATGATGGCTGTCATGTCAAGGAAAAGTGTGGCAGAGTAATATGTCTAACAGCGTTTAAAGCTGCTTGTTCATCATCTGGACACTTCACTTTTGATCACTGTCTGTTTAGCTTGCTAAGTGTTTTACAAATTTCAGAGATTCATGCTCTAAAGATAAAGCTTCATACACTGCAAAGAATTATGATTGGTTCTCTCCAATCATAACTACTTATTATGTATTCTCAACATGGATGCCAAAATTCATCTGTTGAGCAGAACGCATTTCTTGACATACATCCTCAGACGTAATACGGTGATTATGATGAGTCCTGATTGTTATCCTGTGTGTTATAGGTCAGACTAAAGCATTCTCCTTTATACTGTGGAATTAGATGTTTCATGCATAACTCAGCCACTGTTCAGACATACAGTGTACACAGACACACGTGTGAATCATGTCTCATGCAATATAATGCCTCAGCAAAGAAAACAAACAACCTTGTGGTGAATGTCAGAGATAATGAGGCAGATATCATGGTGTATGTGTGGGACACCATGATGCTGTTACAGCACAGTACCTGCTGCCTTTGACTCACTGGTTCAGACTGTGAGCATAGAGAACTGCTGGGGTTACATGACATCCTCCTGGTGCTCTGGTTTCCTCCTAAATTCCAAAAAGACATGCAGTAGTTGGATTGGGCACTTTAAATTGGCCATTGGTGTGACTGTGCACATGAGTATCTGGTATGGAAGAACAGTCATTGCAGGGCTAGACACCTGGTGGTTTGAACCTTGGTTTTTGATGATTGTCACTGTTGAGATGACACCCTGACCCCAAGTGCAGAAAAATGGGAAAAGGAGTTGTGGATGGATGGATGAATGAATTACTTACAAGATGTAAGTGCTTAAGTACTATGGAGTTCCACAGTCACATGTAGAGACATAGGTACAGTACATAAATGGAGGGGGGGGGCTGTTCATAACACTAAATGCAAATGTTTACCAGGTACATTAAGGGGGGAGTCTGTGATCATATTAATGTGCATAGCATAGAGTAGCATACACATCCACTTACTAACATGGCCACATAAGGGAGACAACACCCTGAAAAGTTCTCTTGACAGGTGAATGAAGTGCTACTACAGACCCTCTGCACACATGGCATGTACCTGTTTGGCAAAGGTGCTGCAGAAAATATTACCAGGACCAGATATGGCATGGACTTGTGCAGCATGGAAAATGATGTTAGTAATCTTAACAGGTCTCTATAATAGGTGCAATTAAAGCAAAGAAAAAGCACGGAGCATTGGGGGTGAGCAATCAACATAGCAGGGGCTCACTTAAGTCAAGGAGTATTTGGTGTTACTCTGCCACTAAGGGGTTGCAGCCTCTCATGCTTGGGGGTTGCTCAGCTGTAGGAGCTGGGCTGACACCAAGCCAATGTGTGTCATTAGAGGAAGTACCATGTCCATTGTACTATATTGTAGCACACACTGTGGTATGACCAGGCTGAAGTTTTGACCAAGTCCCACCTGCATCACATGGTTTGTCTGTCAGTGTTATTTTCAAGTGTAGCACTATACATATCGTGGGGGGGGGGGTAGTTATAGAGACAGGCATGTGGGATGACAGCGATGTCATGTGTGGTCATGCTTTTACAGATTCCACTGGTGGAGGGTCCAGCAGAAAGGGACAACACAGGACTTCTGTATGGCTCATGTCAGCCGTGCACCTAAGGCTGATTATGAGGATGATTGTAGCAACATCCAAGTGGCACATTACAAAGACACAGTGGCACTGTCTGTATTCATTAGCATGCGCTGCATACCTGCTATTCTGAGCATTTTGCAGCCATACTGACCATTTACAATTTCTGAGTAATTCTAAAACATAGACAGTATGGCTGCAAAATGCTATACTGTCTATGTATAGCATTTTGCAGCCCTACAGCCATACTGACCATTTACAATTTCTGAGTAATTCTAAAACATAGACAGTATGGCTGCAAAATGCTATACATAGACAGTATAGCATTTTGCAGCCATACTGTCTATGTTTTAGAATTACTCAGAAATTGTAAATGGTCACTACCTTGCACAGTATAATGCACTAACCATCTGTGAATCCGAGTCACTGTCCTGTGGAGAAAGCATAATCATTTCCCCTGTCCTGTCCTGTTGGGACTGTACTGTGTTGCTTACCTGTTTCTGTCTTTACTTCCAACACCTGCCCCCTTGCGTTTAACACTTTCTTCAGTTTCATTGCACTCTCACATGTCTGTGCATAAGGTCAGTAAATGGCTTTACACTCACCTGTCCACTAGTTCCCCTGTGTGAACTAGTGCCCACACAAGCATACGCGACTTCCATTAAGGCCATAACATGACTATTTCAATATTTAAGCTTTACTTTTAAGTAGACAAAATACTTAATTTTCTTAATAGTGATAACCATTTCAAAAAGTGCCTCCCACCAGGGAAACAGAGTTCCTCCTTCCAGTTTGGCACCTGTCTTTGTAGGAATTTAGGGTTGTGCTACTGTTATTGGAGATGTAAATAGTATATAATGTGTGTGTGCTTTCATCAAATAAAAATACATTGCCAATTCTATGCTCCTGTCTGCCAGCCTTAAAATGAAATAAAATAGCAGATAGCATATTGGATTCTTGGGAATAATCATTTTGTTTCACTTGAAAAAGTGAAATGTTGAACCTTGGCATGTGTCACTGTAGACATAACTATAGGGGCATGACACAGGAACAAACCTCAAACTGTATTTATGACTTTGGTTTACTGTCTCAGAAGAGTAGGTTAATATTTATTCAGAATGCTTATCTGTCTCATGTTTCCATGACACTGACACTGTATGAAACTGCATTTTTTCTCAGACCTGACAAGCCACAAACAAATGACTAACTGACCTAGTTTCTGCAGTGAACGTGACAGAAAATTCATACAGCACTAATAAAACTAGCATAAGTGATGGAACAAGTGAGGCAGACATCGCTGTGCCATACAGGGATAATAACAATCCTCCAAGTATATAAACATGTAACTGTCACATCATGTTGGTCCCATATCATCTTGCATTCAATTAAATATCTTGGAAACAAGGCTTATTTTAAGAGCATTTTTAAAATTATATTATTATTCCTGTGTGATTTGTACTTTATTGATTTTTCTTCCTTTCAGCTTAAAATACTATGAACAATTGAAGAGCAGATGCTTCTCTCCATCAGGGAGACTCTTGTGGCCTGGACTTATACAGCTGCTATTAAGTATATTTCATAACTTTATTTTGCCTGCCTTGTGCCCAGGCTAGAACTATGAAGAGTCCTTTGGATCAAATATTTACCTGGTTACTAATTTCTGCTTTTTAATCAGTATGCACTATTGCACAGAATGAGCGTGTGAGAATGAGTCAGTAAATATGCTTGTGAAGCTTGCTGCTAGACATGAAACACTTGTAAATTCCTTTTAAAAACAAGGACGGCAAACATGAGCATTTGTTAGCACTTGGTCTGCATGCAATGCATAATCCATTAAATGCAACCTATTGCCACACATAAATCTCTATGCCCAGTGATCAGTCTTATCAGCAGTACCATGATCTAGCCATTATTCACAGACACTAATGTCCTGGATCATCACAAAATTACCACCTGCCATAAACTCCAGATTCCTAAAATCTAGACATACCACATAGTAAGGTGCCACAAATCATCCCACAACATGGCATCCCAGTATTTCCTCCAGAACAGCATTATAATTTTCTGCTACTCTTTCTCTGAAGGAATCTTTCTGTTGTAAGCCAGGCATGGTTCACCCCTCAGCAATTTATAGGAAACTGAGTAGAGGGAAGGGGCTTTAAGGCACGCTGCATAAGACAGGTTTGTTATGCCTTGTATTCTTTTTTTAAGGAACCTGTGAGGTTGCTACGGTTGTTGCATATGCTTGGTCAGGTACATACTGAAGGGAGCATTGTACTCTGCAATTGGTCTGATAAGGGTAGAGTACAGTGGGATAGTGACCTCTTTGGACCTAGATGACATGTCCTTCCTTATAAGTTGCACAATACAGAAAGATTTCCTGACCACTGTGACAATGTGGTGGTCGAAGGTAAGGCTACTATCTATGTGTGTGCCCAGATCCCTTACCACTGTATCAACTCTTAGGGGTGTATTATCAACATGATAATTAGCTGGAATGGCTGACCTCTCAAAGGGTACAATTATGCATATCTTAACATTGAGTTTAAGACCATGGCTTTGGCACCATTTGTTAATCAGAGACAGACCTTCTTGAAGAGTGCTAGTGTCTACAGGGGAGTCCATGCTAACCCCCAACTTGCAGTCAACTGAAAACTTAGCCATAAACCTTCTGCATTTGCTACCATGTCAGAGAAATAGATGTCAGAAAGGAGTAGGCCGAGTACCAAGCTTTGAGGGACTCCACTAATGACCGGCCTCTTGGCGGAGGTGGCTTCACCTATTTTTGACCTCCTGGGTCCTATCAGTGAGACAGTTGGCTATCCAGCAGGTGATGAAAAGGTTTGTACCTAAATTAGTGAGCTTGTCTATAATGCCTAAGTGCTTTTTTTTTTTGTTGGCGTTGGTCAGATTTTCACAGCTTCATTTTTTTCAGCCTTTAGTTTCACTGTCTTTTGTCCTGTTGCATAGCCCAAATATTGGGCTTCTGCCATATATAACTTTCACTTAGCTGGGTTAAATATCAATCCAACTTGAAGAGATTTTAAATATGCTTCAACTTTTGGTAGATGACTTTCCCAGTCTTCAGGGACTATAACAGTGTCATCTAGGTGCACCGCTGCTTATCTGAGGTCTAAAACTGTTATCCATTGGCCTCTGAAATACTGAAGACAGAGGCCAAAAGGCAGCACTCTGTAATGGAAGAGCCCGTCTGCTGTGCAAACTGTCATTTTCCCTGTAGAAGATGACAACAGTGAGACAGCCTTTGGTTAAGTCTAAAGTGGATAGAAATTTTACTTTGCCAAATTTCTCAGTCAAGTTATCCTCTTGAGAAAGGTAATATATATCAAATTTAGATGTGCTATTTAATTTCTTGAAGTAATTGCAAAACTTGATAGGCCATTCAGGCTGGAGTAACAGTGCAGTGAGAGTATTCCACTTGCACCAGGATTCTTCTGTAACCTCAAGTTTAGGCATTTGTGTACTTTGTCCCTAACTTCTTAGGTTCATAGGTTGGTACTAGGCTATCAGACATTATTTGGCATTGAGACTCTGGTATTGGCAATGTTTTTAAGTATACCTTCTTTCCAGGCACGGTTTCTGTTTTGTTCATATGCTGACTACACAGTGCTCAGGCCCTAAAGCCTTCAAGGAAGACCGATCCTCTGAATGTTGAACTGTATCTACAATATCCTGTTCATTCATTAAGGATGTTTTAAAAACCTTCAGTGAAGGAGACTTGCATATACAACATGGTCTTTTATTCCAAAGAATTGGGATTTTTGTGTAATACATGATCCCTTTACTCCTGTTCTATAACTTGAAACTTTATACTTGCAATTTGAATATTTATGTGCTCTGGTATTCCCATTAATATCTAAATTCACAGTAGCTAATGTCATTCTTCAGAGCACTATTAGCCATAATTAACTTCCCCTCTCAAGTACTGATAATGGGTATTAAAGAGACTTAACCTTTTACATCTGTCATCATAAAGTACTTGGATAAAAATGGCACCTTTTGCAAACATTCTCTGTAGTGATTCACTCCTTTCAGTTGTTCAGTATTATGTGAAATGAAAATGCTTTTCTATCCCAGAATTTGTCTAATAAATGTTTTATACAACTGAACAAAATATTGAGCATCTCTTAAAGTAATGTTCATAACTGTCACATAGCTTTTGAAACAACTGATTTGACATGTCTTTAAAAAGTGAAATTTGGAGTAATTAATATGTCCAAATCAATATATACTTCCACCTTAGTTAACATAGCACCTTGTATTAATAATGGCTTTCATGGAATATATTATTCAAAAAAAACGTAGGATTACATTTATTAATACCAAAGTTTATACTAAAGCGACTGGCCCAGTTAGTTATTTCAGCCAAATAATTATTAATACCCTCAAAATCATTTGTATCAGTAATTACAAAACCTAATTTACAATTATTGGCATATATATTTAGCCATTAGATTTTGTTTCTGGAGAATCTAGAAAAAACAATATTAAATAATAACGGACCCAAAACGGATCCTAGCAGGATGCCATTCAGTACTAGCAGTGCATCTGAACACCACCCCTGACCTCTGACTGGATTCTTCTTGTTATGTTGACCTACACTGGTTTTACTAGACATTTCTGAGAGTGAGTCTTCATTTCTGACCATAATGTTTTTCACTTGTTATTTCTTGAAACCCAGATAATGTTTCCTATATTTAGACTTCAGGAACCTTAGCTAACCCTGCAAACATACTTACTACAGAAACTCCTGTTTCTCTCAGTGATTAAAGTACATTTATGTGTTATAACTCTCCATGCCTCCTTTTCCTAATTATCTTGCCTTATAATTCATTTCACTAACTTTGTTACTTCAAAAAAGCATTTCCACTTTGCAAGAAACTTGTTTTTCAACAGTGGTTACTGGGCTGTAGTGATAGCACCACAACTACAATTGTTACAAAGTGATGATACTTCCACTGCTTTGACATCCAGATGGCAGGATGCCACCAACTGTGACATCAAGATGGACACTCTTTCTCTATGGCTGCATAAGACTCCTCCCAGGGTTGGTGCAGCTCTGATGAACAATAAGGCACTTTTCTCATTGTGGGGAAACTTGGCTACATTGAGCCCGACCTGTAGTTAGAAACATCTACCTGTACAATTAATTATTGACTATAATCAGGATTGGCTAAAATAAATGCTAACCATTTTCTGGTTACGTTCAAGGATACCCATCTGCAGCTCTTAGTCAAGTTACTATTATTTAGATACAAAGCAAAAACATTTTAAAAAAATTTGACTGTTTGATTTCATGTAGCCTACAAAGGAGTGGATGTTTCCTTCTTTCTTTCTTTTTTTTAACAAGAAGCATCTTTATTAAATTATCACTTATGACATAGGCAATCATACATTTTGTGAAGGCGGACAGCCTAGCTAGATAGAATTTTGTAGATAATTCTATGTCATTTGTAAGTATTAATATAATCCACAGGCTTGGTTTACAAATGTAAATAGAACTATATGTTATGATTAAACTATATGTTGTGTTGAGCTTGAAAATGTAACCACAGTGCACTCTGCTGGAAGAAAGCTGATAAGTCAAGCATTACATGACTGTTTGATCTCAAGCTTGGAGACAGGATGTCTGGGCCAGGAAATTATTTCTATTGTCTTGACTTAAGAGAAAATTACTAAGGTTTTACATGTATAATGTCTTTTATTGATGTGGTTTCCTGGCCAGGTGCAGCTTACTAAAAAAATTAAATTTTGAGTTTCTGTTAGCCTGGGTACCAGAGAAATGTCAAGAATGATGCAATGTGAAATGATGCAGCAGTACAGTGTTATCAATTTAAGACTTTCTCAGAGATAAAGAATTAGGCATTTTGTCTGAAGAACATCACTCACCAGCACTTGCTTGCTCTGTTAAGTAAGAGATTTATTTAGAACAATGATTTATCTTAGAGATAGATATAAATAGCCAGATTACTCTGTCTGTTTTCTATATTTATGTCAGACTATCCTACAATATTATTTTAAAGTTTCCTGTGATGTCTGAAATCTGTAATGTCATTGTGTTGAAGTAATAAGTATTGTCTTGTGTTTTTATTATTCATTATTAAATAGTTTAAACATTTCAACTGTGGCTGTTTTGTGTAGAGATAATTTAAGCTCTAGAGTACTTGCATGTATTCGGTGATACTGTCCAAACCACTCCAATAGCTTTAGCCCTGGATCACTCTTACTATTTGGACAACAGTAATATTGCACAGTGAAATTGGCCACCCTTTGGGAAGGGTCTTATAGTAGCTGATATTAGTGGGTGGAGGCAGTGATTTCTACCTTATAGTCTGGAGAGAAGGGGGACATAGCTAGAGAACTTGTGCCAGCCTTCCTCAGGAGTGTCTGTGTGTTTGTATCTAACTCATATATCAAAGTGTGTGTGTGTCAGCTACTTGGGCAAGGACACAAAGCACTGGTTGGACAGAGAGGGTGCTGGAGGTTTTGGCTTGACCACTAGTCTGAGATCTGTACCCTATAGCTGTGCCAGTGGGGAGTCTTACTGGGGATCTGGAGAAGAAGAGAGAGACCAGCCCCAGACTGACTGTGATCTCTGTGTGCTCTTAAGGGAAATTGTACTTTACTGTGTGCGTACTTGTTATCCTTCCCAATGTGCATGCCCCTCACTGGTCCTAGTGGTGAGGATTGAGGCTCATGGATTACTGGGCCAGCGTACAGGCGTCACATATTATTTGTTTGGCAGTGGTGGGATATCCACATCAAAATTAATTGTTTGATAGTGATGAGTTAGCCACATCACTTACTAATTGGCTTGTAGTGGTGTGGATAGTGAATTCCTGTAGCTTGTGTACAGTGATCATTGAAAGTGTTTTGTACTTAAATCAGCCATGCAGTGAATATTCAGAGTTCAGATCACAATTGTTTTATTTCTTTTGTTAGCTTAGTTAGTCAGGGAGAGCAGGCAAGCATGTCAGCAAAGGAGTATGGCAAGCTGGGTTCATATTATAAGCACAAATACTGAATTGCACGAACACGTATTGAATGACACGTAAAGGGCGAAAGTCCAAAACATCGAATCCCAAACACAACAAAACCAACAAACAAATACTGTCACTAACTGTTGTATGCAGGGGGCAAGCCCCCCTGCACACCCCACACCCCCTCTACTTAAACATACCAACTCCGTGATTGCACTCCATTGAAACAAAGGGAAGAATTCCCTATGGCGGTATCCGTTCATACCTTCAATATTGTGAATTTTTGCTCTTTACATGTCACTCAATATGTGTTCGTGTGATTCAGTTTTCGTGCTTATAATATGAACCCATCAAGCTGACAAGGAGCCAGTTGGCTGAGATCTGCCAGGCTAAAGAACTGTTGCATAGAAACCTGACTAAGGCAGACATGATTGCAGCTTTGGTCACAGCTACATCAAAAAACAGCAATCAGGAGGATGATCAGACTGGCCGTGGAGATGTACACCACTCAAAGAATGGACAGCTCAACCTTTCTGCACAGGACTTAAAAATCCATCTAGAGCTAAAGAGACTTGAGTTGGAGGCCAGCCATTTGGAAATGGAAGCTTTGGAGAAGGAGAGGCAGAGGCAGCATGAAAAGGAGATGCTGACTTTTTGCCAGAATCATGGAGGTAATGGGGAAGGGAGTAACCAGACCCCAGAAGCACAAAAGGTCAGTAAATGTCTTCCACAGTTTACAGAGGTGGATAATGTTGATAGTTTCATTCATATGCTTGACAGGGTACGTAAACAGTATGATGTTGACCAAAGGCTCTAGGTACGGTTCCTGACCCCCTTACTCCATGGTAAAGCTGTAAATGTATGTTCCAAATTAGCTGGCATTAAACTAACACCTGAATCTTGTAGGAAACAGTTTTGTGAGCATAGACGTAGGGCAGATGAAAGTGTGTGTGAATAGGTTGCTGAACTGAGCACTTATTTTTATAGGTGGATGAGTGGATGTCAGGTCACCACTTTTGAAGGGTTGGCAGACCTTTTGGTGAGGGAACAAACCCTGAGCACTTTGCCTGAAGACATGAGAATCTGGTTAGCTGCTAGACAATGTGCTACTTCAGATGAGTTGGGGAAGAAGGGAGGACCGATACCTAACAAGAAGGGCATCCCTGCACAGGAAAGGGACCCCCCAGTACTGCTCATGGGTCTAAAGGAACCCATGGTGGGCAGCCCGGACTGCCCCAACAGAATCTGCCAGTAGCAGGGGAAGCCACTAGCCCAGGTCATGTCCAGGACCTAGGGTTAAATGTTTTGAATGCAACCAATGGGGCCATGTGGCATATAGATGTCCACGGAGGCAAGGTGGGAAACAAAAGGTGAGAGAGCCAGTAAGTGGGAAAGACAAAATGCCAACAGTAGGTTGTTTTGAGACAACAGGGGTACCAAACTACCATCCTGCAGATGTCCTGATAGGGGAAGGATTTGGATGAGGCAGTACCATGTGTTAATGCAGTTACATGCATTCAGGCTTGGAGACAAGCATGTGGGTCTGGTAGCCTGGGCGAGACCCAGTCAGATCTCACACTTGCAGCCAGGACTGGTGAGGTGGTTACTTCAGGGAGGGAGCTACCCTGTAGCATTGAGACTGAAGGTGAGCCACAGCTTCTTGTGGGTACTGATGGTTCTTTGAACAGAGTGACTGCAAACGTAGAGGTGAGTAGTAGTTCCCAGGATGACAGTGAGGCACAGCTGTCAGACGATACCAGACTTGCTGTGGAAGGGGAGCTGGGAAAGGTTAGAAAGAGACAGTTGGGACAGGCTCAACTCTCAGACCCTACATTGCAAGGCCTGAGGCAGGTAGCTAGTGAGGCACCTGATTCTCAAGGGAAGGGGGAATCTGTATACTGGGACAAAGGTTTACTGTATAGAGAGTGGACCCCTGAGGGAGGGCAAGAGAGTGAGAGAATACAGCAGTTGGTAGTGCCCGGAGCCTACCATCTGGCACTTCTAGCCACAGTCCATGATATTCCCTTTGCTGGTCATATGGGCATAAAACATACAAAGAGACATATTATGCAGAATTTTTATTGGGCTGGGATTTCCAGAGATGTAACAGGGCACTGCAGGACATGTGAGCAATGAAGGTGAAAGTTCCCTTGATGCCTTTGCCTATGCTTGAAGAGCCATTTCAGGGGGTAGCTATCCCAAGTTCCACAGGGAAAAAGTATATGCTAGTGGTAGTAGATTATGCTACAAGATACCCTGACACAGTGGCTTTGTCCTCCATTGAGGCAGAAAAGGTGATAAATGCTTTGTTAGAGATTTTCAGCAGGGTAGGTTCCCAAAAGAAATACTGACTGACAGAGGTGCCAATTTCATGTCAGACCTGCTGGCTTGTCTGTGGAAGCACTGTGGGGTGAAGCACCTGTAGACCACCCCCTACCATCCCCAGACTAATGGTTTTCTTGAGGGGTTAAACTCTACACTCAAGCCCATGCTATGGGCATTTGCAGGCCAGTTTAAGAGGGAGTGGGATAAATATTTTTCCCATCTATTGTTTGCTTACAGCGAGGTTCCCCAGGAATCCACAGGTTTTTCACCCTTTGAATTGTTGTATGGGCAATTCATGATGAGTGGAAAGGTGAGTGTGAATCCCACAAGGAGTCTGTTGTGGCATATGTCCTAAACCTCAGGACAAGGCTCAGGGAACTCATGAGCTTGGCCCAGGAGAACCTGGCAGAAGCCCAACAGCAGAAAAAGGTCTGGTATGACAGGAATGCTCAAGCTAGAGAGTAGGGCAGCAGGTAGTGGTTCTCATTCCTGTCAGACACAATGAGCTGTAGACAGCTTGAGAGGGACCCTTTAAAGTGGTAAGGAAGGTCTGTGATGTTAACTACATGGTAGAACTGCTAGACAGGAGGCGGGGGGGCACAAATTGTACATTGTTAACATGATGAAACCATACCATGATAGGGAGGCCCTTGTGCTGAGTATTGCAGTGGATTGCATGAGTCTGAGGGAGATCTGTTGACTGATCTCCTCAGTGGGGCTCAGAATGACACCTCAATAGGAGAGATAGCAATGTCCCAGCAACTATCTTCTACCCAGGTTCGAGAAATTTGAGCAGTGTTACAGGAGTTTGGGGACATGTTCACTGGGAAACCAGGGTGCACCCACCTGGTGCAGCACCAAGTGGATACAGGATCCCAAAGGCCTATTAGGCAGGGCCCTTACAGAGTGCCTGAGAGAGTTAAACACACTCTGTGGGAGGAGATACAGGAAATGTTGTAACTAGGGGTAATTCAAGAGTCCAACAGTCCCTGTGCCTCCCCAGTAGTGCTGGTGCCAAACACGGATGGCAGCACCAGGTTCTGTGTGGACTACAGGAAATTAGTCACACAGAGTCAGATATTTACCCCATGTCTAGGACAGATGAGGCCCTAGAGCAACTGGGTGGGGCTAAGTATCTTACAATTATTGATCTTACCTAGGGTTACTGGCAGGTGCTGTTGACTCCCAGTGCTAGAGAGAGGTCAGCCTTTGTGACTCCTTTTGGCTTGTATGAGTTCACAAAGATGCCCTTTAAGATGAAGAATGCCCCAGTGACTTTCCAGAGGCTAGTAGATCATATCCTAGCAGGAGTAGGAGGGTTTGCCCTTGCTTACCTAGATGATATTGGCATCTACAGCCCTTCCTGGCAAGAGCACCTTCAACATGTCAGGGAGGTGCTGGGCAAACTACAGAGGGCAGGGTTGACCATTAAGCCAAGCAAATGTCAGGTGGGTATGGCAGGGGTCTCCTATCTGGGACATAGAGTGAGGAGTGGTAAAATCAGGCCAGAACTTGCCAAAGTGGAAGCCATTCAGGCATAGCCTGCACCTGTTACCAAAAAGCAGGTGAGGGCATTCTTAGGGACAGCAGGCTACTACAGAAAGTTTGTCCACAGTTATAGTACCATAGCTGCTCCTCTCAAAGGCATGACTAGGAAAAGCAGGACAGATAAGGTAGTGTGGACCACAGCATGTGACCAGGCATTCCAGAAGCTTAAAGAAGCTTTTGGAGGAACCCCTGTATTAGCCAATCCAGATTACAGTAAAGAATTTGTTGTGCAGGTGGATGCTTTGAACCATGGGGTGGGGGCTGTACTTAGCCAGATTTCTTCAGAGGGAGAGGAGCACCCAGTGGTTTATCTCAGTCATAGGCTGCAACCCAGGGGGGAATGTTATGCAGCTGTAGAAAAGGAATGTCTAGCCATAGTGTGTGCACTGCAGAAACTTCAGCCTTATCTGTATGGACAAACATTCACTGTAGTTACAGATCACAATCCCCTAACATGGTTAAACTGAGCCAGGCAGCAAAATGCCAAGTTTCTAAGATGCAGCCTACGATTGCAAGCATATCATATGTCAGTGAAGCACCACAGTGGGGTTGGCAATGGCAATGATGATGGGGACTCAAGACATGGAATGGGGTAAGGTGTACTCAGAAAGACCTATCCCTCTCATGCAATGTTTCTCAAGGGTCACTTGGAAAACTAGCTTGAGTTCTTGGGGGGAGATATGTGAAGGCTGCCAGCCTAGCTAGATAGAATTTTGTAGATAATTCTGTCATTTGTAAATATTAATATCATCCACAGGCTTGGTTTACAAATGCAAAGAGAACTATATGTTATGATTAAACTATATGTTGTGCTGAGCTTCAAAAATGTAACCACACTGCACTCTGATGGAATAAAGTGGATAAGTCAAGCATTGCATGACTGTTTGATCTCAAGCTCAGAGACAGGATGTCTGGACCTGGAAATACTTCCTATTGTCTTGATTTAAAACAATGAGTGAGAAGGTCACACTGAAAAAGCAGTCTACTGTGGTCTGTCTCTGTCTCTGCAGTAAGTGGGGGCTATTGTGTTTCACTTCATTGATATTCAGTGTGAAACTCTTAGCCTAGAGGGTTTCTCTGTATGTTTAAGTGTTAGTCACATATCTTTGAATTTATTACTGCTCAATATCTGAGTTGTTTGGCTTCTGCTACATGCCTACAATCAACTGCATTACTAGCTGAGTTAAGTACAAACTTGCAGTATTAAAGATTGCGCTGCATTTTATTTTTCTGTCTATTTAATTGTTTCATTGAATATTGTGGTCTGTGTCTCTCTGTAGTTATTTATTTATTTAATTGTTTCATAGAATACTGTGGTCTCTCTCTCTCTCTCTCTGTCTCTGCAGTAAGTGGGGACTATTGTGTTTCACTTTATCGATATTCAGTGTTAAACTCTTAGCCTAGAGGGTTTCTCTGTATTTATAAGTATTAGTCATGTATCTTTGAATTTATTACTGCTCAATATCTGAGTTGTTTGGCTTCTGCTACATACCTACAATCAACTGCATTACTAGCTGAGTTAAGTACAAACTTGCAGTGTTAAAGATTGTACTGCATTTTATTTTTCTGTCTATTTAATTGTTTCATAGAATACTGTGGTCTCTCTCTCTGTCTCTGCAGTAAGTGGGGTTATTGTGTTTCACTTCATTGATATTCAGTGTTAAACTCTTAGCCTAGAGGGTTTCTCTGTATTTATAAGTGTTAGTCACATATCTTTAAATTTATTACTGCTCAATATCTGAGTTGTTTGGCTTCTGCTACATACTTGCAATCAACTACATTACTAGCTGAGTTAAGTACAAACTTGCAGTGTTAAAGATTGTACATTTTATTTTTCTATTTGTTTCATTGAATATTGTGGTCTGTGTCTCTCTGTAGTTATTTATTTTTCTGTTTAATTTTTTCATAGAACACTGTGGTCTCTCTCTGTCTCTGCAGTTATTTCTCGCCCACCCTCCCTGTTTTTGTTCTGGTATTAATCTTGGTGGCTTTGGAATTGCCTGCCCCTCCTGTAAACTTGTGTTTGAACACTCCTCCTGGGTCTGTCTCATTTGCTCACTCCACTGAGTACAGTGAGATCATATTTTGACTTCAGACACTCCTACCAGTCCCATCTGTTCAGCTCTATCCCAGCTCTATTCCAGTCTAGTGCCACTTGCTCATTCTACCTAATACAGAGAGAACATTTGTGAAGGACAAGCCACTTAGGTCCTTAATTTTGAATTTTCTTCTGTTTCTCCTTTCTTCCTTTCCACTTTCCAAATAAATTCTAAGCTTGTTTCCTGCCTTTCCTGTAACTAGTCTAGTCCAGATACAGATTTGCTGTAACCAGCACTGTATGTAAGCTTCTGAGCCCCGAAAGCCTTTCTGTGTTGGAGGGAAGCCTTCTAGCTTATCAGTGGGAGCAGTAAGCACTAGGTAGCCTATCTACCACAAGAGTGGTTTCTGGCCCGGAAAGTGTAGTTTATTAGCTGTTTGGGCAGTTTTCCATCTCTTTCAACTTTCTGGTTTAAAAGCCTGTGATTGCGCTTGGTTCCCACCTTTCCTGTAACTAGTCTAGTCCAGATACAGATTTGCTGTATCCAGGACTGTTTGTAAGCTTCTGAGCCCCCAAGCCTTTCTGTGTTGGAGGGAAGCCTTCTAGCTTATCAGTGGGAGTGGTAAGCACTAGGTAGCTTGTCTACCACAAGAGTGGTTTATGGCCCAGAAATTGTAGTTTATTGGCCGTCTGGGCAGTTTTTCCATCTCTTTCAACTTTCTGGTTTAAAAGCCTGCATTTGCGCTTGTTTTCCACCTTTCCTGTGACTAGTCTAGTCCAGATACAGATTTGCTGTATCCAGGACTGTTTGTAAGCTTCTGAGCCCCCCAAGCCTTTCTGTGTTGGAGGGAAGCATTCTAGTTTATCAGTGGGAATAGTAAACACTAGGTAGCATATCTACCACAACATCTAGGTACGGATTCTTAGTTTTAGCACTTGAATTTGCTTATTCGTGCTCAGCACTTGTTCAGAACTTGTTGTTAGCACTAAATAAGCTGCAAATTACTACAGCACTAAACATTCCTCTTTACCTAGAGGAAAACAGTTTTTGTACTTACTTTCCTCACTTGTCTAGAGGAAAGTAGTTTTTTATTCAGGCATGCCCAAGGGTCAGCTGCCAGTGTTCTCTTCTGTCTATCTGATGAATCTGGGCATCTTGGGGCAATGTAGCAATTGCCTCATGTACACAGACTCTCTCCTCCTATCACCCAACACCACAACCTGTGAGAGATGCACTTATCTAGCCAAACTGGAGGTAAAGCTCTCTCCAACCAAGACTGAACTTGACAGTCAAGAGTAGAAGGTAGACACTTGCACCACACCACACTCATCACATAGTCCCACTAAACCTACACCACCAAAATCTACACATAGAAATACAAACACATTCGCAGAAGCTCTCAATAATATACTGTTCAAGCAACAGAGACCTCCAAAGCAGAAACACAAGCAACCTCCACCCCCCAACACAACCCAAATGACACATAGCCATCAGACTCAGTGTGCCAATAAACCACAGCCCATAAGGCAAAACAACGTACACAACACACTAGTCATAGGTGACTCTATAGACAGGCACACTGATGTCCCACTCAATAGGCTAAACAAGAGAAGGTTACTGTCAGCTGCCTGTCGGGTGCCAGGATCTGCCACATAACCCATGCAATCAGGTCACTCCACAACAAGTACAAATATGACTCTGTCATTGTCCATGTTGGTGTGAATGACCAGAGATTACCTCCCTGGACTACATTAAAAGAGACATGGAAGAGCTCTCCGATCTTGTAGCCCAAGCAGGTATGACCTAGCCCTGAGTAGCATCCTGCCATCACCCAGAATGATACCACAGTACAAGGACAAAATGATTGACTTCAACAACTGGATAAGCTTCTGGTGTCATTCTAAGGGGATCCAGTATCTGTCTGCCTGGGACAACATGGTCGGCAGACCATGATGCTTTGCCAGAGATGGCCTGCACCTGTCACCCCTGGGATTCTGGATACTGGCTATGGGTCAAAACAAACTTCAAACCAGCAAAATACCAAACACCATAGACACCACAGGATTGCAGCAACTCATAACACTCGGACCAACAGTGGAAGAGAAAATTCAAGTCTAAGTAATAATTCCACTTGTTAAATCCAACAACCGATATGCAGCCATGCAGTCGTAGTAGTTAAATCCACTTTATTAAAAACTGACAACCAGTACACAGTCACTCAGTCGTAGTAGTTAACCTAGGTTTCGTCTTAATACCATAAGACTTCTTCAGAACTACTCCATACTGTTGTATACATGTTTAAATACTTCCATTAATTAACAATTACAACCTTAATTGACCAAAAAATTAAAGCGACCATAACGCTAAAAAATTCATTCTTCATGTTACTTCAAAACCAACCTCAAACAAACAATAAATCCTATAAAAAATATTACAAAAAATATATATTTAATAATAGCGGTTGTTGTCAAATTAATTCTTATATAAAATATTAATAAATAAATTATAGAATGATGTAATTAAATTACTTTACTAAATATGTCTGTATAATAGTTCTAAAAACAGTAAATACATAATTCTCTAATGAAGGTTAAAAAATAAGTCTTATGGTATTAAGACGAAACCTAGGTTAACTACTACGACTGAGTGACTGTGTACTGGTTGTCACTTTTTAATAAAGTGGATTTAACTACTACGACTGCATGGCTGCATACCGGTTGTTGGATTTAACAAGTGGAAATATTACTTAGACTTGAATTTTCTCTTCCACTGTTGGTCCGAGTGTTACGAGTTGCTGCAATCCTGTGGTGTCTATGGTGTTTGGTATTTTGCTGGTTTGAAGTTTGTTTTGTGTCTCTTTTGGCGCCAAGGTATGGAGTCCAACTCGGACATTATGGACCTGTTAAACAAGATTAATACTCAATTGGGTGAGCATACTAAACAAATTAAGTCCTTGGTGGAGAAGCAACAAGTGGCGATGGTAGCTACCCATCCTATTTTCGGTAGTCTGGGTGTTCCCTTGACCCAATTTACCCTGTCTGGTTTACATTCTGCGCCTAATTCAGAGGAGGTGAATGTGGAGATGCCGGCTTCTAATTGGACTTTAACTAAAAATGCTAACAATACAGATGGTCTGGACAAAATGCAATGGAAAACGAATTTATTTAATTTTCAGCAGGAATTTTCCAATATAGTTCCAGCGCAGAGATCTGATTTAATGCTGACCGAAAGGTTAAAAAACTTTGACAAAAAACTTTTTCAAATGAAAAAGCTGCAATTGGAAAACAGTTACCTATTGAGGAACATTGATTTGCGGTTAGTTCCAAAAGGTTTACGTTTATGGAAATACCCTAATGGAATATCGGGAAATGTTGAAATGATTCAAGAGGTCCATCAACTTTTTGACAACACTGGTTTGGAGCTTATGAAGATTATGATTAAATACAATGACGTAGTTATAGCCAAACATATGGTTGAATTAGAACAAGAAAATTAAGTTATTTTAAGCGATTTGAATTTTGACCATTATTTGACTAATTATAAAAATATTTTGACTAACGTCAATAATAGTATTCACAATTTGTTTGTGAGGAAAACTAACAAGATTAAAAGAGACACTGAAGAATATCGCATCCAGAAAGTTTATCCGTTGTCTAAGGGTTACCATGGTAACCACAGTACATGGGTAAACTCGAATCAACGTAATGTTCAGGAAGCGACGTCACCAACAAATGGCCAGCATTTCGAACAAGAGGATTTCCCTTTAGACGAGGGCCCAAGGCATTCGGAAAGGCTACGCAATCGAGGCGAGGGTATCCAGCGACAGAGGAAGGACGACAATGTAAGGTTTGTGGAGCAGGGAGCACGCCCAAAGAGTTGGGACACTCAATCCAAACAGAAAGGGGTGTTTACAACAGACTGGAATTAATTCCTAGTTTTCCACTGATGAATGTGTCTGTTTTTGATGTTATCAAGTCTCCCATCATGCCAAACAGTCATGTTTCACTGGGAAATGCGATTAATGTTCGTGCCAAGGTTAACATTAGTGGGGGAGAGTTTGGAATTCCATCGTTGGCAAATGTAAGTAGTTTCCAACCTGGACTGTTATAATCTTATTTCTCACAGAAAAATAATTCCATGTGAAGATGAATTAAGTAAGACTAATAATTCTAATTTTAGTATTCACGACAATGTTGAGAATCTTAGTATTTATTTGGACTATACTTGCGACCAGCAAGGAAATAAGTATGGTATCAATTTAACAGCTGACATTGATGGTGTACATGAAAGAAACTGCAATAGGTGTCTATGAAAATTTGAACTTGACAGATTTGATAGAATTATTGAATGTTGATTTTAATATATCTAATTCTTTTGAACCCATTGTTATTACCAATTATCAAGGTGATTTTAAACTTTATAATTATTCTTGTAAGGTGTTTGATGTTGGTCATGCAGAATTGCTATCAAAGGGATTTACCTTTGTGCCAGCAACTAGAGGTAATATAGTAGATGTGTTATTGGACTTAAAATTATTAACCCGTAAAATGAATTTAAAGATGTGGTTTCAGGATGAAAAGAATTTTCCTGTTAATGATTTGAAGAGAACGAGCAAATTTAATCCTCCAGTTAACAATACAGTGGCTTTATTTGAGAAAGCTTGTGAATTGCAAATAAGAGATTATTTTAGCGAAAGCTTGAAGGTCCATGATGGGGCTGAGAATAATAGGATTAAGTATAGGAACTTAACCCAAAACAAGAATGATTTACTTTCCCTACTTATTAAGGACAGGACTATCCGTTTTATGAAGCCCGATAAGGGCAACGGTATGGTTATTATGGATAGTAATGATTATTCTAACTATATGTTACAGATGTTAATTGAGGACACATATGAGGAAGTGACTTTAAATCAGGTTCATATAGCCTTTGCTAGAATCGATTTATTGACTGAAGATTTGTTATTACAGGGGCAGATTAATGAAATTGACTTTAGTTATATGAAGAATGAATTTCCAATCATTAGTAACATTTTTGGTATCCCTAAAATTCACAAAGGTTTAAATAATGTAGCGTTTAGTTGATGCTAAAAGGAGTAAGACCTTTTTTATTAGTAAATACCTGGATCACCATTTAAAAAGAGGTTTGGTAAAATTTGATTATATTACGAAGGACTCGTGGAATTTTTTATACAAATTAAATTTTATTAAAACTAATCACTCCACATTATTTTTGACAATTGATGTTCAAAATTTGTATTCGGTTATTCCTAATAGTAAAGGTTTAGAGTGGTTAGAATGTCAGTTATTTAAAACGGGTATTTATCAGCAAGATCAGATTAATGTATTCATTTCTCTTATGGAAATCGTGTTAAACAATAATTACCTATTTTTTGAAGGCAATTATTATAAGCAGGTGACTGGTGTGGCTATGGGGGTGGCTTGTGTCCCCAGCTATGCAAATTACGTTCTGTCATACTGGGAACAAAATTACGTATTTGAAAGTGAATTTGCTACCAATATTCAATTTTACACCCGTTTTTTGTATGGGAAGGTGACTCTGAGAGTGTATTGGAATTTATCGATTATATTAACAATACTGAAGAATTTTTTAAATTCACTTTTAACTATAGTAATCATGAAATTAATTATTTGGATGTTCTGTTGCAGTATGATCAAGTTTTAGGCACATTGACCAGGTATTTATAGGAAAGCCACCTTTTCTAATGCATATTTAAATTACTGTAGCTGGCATCCTAACCACCAGAAAAAAGCTATTGTGAAGGGACAGATGGTTAGGGCAGCCAGGATGGTTAATGAACCTATAACTTTTAGGAATTAATTGGATAATATAGCTGGTATGTTCATTAAAAGGGGTTACCCTATTGATATAGTTACAAATATTAAAGAAGAAGTTCTTTTAAAAAGAACAAAACGTTTTTATATGCCTTTATTAAAATTGGAAGTTGACACTACTAAAGTCATTTTGTGTAATCATAAGTCAAATTGCGAAATTAATAATAGGGAGGTGGTGAATGATAACTTATATTTTATTACTACATACACTTGTGATACAGATCATATCATTAGAGTTATACAGAATAATTGGGAACTTTTACAACTGGACAGTAATGGAAGTAAAAAATTGAATAAATTACCTAGTAATGTGTTCAGAAGAGCAAGGTCCTTCAAAAATTTATTGGAAAGGGGTACACATGTAGATAATGGATATTGGTCCCATAGGCCAATAGGCAATTTTAAATGTTGTAGATGTAGTCTTTGTTCCTTTATTTTAGTTACTAAAAATAAAATAAAGGTGAGGAATGAATTAATATTTATTAAGGGACATTTCAATTGTTACTCTAAGAATGTAGTTTACTTGGCTAAATGTAGTGATTGTTCAGCGTTCTACATAGGAAAGACCTGTAGAATGTTTAGGGATAGAATAGGTGAACATTTTAGATATTAGACATTAAAAGAACACCAATGCCCTTTATAGGCACATTAACCAATTTCCTGGACATAGTTTTAAATTTGCTATTATACAACAGATTACCAAGGATGTACGGGGATGTATTTTAGATGTTCACTTGGATCTCTGTGAATTGAAATGGCAGCTGAAATTAGATGCCACTAGATACCCAGGTCTCAATGATAGCATTAGTATTGCTCCTTTGTTAAAACTTAGATATATTAATGGTTAAGGTTTACACAGGTGTGACCACCTAACATATATATTTTTTAACCTTCATTAGAGAATTATGTATTTACTGTTTTTAGAACTATTATACAGACATATTTTGTAAAGTAATTTAATTAAATTGTTCTATAATTTATTTATTAATATTTTATATAAGAATTAATTTGGCAACAACTGCTATTATTAAATATATATTTTTGTAATATTTTTATAGGATTTATTGTTTGTTTGAGGTTGGTTTTGAAGTAACATGAATGAATTTTTTAGCATTATGGTCGTTTTAATTTTTTGGTCAATTAAGGTTGTAATTGTTAATTAATGGAAGTATTTAAACATGTATACAACAGTATGGAGTAGTTCTGAAGAAGTCGTATGGTATTAAGACGAAACCTAGGTTAACTACTACGACTGAGTGACTGTTTACTGGTTGTCAGTTTTTAATAAAGTGGATTTAACTACTATGACTGCGTGGCTGCATACCGGTTGTTGGATTTAACAAGTGGAATTATTACTTAGACTTGAATTTTCTCTTCCACTGTTGGTCCGAGTGTTACGAGTTGCTGCAATCCTGGGATACTGGCTATGGGTCTTGCCGCCCCTATAGTGACTTTTTTAGGCAAGGCTCAACTGACAAATTCACCACCATAACAGGAACAGGCAAGCAAAAACTGAGGGTGATGCTACTCAATGCTAGAAGTCTAAATCTCAAAATGCACTCACTTGAGGCACTCCTTAAAATGGAGAACATCGATATCTGTGCAGTGATTGAGACCTGGTTCAAGGCTCTAAAGAGCACCCTCTGCATTACCAGGCTATAACTCATGCCACACTTTTCGGCCATCTAACCTGGACCAGAACACCAAAGGCAGAAGTGTGTCCATATTCATTAAGGATATCCACACCTCCAGGCTAGTTGTGCAGCATAATGCATCTGAGGTTATCCAAGTGCAACTAGCTCTAGGCAAAACTGCAATTCAAATTGTAGCTTGCTACATATCCCCCACCATGCCCCAGGATTCCCACTCCTCTTTTCTTGATATACTGGAAAATATTAGGGTTCAACCAAACACCCTAATAATGGGCGATGTCAACTAACCCACCATTAACTGGGAAAACTACTCATGTAACAACTCCTTCACTCAAAGCTTTCTGGAATTCATAAATTCCAATGCTCTGGATCAACTTATCCACACCGCCACCAGGTGCAACAATATCCTAGACCTAGTCGTTAGTAACATGAGTGACCGGTGTTCCACACCTGAAGTCAACTCCTCATTGGTCAGATCCGACCATAAGCTAATCACCCTAGATATCTGCATCCCGCCCCCAACCCACCATTAAGGAAACCATGGTAAAAAATTTCTCCAAAGCCAACTTCATGCTTCTTAAGACAGAAGTGGCGAACTTCATGACACCCATGCAGATGGACAATACAGTTATGACTGCTGAATCCTAAACAAATGCACTCTATAAGCACTTACACAAGTGGATATAATAAATACTGCTGCCATCCAAAGGTCTGCTTCCAGATATATCCAGCCAAATATCCAAAAATAACAGGAGAAGACCACCACGAGGTAAAACATGAACTGATTTTAATATGAGAATAAAAACAAGCGCTTTCATGTGTAATAAAACACACTTCCTCAGGTTTTAACAACAATAAATCTCAAGAAATATATATACATGCCAAGCTTGAGCCTCATAGGTTAATAGATTAATTGTGCTAATTAATGATGAATAAAGGCAAATGAGCAGCTCAATGACTCAGAGCTGCTCTCTAGAAATCAAGACCACTTGACTTCATAGAGTCGCCACAGTGAAACACTTCAAATCAAAAATCAGAAATGATGGCTGACGCTACTATAGCATCATGCCCTGTCTATACGTTGAACAAAACAAAATTAACAATTGCTATAAATATAGTCTTAATACACAAGTGCATGGATCATGCTAGCCCAAACAGAACCAAGATGCTATCCTCCAATAAAAGGAAGCCAATCTGGTGGTCCCCTGCCATAAACAAACTCTACAACAGAAGGAAGAAACTGTTGCAAAAGAGAGTAAAATCCCATGAGTGGAGGAGCTCCCTGGTCAGCCTCAGTAAGAAGTTGAGATCCCTTATAAGATCTTCCAAAGCTAGCTACGAAAACAAAATCACCACTAATTCTAAGGGCAGCCACAAAGCATTCTATAGCTATGTCAAGAATCTCAATGGCAACACTCAGCTCTGCTCTGAGTTACAACACAACGGCATGAAAATTACAGAACCAACTGATATTGCCAACATCCTGGCAGATAGGTTCATTGCTAACTTTACCCCCCTCTCACATCCTAAAGGGCCCATATCTATACAGGAAGAATGCAGAGTCCTTGTAATCACATCTATGGAGGTAAAAGCTGCACTCTCTAAAGCCAAAAACACAGCATCCATGGGACAGAGCAACATCCCAGGCTGTGTTTTACACGAACTTCAGAAAGAACTGGCTCCCCACCTAAGCACCATGTTCAGTCATAGTCTCATGTCAGGCTTTGTGCCCACTGAATGTGCACAGCAACAGTCATCTCACTCCACAAAGGGGGAGCCACCACTGATCCTGGGAACTATCACCCTATTAGCCTGACAAGCCTGGTCTGCAAGGCCATGGAATGTATCATCATGCAACTCATAAACAAAGACATTGGTAACCTCCAAGCTCTGGACCCCACCCAGTTTGGGTTTGTGAAAGGCAGATCATGACTTTTAAACCTGATTGACTTCTTTGAGGCAGTCACCAAAGCTGTAGACGAGGGTAATGTGGTTCACACAGCCTATCTTGACCTCGTCAAGACTTTTGACACCATCCTCCATTCTGGAATTATAGCTAAATTCACTAAACTATGTATAAATCTCTACATCACAAGATGAGTTGCCAACTGGTTCACTGACAGAACCCTCACTGTAAAAGTTGCAGTCTCCAAATCTGACTTCTAACCAGTGACAAGTGGAGTACCACAGGGTTCAGTCCTGGGACCTCTCCTCTTTGGTATCTACTTCTCTGAAGTACAGGTTAACACAGAATGCCTTTGGCTAACAAAGTTCACAGATGACTGCAAACTAGGAGCCAATGTCGAGTCCCCAAATGGTGTGGACATTCTACAGAAGGGCCTCACTGAGACAGATGGCTGGTGTCAGAGGCATGTCCTCAAGCTCAATGCCAAAAAGTGCACTGTCATCCCCTTTGGTAAAAACTCTGTACCCATGAACTACTACATAAACAGCAATCTACTTAACACTGAATGTGTGATAAGAGACCTTGGGACCCAGGTGGACAGTAGTCTCTCTTTTAATAATCACATTGCCACAGTAGTCAGGAAATCCTTATATGTGGCACACCTCAACACAAAAGGGTTCTCATCCAGGAAAAAAGAGGTCATTGTTCCCCTCTACTTGGCACTCATTAGACCCATTATAGACTACAATGCCCCTTTTGGAATGTACCTCACAAGACATCTGCAGCAGCTGGAAAGGCCACAGAAGTACCTCACAAAGAGGATTACTGGCCTCAAACAGATGCCCTACACTGACCATCTCAAAAAACTCCAGTTTTACTCTGTAGCACATTGCCTACTCCGAGGAGATCTCTGCCTAACATATAAAGCTACGTTAAACCCAGAGCTGTTGGACATGCTTCACCTAAAGAAATCCCAATCCCTCCGAGCTACACACACTAGGGACCTAAACCTTGTCACCACAATCAACAAGACATGCTGGAGGGATAGATTCCTGTCCCAGAGACTTCCTATACTCTGGAACAAGCTACCCATCTATGTCAAGCAAAGTTCCTCATTAGCACTCTTCAAGAAAAATCTTGATGAGTGGATGGGAAATAGGAAATACACCCCGGGGATCACTTCTGTGGCTCTGCTCAACAGGTGCACAGGAAATTAACTTTTGTGGGTGGCATAAGCCAGGGAACCTTGTTGGCTAGGCTTACATAGGCCCTTGGGCTGATAGCCTAGTACCTACCTATGAACCTATAAAAATAAAATAAAAACTCCAGCCAGGCTGGAAATTCCAATGAGTTAGCTCTCAAACCTCTTGAATCAGAGGTACGAGGGATATATACAAATGACCCTTATGAATGCCAGGTGTTTCAGCTAATTGGTTATTCTAAATGTCCATGACTTGTTTTGTCATTTTAATGGACAATTTCAGGCCAATAAAGCCAAATCCCACTAACTGTGGATATGCATATTTCAGCCTTGTTATTACCTTATCAGCACAGCACAAGCAGAGTGTTTGACTAAGCATAAGAAACACAGGGCTGTAATATCCAGCTGATGTTCATTATCATTAGGGTGACTGCAGAATATTCCAAATAACAAACTAAAACAACGCGTGAGAAGGTCACACTGAAAAACTAATCAGTAAAAACAAAATGAAAACTCCAGCCAAGCTGGAACTTCCAATTAGTGACATCTCAAACCTCTTGAATCAGAGGCACATGGGATATCTGCAAATGACCCTTATGAACACCAGGAGTTTCAGATAATTGGCGATTCTGAATGCCCATGACTTGTTTTGTCATTGGTTTTTCAGTGTGAGCTTCTCACTCATTGTTTTAGTTTATTTGGGATATTTTGCTGTCACCCTAGTGATAATGGACATCAGCTGGGTATAACAGTCCTGTGTTTCTTGTGCTTAGTCAAAAACACTGCTTGTGCTGTGCTGATGAGATCATAACATGGCCGATATATGCATATCCATAGCTAGTGGGGTTTGGCTTTATTGGCCTGAAATTGTCCATTAAAATGAAGAAACAAGTCATGGGCATTCAGAATCGGTAATTAGCTGAAACACCTGGTGTTCATAAGGGTCATTTGCATATATCCCACGTGCCTCTGATTCAAGAGGTTTGAGAGGTCACTCACTGGAAGTTCCAGCTTGGCTGGAGTTTTCATGTTGTTTTTACTGATTGTCTTGATTTAAGAGATAATTACTAAGGTTTTATGTGCATAATGTCTTTTATTGCTGTGGCTTCCTGGCCAGGTGCAGCTTACTAAGAAATGTAAATTTTGAGTTTCTGTTAGCCTGGGTACCAGAAAAGTGTCAAGAATGATGTAATGTGAAATGACTCAGCAGTACTGTGTTATCAATGTAGACTTTCTCAAAGAGAGAGAATTAGGCATTTTGGATTTTGTCTGAAGAACATCACTCACCAGCACTTGCTTGCTCTGTAAGTAAGATATTTATTTAGAACAGTATTTTTTGTTAGAGATGGATTGAAATAACCAGATTAGTCTAGCTGTTTTCTATATTTATGTTAGACTATCCTACAATATCATTTTAAAGTTTCATGTGATCTCTGTGATGTTATTATGTTGAAATAATAAGTATTGTCTTGTGCTTTTATTATTTATTATTAAATATTTTTAAACCTTTCAACTGTGGCTGTTTTGTGTAGATATAATTTAAGCTCTAGAGTACTTGCATGTATTCGGTGATACTGTCCAAGCCACTCCAATAGCTTTAGCCCTGGGTCACTCTTACTATTTGGATAACAGTAATATTGCACAGTGAAATTGGCCACCCTTGGGGAAAGGTGTTATAGTAGCTGATATTAGTGGTTGGTGGCAGTGATTTCTACCTCATAGTCTGGAGAGAAGGGGATAGCTGGAGAACCTGTGCCAGCTTTCCCCAGGAGTGTCTGTGTGTTTGTATATAACTCATATCGCAAAGTGTGTGTCAGCTACTTGGGCAGGGACACTAAGCACTGGCTGGACAGAAAGGGTGCTGGATGTTTTGGCTTGACCACTAAGCTGAGATCTGTACCCTATAGCTGTGCCAGTGGGGAGTTTTATTGGGGATCTGGAGAGAAAGGGAGAAACCAGCCCCAGACTGACTGTGATCTCTCTGTGCTCTTAAGGGGAAATTGTACTTTACTGTGTGTACTTGTTATCCTTCCCAATGTGCACACCCCTTATTGCAGCTAGTGGTGAGGATTGAGGCTCATGGATTACTGGGCCACTGCACAGACATCACATATTAATTGTTTGGCAGTGGTGAGATATCCACCTCAAACATTAATTGTTTGATAGTAGTGAGTTAGCCACATCACACACTAATTGGCTTGTAGTGGTGAGGATAGTGAATTCCTATAGCTTGTGTACAGTGATCACTGAAGGTGTTTTTGTACTCTAAATCAGCCATGCAGTGAATATTCAGAGTTCAGATCACAATTGTTTTATTTATTTTATTAGCTTAGTTAGTCAGGGAGAGCATGCAAGCATGTCAGCAGAGGAGTATTGCAAGCTGACAAGGAGCCAGTTGGCTGAGATGTGCTTGGCTAAAGGACTGGTGCATGGAAAGCTTACAAAGGCAGACATGATTGCAGCTTTGGTCACAGCTACATCAGAAATCAGCAATCAGGAGGGCAATCAGACTGCCTGTGGAAATGTACAACACTCAGAGAATGGGCAGCTCAACCTTTTTTGCAGAGGACTTAAAAATCCATCTAGAGCTAAAGAGACTTGAATTGGAGGCCAGGCATTTGGAAATGAAAGCTGTGGAACAGCAGAGGCAACATGAAAAGGAGATGCAGACTCTTCGACAGAATAATGGAGGCAATGGGGAAGGGAGTATCTGGACGCCAGAAGCACAAAAGGTCAGTAAATTTATTCCACAGTTTACAGAGGGGATAATTTTGATAGTTTCATTCATATGTTTATGAGGGTATGTAAACAGTATAATGTTGACCAAAGGTTCTGGGTACTGTTCCTGACCCCATTACTCCATGGTAAAGCTGTAAATGTACTTTCCAAATTATCTGACATTGACTGTTTTAACTATAATGCTGTAAAGAATTCTTTGTTAGAATTTTTTAAGCTAACACCTAAAACTTATAGGAAAAAGTTTTGTGAGCATAGACGCAAGGCAGATTAAAGTGCGTGTGAATATGTTGCTGAACTGAGCACTTATTTTCATAGGTGGGTGAGTGGATGACAGGTCACCACTTTTGAAGGGCTGGCAGACCTTTTGGTGAGTGAACAAGCCCTTAGCACTTTGCCTGAGGACATGAGGATCTGGTTAGCTGATAGACAATGTGCTACTTCAAATGAGTTGGGGAAGAAGGGAAACCTATACCTAGCAAACAGCGTATCACTGCACAGGAAAGGGACCCCCAGTGCTGCACGTGGATCTAAGGGAACCCATGGTGGGCAGCCCAGACTGTCCCAACAGAATCTGCCAGTAGCAGGGGAAACCACTAGTCCAGGTACGCATCCAGGACCTAGGGTTAAATGTTTGAATGCAACCAGTGGGGCCATGTGACATATAGATGTCCATGGAGGCAAGGTGGGGAACAAAAGGTGAGGGAGACAGTAAATGGGAAAGACAAAATGCCAACAGTAGGTTATCTTGAGACAACAGGGGTACTAAACTACTATCCTGCAGATGTCCTGATAGGGAAAGTTTTGGATGATGCAGTACCATATGTTAATGCAGTTACACGCATTCAGGCTTGGAGACACACATGTGGGTCTGATAGCCTGGGGGAGACCCAGACAGACCACACACTTGCAGCCAGAACTGGTGAGGTAGTTACTTCAGGGAGGGAGCTACCCTGTAGCAGTGAGACTGAAGGTGAACCACAGCTGCTTGTAGGAACTGATGTTCCCTTGGACAGAGTGACTGCAAGGGCAGAGGTGAGTAGTAGTACCCAGGCTGACAGTGAGGGACTGCTGTCAGAGAATACCACACTTCCTGTGGAAGGGGAGCTGAAATGGTTACAAAGAGAGAGTTGAGACAGGCTCAGCTCTCGGATCTTATATTACAAGGCCTGAGAGAAGTAGCTAGTGAGGCACCTGATTCTCAGATGAAGGGGGAATCTGTATACTGGGACAAAGGGTTACTGTATAGAGAGTGGACCAGTGAGGGAATACAGCAGGTGGTAGTGCCCAGAGCCTACCACCTGGCACTTCTAGCCATAGCCCATGATATTCCCTTTGCAAGTCATATGGGCATAAAATGTACAAAGAGATGTATTATACAGAACTTTTATTGGCCTGGGATTTCCAGAGATGTAAAAGGATACTGAAAGACCTGTGAGCAGTGCCAAAAGGTAGGCAAGGCCGGAGACATGGTGGAAAGCTCCTGTGATGCCTTTGCCTGTGATTGGGGAGCCATTCAGAGGGTAGCTATGGATATTGTGGGGCCTCTAAGAACCCCAAGCTCCACAGGGAAAATGTATATCCTAGTGGTAGTAGATTATGCTACTAGATACCCTGAGGTGGTGGTTCTGTCCTCCATTAATGCAGAAATTGTGGCAAATGCTTTGTTAGAGATTTTCTGCAGGGTAGGTTTCCCGAAAGAAATACCAACTAACAGAGGTGCCAATTTTATGTCAGACCTGCAGGCTTGTCTGTGGAAGAACTGTGGGCGAACCACCTAAAGACCACTCCCTACCATCCTCAGCCTAATGGTCTTGTTGAGAGGTTAAACTCTACACTCAGGATCATGCTACGGGCATTTGCAGACTAGTTCAAGAGGGAGTGGGACACATATTTGCCTCATCTGTTGTTTGCTTACAGGGAGGTTCCCCAGGAATCCACAGGTTTTTCACCCTTTGAGTTGCTATATGGGCATAGGGTGAGGGGACCTCTAGATTTGATTCAAGATGAGTGGGGAGGGTGAATGTGAATCCCACAAGGAGTCTGTTATGGCATATGTCCTAAACTTTAGGACAAGGATCAGAAAACTTATGGTCTTGGCCCAAGAGAACCTGGCAGAAGCCCTGCAGCAGAAAAAGGTCTGGTATGACAGGAATGCTCCAGCTAGAGAGTATGATGTGGGACAGCAGGTAATGGTTCTCATTCCTGTCAGACACAAAAAGCTGCAGGTGGCCTAGGGTCTATTTAAGGTGGTATGTAAGGTCAGTGATGTTAACTACATGGTAGAACTGCAAGGCAGGAGGCAAGGGCATAAACTGTACCATGTTAACATGATGAAACCTTACCATGATAGGGAGGCTCTTGTGCTAAGTATTTGCAGAGGATGGCAGGAGGAGTCTGAGGGGGATCTGGTAACTGATCTTCTCAGTGAGGCTCGGACTGACACCTCAGTGGAAGGGGTAGCAATGTCCCAGCAGCTATCCCTTACCCAAGTTTGAGAAATCCAAACAGTGTTACAGGAGTTTGGGGACATGTTCACTGTAAAACCAGGGTGCACCCACCTGATGCAGCATCATGTAGATACAGGACCCCAAAGGCCTGTTAAACAGGCCCCTTATTGGGGGCCTGAGAGAGTCAAACACACTCTGAGGGAGGAGATAGGGGAAATGTTGTGACTAGGGGTAATCCAGGAGTCCAGCAGTCCCTGGGTCGCCCCAGTGGTTCTAGTACCAAAGAAGGGTGGCAGCACCAGGTTCTTTGTGGACTGCAGGCAATTAAATTGTCACAGAGAGTCAGATGCTTACCCCATGCCTAGGACAGATGAAGCCCTAGAGCAGCTGGGTGGGGCTAAATATCTTACTACTATTGATCTTAGCAAGGGTTTCTGACAGGTGCCCTTGACTTCCAGCTCTAGAGAGAGGTCAGCCCTTGTGACCCCTTTTGGGCTGTATGAGTTTATGAAGATGCCCTTTAGGATGAAAAATGCCCACAGTGACTTTCCAGAGGCTGGTAGATCATATCCTAGCAAGAGCAGGAGATTTCACCCTTGCTTACCAGGATGATATTGCCATCTACAGCCATTTCTAGCAAGAGCACCTTCTGGATGTCAGGAAGGTGTTGGTCAGACTATAGAGGGCAGGGTTGACCCTTAAGCCCAGCAAATGTCAGGTGGGTATGGCAGAGGTCTCCTACCTGGGACATAGAGTGGGAAGTGATAAGATCAGGCCAGAACCTGCCAAAGTGGAACCCATTCAGGCATGGCCTGCCCCTGTTACCAAAAAGCAGGTGAGGGCATTTTAAGTACAGCAGGGTACTACAGAAAGTTTGTCTGGAATTATAGTACCATAGCTGCTCTCCTCACAGACCTGACAAGGCAAAACAAGCCAGATAACTTAGTGTGGACCCCAGCATGTGAGCAGGCATTCCCGAAGCTTAAAAGAACTTTGTGAGGACCCCCTGTGTTAGCCAGTCCAGATTACAGCAATGAATTTGTTGTGCCGGTGGATGATTCAAACCATGGGGTGGGGACTGTACTTAGCCATATTTCTTCAGAGGGAGAAGAGCACCAAGTGGTATACCTCAGCCATAGGCTCAAACCCAGGGAGGAATGCTATGCAACTGTAGAAAAGGTATGTCTAGCCATAGTGTGGGCACTGCAGAACCTTCAACCTTATCTGTAGGGAAGGAAATTCACTGTAGTTACAGACCACATTCCCTTAACATGGCTACATTGAGCCAGCCAACAAAATGCCAAGTGACTAAGGTGGAGCCTAGAGTTACAGGCATATGATATGACAGTGCAGACCTATATTGGGCTAAGTAATGCCAACACAGCTGGGCTCTCAAGGCAGGGAATGAGGTGAGGTATTCCTAGAGAGTCAATACTCTCAAGCAGATTTTCTCAAGGGACACTTGAAAACTAGCTAGAATTTTTTGGGGGGATGCCACACTGCCAGCCCAGCTATCTAGAATTGTGTAAGTAATCATATGTAATTTGTAAATATCAACATGAGTCATATGCTTGTCTTACAAATGTATTAGAACTGTATGTTATTTGTATATTAAACTGCTGGTACAGAAGTGTGTTGAACAGAGTTTGTACAGTGCTGAGCCTGGATGTGTGACCACAGTGTGCCCTGCTGGATTAGAGCAGAAATGTATATAAACTGTTGTACCTGTGTAAATGTATATGTTTTAACAGTGGGGACTAGAACATAGAGGGTTAACTTGCAAAACTTTGAGAAAATAGTTGAAATTAAATTGTTTTATGATTGTGCTATAAAAGCTAGTTTCAATGCAGTAAGGAGACTGGATGGCTAGAACTAGGGTGCCTTCTGCATTGTTCTGTAAGGGCTCTATTGTTTTATGTCTTCCAGCAGTTGCAAAGATCTGCGAGAGATGCATTTTTCATGGGGAGATGCTAAAATGTTGGTAGTTTCTGACAGTGGGTGGTGGTGGCTTGGAAACTAAAGTCAGGTGACAAAAAGTGATGTCATCCAATCTAACCAAGCAGTAATATTTGATATTAATTTAAGAACTCTCTGAGCGGAGAGGGGCATTTTGTATTTTGTCTTTGACCTAGAAACATCCACTCACCACTTCTGCCTGCTTGTTGTTCTGTAAGTAGGTTTTTAGGGCATAGTAACTCTTTTAGATCCAGATATGACTGTAGTAAAGTATAGCTTAGATGTTTTCTTTATTTATTTGATACTATCCTGCAGAGTTGTTTTAAATATTTCCTGTGGTTTTGAACTCTGATGTAACTGACTACTTACTGAGTATTGCCTTGTTCTTTTATTATTTATTTATTATTAAATATATGTAAACCTTTCAATTGTAGCTGGTCTGTTTAGAGATATTTAACCTCTTAGGGTACTTGCATGTCTATTTGATGACACTGTACAGGCCACTCCTAATAGCCTGGTGCTTGGTCAAACTACCATTTGGATTAATAGTAACATTACACAGTAGGATTGGACAACCTTTGTTAAGCGCCTTAAAGTAGCTGATAAAGAGTGTCTGGTGGCAGTCGGAACTACCTTATACTCTGGGCAGAAGGAGGCATAGCTAGTAAACCTGCACCAGCCTTTCCCAGGTGTGTGTGTGTGTGTGTCTGTGTTTGTGTAAATCAAATCTCAAAGTGTGTGTGTGTGTCAGCTACTTGGGCAGGGACACAAAGCACTAGCTGGACAGAAAGGGAGCTAGAGGTCTTGGTCTGGCCACTCAGCTGAGATCTCAGCCCTATAGATGGGCCACTGGGGAGTCTTATTGGGGGTCTGGAGAAATAGGGAGAAACCAGCCCCAGACTGACTATGGTCTCTGTGTGCTCTTAAAGGAAATTGCACTTTACTGTGTGTGTACTTGTTATTCTCCAAGTGTGTACCTCCCCCACAGTAGCCAGTGGTGAGGATTGAGGCTTCTTGATTACTGGGCCAGTATTGGGTTGTCACAGTCATATACGCATGTGCAGTACTGACTACCCACCATTCAGTAGCAACCTGCTAGCTAGGCAAAGGTCCTCATTCTTGACCATTTCCTCAGCAGTGTTACACTCACTGTCTGCCATTCACTACAGATGTCTGCAATATATTCAGTCATATTTTATCTGCCTTTCTCTGTATCCTCTAAACTTAATTATGGGCACATCTGGTGTAAGAACAACCAAGCAAACATTTGTTAACTTTGACAAAATGTAAACAGCATCACTAAGATGAGAAACTGCATGCATTTTCTTACCCATGAGCAAAAGAGTTAAAAATATCACCCAGTGCCCTTGGTCAACTTGTTGCTGAATACATACCCCTCAAAGGTCTTTATAAAGCTATCCAAATGATCCTCCTCTTTGTATTGAGATTAAACCATTCACTTAACAGATTAGCCATGGTTACAATTTGGCTCCCAGAAAACAATGTTATTTAAAGTCTTCTTGTTTGTCTTTCGGCTTTTCCCGGTTAGGGTTCGCCACAGCGGAACTCCGGTCCGCTAATGATTGGCAGTAGATTTTCACGAACGCTGAGGTGCCAGCTCGACGTCCAACCTTCAACAAAGGCACGCCCATTTACGCATGTCTTTCCAATGCCACCCAACCACGGGGAGGACATGCAGACTCCACACAGAAGGCACTCCCCACACTCCAGCCGAGGATCGAATGGGAGAACCTCTTGCTGTGAGGCAACAATGCTACTGCTGTATCACCGCAGTATTACTGTTCTACTTTTTGTAAATGACTTAAAACTGTATAGTTTGTCAGATGAAGAGTTAAAAGCACAACTGCAAGTGGTTAAACTTTCTCAGATTATATAAGAATGTTAGTTGGTCATTGTAAATGTACAAAAGCAATGCATAAAATAGGAAAGATGAAGCACCAAGAAATTACCGATCTAGAACATGATGTGATATAAAGGAACCTGAGCAGGAGGGAGTGTATAAATATTTGGGCAATGATGAAGGATCGACAATAAAACATGAACAAATGTGAATAAAACTCAGTAAGAAATATATCAGAAGACTAAAACTAATACTGAATACTGCCTTGTCATCTAGGAATAAGTTCAAGCTATAAACCAATTTGCTTTTCTCTTTCTAAGTCACAAATTTGATGTGCCTAACTGTCCCCAAAAGGTATTGGATCAGTTGGACAGGAAAACAAGAAAAAAATGCTTTATGCTTGTCAATTGATATATAAAAATTAGATGATATATTCTTTGTTCGAAGGACATATCAACCTCTGCAAAACTGATTACATGTATAGATCTGCAGTTCTGAGACTGCATGCATATCTGCTGACCCCCACCAGATCCAAACAGTGGAAATTTTAAAACACAAGGAGAAAAAGTCAAAAATGTCTTTGCTGCTCAGTTTAGCAGAAGCATATCAGTGTCGAGTGGAAATGGAAATTAAACCAGAATTAGACAAAAATTAGGCATCGATTGAATGTGCCAATAAACAAAAGATCGAATATAAAGAGAAGAATCAGATGTGAAGGAAAGAAATGTGGAAAAGGCATAAACATTGCAGTAAGTATAGAGATCTCCTGGAGCAACTTCATGTCAGTCAGGGTTTGAGACGAATGCTTAAGGAAATTGAAACCAAAAGATGAAAGGCTAATTAAGGTGGTCCAGGATAGTGGACTATGTACACATTGGTTTACAAAATACAATGAACATGTGGGAGAAGCAGACAGTTGCAGGTTCCATAAAAAAAAAAAAACTGGAAACAGTCGCTTATCTTGTCGCTAGGTGTGATCCACTCATGGCAGAGGGCATGTCTGCTGAAAAGGTACAATGATGTGGCAAGTCTGTTGCATTGGGGATTGTGCAAACACTGCAATGTAGAAGTAGCTAAGAAGCATTGGAAACATGAACCATAAAGCATTATAGAAAATGATGAAGTGTATATTTCCATGGGATCACCCATTATCAACACTTCAAAAAATAGATGTGAAAAAAAACAGATATAGTAGTCCAGGGAAAAAGTCAAAAGTAACACAGATTATTGAAATTGCTACATCCAGTGATCTTATGTAGAGACAAGAGAGAGTCTTAAAATAATCAGGATTTTCAGGCAGACATTAGAGCAATGTGGAAGAAAGATACCCAGTCAGTTCCAATTGTAGGCTAAACAGTTCTAATTAAAAAAAATAAAAAAAGAATTTACAGTCGTATTTAGATATGCTGTAGGCCGCGGTGGTGCAGCAGTTAGCATTGTCGCCTCACAGCAAGAGGGTCTCTGGTTTGATTCTCAGTTGGAGCACCTTCTGTGTGGAGTCTGCATGTCTTCCCTGCAGTCGAGTGACATTTAAAGACGTGTGCCTTCTTTGAAGGTTGGGCATTGGGCTGGCACCTCGGCACCATAAAAATCCACTGCCAATCATTAGTGGACCGAAGTTCCACTGTGGCGACCCCTAACTGGGAAAAGCCAAAAGACATTAGTTTTTATTTAGATATGCTACTAGTACATGTAACTCTTTATGAATTGCAGAAGGAGTCATTTCTGTGCACATTGCGGGTGCTGCGAAGAGCACTTCTGACTAACATCAAAGAGTGAAACAATACAATTTCATGAACTTTAGTCATACCCTGACTTCAGAATGAGGTCCATTCCCATCATGGTATTAGAAACTCAAAAGACTTGGATAAATTAAGCTGAGGAAAATGTTTTGAGTTGACCTGGGCTTCTTGGGTGTGATTTTCTCCCTCTCCAATAACTTGTGTGTCTTTGACATAGGAAGATCATCTCATTTTGATGCTGGTACTGTCAGTTTTAGTCTCAAACAAACTCTGTCTGGTAAATGTTCATACATTTGAAAACTTCACACAGTTGAAGACACATACAGTCTTTCTTTATAATCAGATGTAGGACGGGAGTTGGCATAGTGGTTAAGGTATTTACCTCCCTGACAAGAAGTGCAGGGTTTAATTCTCACTGAGAGAAATTGGCTGGGCTTAAAATAGTCCACAAGGGCAACTAGCTTAGTACTTACCTATGAATGCCCAATTACTTACCAAAGAGCTGATTTACATTAATATACCAAGGTTCCATGCTGGGCACACTCCTGTTGGCATCTACTTCTCAGACATCATAGCTAATGTTCAAGTCCTACCTCACTAAGTTCACAGATGACTGTAAATTGGGAGGTATTATAGATTCTCCCCAAGACACCAACATCCTACAAGAACGTTTAACACAGACAAATGACTGGTCCCAAATTATGTGGACATCCTACAGAAGGGCCTCGCTGAGACAGATGCCTGGTGTCAGAGCCACAGCCTCAAGCTCAATGCCAAAAAGTGCAGTGGCATCCCCTTTGGTAAAAACTCTGTACGCATGAACTACCACATAGGCAGCAATCTACTTAACACCGAATGTGTGATAAGCGACCTGGGGACCCAGGTGGACAGTAGTCTCTCCTTTGATAGTCACATCTCCACAGTAGTCAGGAAGTCCTTCTATGTGGCACACTTCATCATAAAAGGGTTCTCATCCGGGAAAAAAGAGGTCATTGTTCCCCTCTACTCGACACTTATTAGACCCATTATAGAGTAGAATGCCTCTTTTTGAATGTACCTCACAAGATATCTGCAGCAGCTAGAAAGGCAACAGAAGTACCTCACAAAGAGGATTACTGGCCTCAAACAAATGTCCTACACTGACTGTCTCAAAAAACTCCAGCTTTACTCCGTAGTATATCGCCTACTCCGAGGTGATCTCTGACTAACATATAAAGCTATGAAAAACCCAGAGCTGTTGGACATGCTACACCTAAAGAAATCCTAATCCCTCCAAGCTACATGCTCTAGGGACCTAAACCTTGTCACCACACTCAACAGGACATGCTGGAGGGATAGATTCCTGTCCCAGAGACTTCCCATACTCTGGAACAGGCTACCCATCTATATCAAGCAAAGTTCTTCATTAGCACTCTTTAAGAAAAATCTTGATGAGTGGATGGGAAATAGGAAATACACCCCGGGGATTACTTCTGTGTCTCTGCTCAACAGTGGCTCAGGAAAATAACTTTCTTGGGTGGCGTAAGTCAGAGAATCTTGTTGGCTAGGCTTACATAGAACCTTGGGCCGCTAGCCTAGTACTTACCTATGAACCTATAAAGCTCAATGCCAAAAAATGCATTATAATGTCTTTTGGAAAATTGTCAACCCAAGTTAATTACTTCATTGATAAAACACCCCTAAGAGTAAGTAATAATTGATTTGGGAACATATGTAGACAGCAATTCGGCTTTTGAACAACATGTAGCTAAGACAGAAAGAAAATCATTCTATGCCACCCAACTTATAGGTTAGTGTATGGCATCCATGTCCAAGGAAGTTATAGTACCACTCTACTGAGCCCTCATCAGACCTATTTATGAAAACAATGCACCTTTTGCAACAGTTGGAATACCCACAAAGGTTTCTCACCAGGAGAATTCAGGGCATGAATATCCTGTACTACACTGATCACCTAAAGGCTTTGTCTCTGTATTCAGTCTCTTTCAGGATGCTGAGAGGGTATCTTTGCCTGGCTTGCAGGGTTTCCTCAGACCCAGCCCTGATGGATCTATTGCACATGCACAAAACAAACAACACCAGAAACACTAGATCCAGGGATCTGAACTTCGTTTGTGACATAAACAATATGTATTGGAGAGACAGATGTGTCCCAAATGATCCCCTCACTATGGAACAGGTTCCCCACGCATGTAAAAGACAGTTCATCCATAACCCTATTCAAACAAAACCTTGATGATTGGATGGGAAATCATAAATTGACCCCCAGTCTTGTCCCCCCTGTGTCCCTTATAGAAAGAGTATTATGTTAACAACCCCCATACAAATCCTTAGTTATCTCCCTACTAACATGCCCCCCATAGATGCCCATGAGACTCAAGACCCAAATGGTTTGAGGCACATGGCCAGGCTTGTAAGACCCTACTGGTGGTTACCCTTGTAACAACCTGTGAACCAATTCCCTTTACAGTAGGTTCTGAAAAAGTATCTAGCTGAAATAAATACCACTTGAGTCCTCACAAGGCAGAACTAGACATCAGAAAGTGTCCCTCGCAGGCTTTTAAGGATATCGGCTGCTTTCCCTCACAGCAGCACCACACAGATTGCTTTCTTTCTTTCTAGTAGGTGTCAACTCATTCAAGAGTGCAGAAGCCTAGCTGTGTAGTAGTATCAGGAACCTAATTCTAACCAGCAGACAGATTTTCAGAGCAGATAAAACTAGATAAAAGCTGAAAAATAACTTGCAACCTTTCTTCGCCCAAATCTACGACAATCAGATTTGGGGGGAAAAATCTCAAAACCACCTAAAATTAAATAAAATGCAAATTATTGCAAGCATACTATTCCAAATGTTGCAATTGAGTTGTAGGGTTACGCCCTTCCCTCTTTGTCAGGGACAGTTCCTCTTTGGGCAGTTGTGTACTGTGGAAAAAAAAAAACCCTAAAAAAAATGGCAAATGCCCTGAGATTTTAGGAAAAAATACATCTCATAAGTTCTGTTTAATAGTTGTATAAAACAGTTATTTTATATCTGAAACACATAAATGTCATACAAAATAGCATAAACGCATAAGCAGCTCAAATGCTACAAGAATAAGCTTTTATTTTGGCAAAAAATTAACTTTTTGCACTGGTTGTGAGTATGTTTTGTCCTGCAAAATCTCTCATGTCTTCAAAAAATGTCCGATTTTATGCATTTGAAAAGGTGGCAACTCAAATGAGTTGTGGGGGAGACTGCCACCTCCAATGCATTACAAACCTTTTCAAGAGCCAACAAATGAGTGCAGTACATAACACCAGGCATTTGAGAGAACTATTAGCCAAATGTCTCTGTGAAAGCCCCAGGCTGCATTGTTTCAATGTTTCAACTGTCTTACCTCTTGAGTGGACGGTTATATTTGTGATTTGCGATTTCCTCGTCCCATGTAAGAGACTGAAGACCACCGACTACGGTGATGAGTAGTCGCCCTCTGGTGGGCACTATATGCTTCTGCAGCATGTTCAACATAAGGTAAAATAAAATAAGGTTATCATAAACCTTTTCAGAGGTGTGGCTAGAAATTCATATTTTGTACTCAGAACTCATGTTTCTGTCCCCACCACTCACTTATCATTTCAAAACTGTACTGAAACCTCAAAATGTTCCCCCTGTACTCTTCATAAGGGAACATATCGTTTTCAACTGTTGCCACTTGTAACCATAAAAAGGTACATTCCTAATATATAAGCATGCTTTATATAGTGCTATATAGTATACACTATTTTTGACAGTTCTAAAAAAATCTGTTCTCTTTGAGTCATAAAATTTAAGAGAGATGCTTAGAAAAAAGTATTAAATTCAGTACACTAATTATGCATAGCTACACCTTTGAACCCTTTTATGAAAAATAAATGATTCTTTTAAATAATTGTCCTTTCTAAATATGAAATATATACGAAAGTATTTCAAGTTTGTGCATAAAATCCAGATCTTATTTTAAATGTAGAATGTAAGTGTCAGTACATTTAGAATTTCATTAGTTGCGATCTCTTCGACCATTTCCTGCGTATTTTAAAGAGAGGGACATCTCTTACTTCCAGAATCAGGGCTAAATCCAGAACTAATCAGGGTTACTTTTTAAAATATTAGCATAGCTCTCGACCTCTTAGCACAAAAAAAATCTGCACAAACCACAAAGCCAAAAATAATGAGGGGACAAAGTCCCCAAAATAGGGATAAATTGTAAATATTACTCCTATAAACTTAGACATTTGTTAGAATGAAATGTTTTGTGTTACCGTGCATTTTCTGAAGGAAGTGAAGCGTGAAACTAAAATGCCTGTCGGTATTTAGTGAATTCAATGCTCACTGATTTGCCACAAAAATCCAGTAAAATCACAAATGTCATAAGGAACAGACCAGAAATATGAGGCAAAAAAATCTGGACATTGTGCGAAAATCTAGACAGTTGAGAGGTATTGTACTAGTAACTTAAAAAGCTGACAGAATTAGAGAATGTGAGTTCAAAACACTTTTTTCTGGCATAAAATAATTATATAACTATAGTTGCTGTCAGTGTTGCTTAAAACACTTTTTTTCTGGCATAAAAGAAGTATATAACTATAGTTGCTGTCAGTATTGCTTAAGTGTAATCCACCGCCCTTTCTACCCAAATTGTCAGATTTAGAAGGACAAAGCTTTGAGCGGAATGGCTTGCCTATGAGCAGACATTCTCTGCGTGACAACGTGTCACCAAGTTGGTCACCTCTGCGCACAGCTCCTGGGTGACGAAAGCTTAGCAGGAACGCATACTACTATGGTATGCAGACTGCGCCCTCGAGCTCAGCCTGCCCTTTAGTGCTGGAGCCTGACGGGCCGGTTATTTGATCTCCGGCCCCGCCCCTCACTGTGGCTTTCTGCCTTTGGGAAGATAAGCTCCTCTCGTTCCCACGCTCTCGGACATATTTTAATGAATTAACTTCAAACCCCGCCCAACTATTGCCGAGCCCACGTTAGGAGGGCTGGGAACGGCGAGGGGATAGGCTGGGCTGTGAGCCCGCCCCTTTCATTTGTTCCTAGTGTTCTGTAAGGTCCTGAAGAGGGTTTCTGAAAAGTACAGTAGTTGTTGCACAGCTGCTTGCTTTATCGTCCTTAAAAAAGTATCACTACGTTCTGCTGAACTTAGTTACGTTTTTTTTATTTAAGATTAATTATTATTTTGTATTTACCAGGAAAAGTATTGCATTTTCTAGTGTTCTCATCTCTACAGGAATGCTACGATATTTTATGTTGTGCTAAGGAAATAAGGGGAAATGTAGCTTCTGGAGAAAAAAAATGCTTAGGAAATGTGAGATCAAATTAAATTACACAAAGACTGAGATTTACAGACATCATTGGTAGGAGCTTGTAAGGTGTTGAATAACTAAAGCTATTTGTATTTTTAGAGTGCGTGTGTGTGTGAAACACAGTATGCACACGCGTTCCTAATTTAACAACGTATAAATCAATCGGTTCATAGGTAAGTACTAGCTAGCCACCTTTTCTGGCCATTTAAGGCTAATCAGTTTCCCTTTTGGTGCTTGAAATAACCTATCCTATTTGGTTATAGACTACCCTTACCCATCCCACGGTCGATAATTATATATTACCCGAATGAGAATAACTGTGATCATAGCATAGATAATCTGAGGGGACCCATGCATGGGATAAAGCATTGAGGAGCTGCTTCTGCTCACTGGTTGTACAAGGAGCAGCCCTGCAGTATTCTAATAGCTTCTTTGTTTTCATTTATAACTAAAATAAAGCGAGGAAGATGAACGTTAGGACAGTCAAAATTCATCTACAGGCATTAAGATACAAACTGTGAGTAACGATAAAAGCTACAGTGTGAACAAGTTGACTTTTTTTCTTATTGTGAAATTATAACAGTGTGCTTTAATATATGGATGTATAGCCATGTTTATACGTGCCTAAGAATGAGAAAAAAAGAATATGTAAGTTGCAAAGATGCTGTTTATAATGCACTAAGTAGAAGCCTGTCGATACCCTTCTGTGGTCCAGTTAACCCATATCCTTTGTTAGTGAACTGAACCCCTACCACCAAAGCCTTATATATTTTACTGGAATAGGCCACCAGGGGGGTATTCTGGTTGTATTGGTATTCACAGCCAAGCTTAGATATTCAGATCGAGTACGCGTGTGTGAGCTGCAAAATGATCCCATTTTGCGCCAGATTCCATTTAGTCTTCTGACAGCATTCAGTACCTTTCCTGTTCTCCCTGCGGCTATGTTAAGTTTTCTCAGGGTACTCCGATTTTCTGTCCAAATAGGTTTATTAACTGGCTGCACTAAACTGCCTGTCTCTCTCTCTATGTACACTACACAGACACAAACACACACATATCTAGATCTGTCTGTCAATCTATACACACACACGTGTGTGTGTTTTGCAGTTACTCCTAACATTTATGGTCCAGCTCTATTACTTAGTTAACAAATAAAAGGATAAAGGCTCTGAACTGTTAACAAGCTGTTTCCTCGAGTCCAGAGTTTGATTCCGTTCACCTACTATGTGACTCAACAAGTCACTTAACTGGACAGTGCTCCTGCGCTGTGCTTGAAAAGGGTTCATGTGGATCAGTGAATTAGCCCAGTTAACAAATACAAAATAAATACATACATACGTTTGTAAGACTAGTTAATTTGCTTGGATGATTATACACCCCTCTACTCTCTTGTTTATCCGTGACTATGGAAAATAAGCTAAAATCATAAATCAGCACATTTATTTTAGTAGCAGTGGTCTAAGCAACAAATAATGCTCATGCGCACACACACACATCATGTCAAATCTGCTTACAAACGTCATTCAAGTGTGAACCATTTCTTCACACTTACAGACTGGGAACCCAAGTAATGAATGCAACAGAACCATATGTCACACACCTGAATTTAATCTCCACAAACTCTGTTTCCATATTTATGGTTCAGTACATCACTTGATAATCCGTATTGAAGGGTTAGAAATGAAAATGAACCCGTGGGGTCATGTCTGATTATAAAATACCAGTAAATTAATACAACATTTTTCCTGTCCGTCTCCGAGTTTGTTCTGGTTCATGACAATTGTCAGAATACAGAGTGTGCCATTTTAGTGATGAAATTGGACTTTGCCATTATCTATGCTTAGTAACTGCAGATATTTCTGTACCTAATTTGTAATTTCGTTTTGTGTAAGAAATGTAAAATATTGAATATAAATGTAAAATCATACTTTATTACATGAACCATTATACAGTTACAAGAATAAATGTATCTAACTATTGCAGTAGTATTTTCTTCACAGAGACCATTAGTAACACGGTAGATAAAGGAACTAAAGATCTGAGATTAGCCAAATATGTGCATTCCATGGGCTGCTTCAGTACAACAGAGTATGACAGCTGCTTACCTCTGAATTACTCCACACGTTTACACCATAGCATTCATTTTATAACCCCATTGCACATCACCAGTGTGTTCATAGCTGAGAGTTAACAGCTGTTCCAGTAAACAAGACACCTACTGTATTTTGACTCTGTAAAGTTTTTGACATTCGCTGAACATTTTAATGTGCTGCTTTTCCATCCATCGCTTCTTAATGCATAGTGCAGTCTCATCACAATACACATGTATACCTTTTTTCATTCATTTTTTTCCCTAATTACCTAGTTAATTCATGTCGGGGCCGTAGAGAAGCAGACGCCTATACCGGGTGCAAGGCAGAGGTGATTGGAAAAGATATATCTACTGATGCCAACCAATGATGCACTCTTAACAGTCCTTTTTTGCATCACCCCTAGATTACCCTGTCCTCTGGTTTCCATTTGTCCTAAACTTCTGTCACTGGTCTCCTCTTCATTAGTGTCACCCCTCCCTGACATTTGCGCTCCATTCCTACCTACTTTCCTGAACTGAATGAAGACTAATGCTTTGTTGTAGCAGAGGCTAGTGATGGTGCTTTTGGTAGGTTGTGACACGGCTCTCGGGTGAGTGCCATTAATGCAAAAATGTTGATCACGTGGAGACCACACTGATTACACACAAAGGATCGTATACCTTTCGAGCTTCTGCAGAACAGGCTACAGACTAAGAAGGGATCATTAGAGAGGAGCCATGGACTGGCCACTATATTTTGGCACACAGTACAGTAGCAGTTAACAGACACTGCAGAATCAGCTGATTACTATAGATCATATTGGGGTATACAAGAAAATACATAACATCAGTGATGGGGAATAAGTTGGTTTTTACTATGTTAAATGTACGGCAGTCTAATAATCTATTTGGACACTAAGAATTAAACTTTTACCTTCCTGCTAGCACGGGTAGTGAATCAAGTTCTGTATGTGTGTGTGTCGGAGCTCTCAAACTTCCACCTCTTACATATGATACATAACTTCTCATAATGTGGAAAATGAGCAAAATGTGGAACACTTAGTAGCGAATTCAACTATGGAGCTCACGGCATGGTTAAATATGTTACTTTATAGTTATAGAAAGTTCTGATAGAATGGTGTTTAATACAATTTAACATGGATATAAGATAAAAAAGAAAAAAATAAATAACATTGCAACACTGACACATCCTTTGAATGTTGAGCAGCAGGGAACATTAAATTTATAAGAATCAAAATCATGAGCCTTCCTTGCGATGGTGTATACTTGAGAGGTTATGTGTGTGCTTTCTGGATGGAATGAGGGAAACTATACTTAATGTGGATCACAATCAACTGGGGTAGTCTATGCACTTCCTTGGCCAAATGTTGGCTTGCTGAATGCACTATTGTCTTTTTACAGTATTTGTAACTGGACAGAGTTTGAGGTTCACATATTACATGCTGCTGCTAGGGATCAACATCCCTTTAATACTGAATTGTGTGGTTTAGGTGGCAATATCATAGCAGTATTTAAAGAGTTCGTTATTCTTCCAAACGAGACTCTTCAGCATTCTTGCCTGACATTGGTATATTTTATCTTTTGCAAAATTTACATTCAGTGTAACACTGAATACATGTGGGCTACTTCTATTTGTGTAATATTTCAAATATCTATGTTACTTTTTACCGGTTTGATACTGTTATGCATATATTTTACGATGTTGGTTACTGCTATGCTGTGGACTTATTTTCTGATATTATGCAATTAAACAAATATAGAGGTTAATATACTCCCAGGTTGACTTTTTAAAAGGGTCAAACAGGGTGAGTGTTCTACCTTGGTTAATAATAATTAATAAAAAAAAACAGTTTCTAGCGGACTGTACTTTTGCAGAAGGGCTACACGTATTGCCCACTCTGTGGGCACAATCCCCAATCTGTACAGATGTCCCACCCCCGCGGCTCGTGCGAGAAATAAAAAACGCGGCAAGGCAAGGGACATCGGTGCAAAATGATAGAAGTGGTAATACTGCCCGCGTTATCTAAGTCCTTTATGACAGCAGTACAAGCAGCCGGACCATATGTAACATACTTGTCTGTTAGCTTCTCAGCGGTTACTGAAACGTAACGTAAAGACTCTACTGTCCATTGCAAGTTTGAATATCTTTCACACCATACCTCTGCGTTCACTGGCATACGCTATCCACTTTAGCTCCAAATCCTCTGCGCTGCAGAAAGAAAGTGATTTCACACAGTGACCAACATTTCAAAGTGCAGATCCACAATGCTTTGTATGTTCACTGACACTATAACATGCAGTGTTTAATAATATTGTTCATTAAGTTTCCCTTCTTAAATCCTGCACTGCAGCACATGCGCAGCCCTTTGCCACTCATCTTTGCGCATAGTTCGGTGAAGTTTTGTGGAGGGGTATATCTCGTGTGATAATAAGAAACGGCGTCTAAATCATAGCAAGGGCAAGTGAATGGGGCACCCTCTTATTGCAAAACGACTACGGATGTGGATCATCTATAGTTTAGCTATCTTCACGCAGTCATTCCTTAGACTTACAGGTTTGCTACAAATACATTAAGCATTTAGGAGTGTTATGATGTGCAGTACTAACACCTGTGTGCGCACACACACTTCTTCAGTGTCGTTGATTTTGCAGATTCCGATTTGCACTCATAAGATAGCGCTGTCTCTCGCACACATTTTATTTCCTGGTAAACGATTGAGGAATCGGATTACAGTCAATCAACAGTGCCAGTCATTTGAGTTTCCTCCTACTTATTTGGAAAATGCATTTTCGTGCAAAATCATGCATTTCTTTCAACTTCTTAAGCGAATTATTATACTATTTAACCAATCTGTCCCTGATCTTGGTCTTTGGTCCCCCAATTATTTTTGTTGGCTTTGTGCCGAATTCTTGTGCACACAGAAAATGCACCCCAACGTACAATGTATGCCTTAATGCCTGCTCTAAACCTTTCGCCATGGTCCTTGCCTGCCTCTTTTGGCGAATTCTCTCCCAAGGGCTTTCACCAGACCTCGCGGCAAAGCCCGTCGTTTCCCCCCGCCCCACCTCGGCTACTGTCCAATCAACAATCTCCTGAATAGCCCTCCCCTTTTCCTGTCAGAGGACATGGACGGTTCATTGTTATGCAAATAAAGGCTGTGTAAATAGGGACCTCTCTGAGCAGATTAAGCAGCAGAGTACGGGAGGGTCTCAGTCGGGTTTATTTTTTTTCCTGAGGCGATTTTCATAGCTTGAAAATTGGAACCCAGAAAAAGTAGCCCTTGCAAAACACACCGGATAAAACATAACTGGCTACACGACAAGAGGAGGACCCGCTTCACTGTTCCATTATTTGTGAACAGTGACAAATGTAAACTGAATAGCCCCGGCACCTGAACCAGCTTGCAAGGACGATTTGGCAAACCCTGTGAAGATCAGGGTTGTCATTTCTCACCAGCTGCCTTTGTAGCCGCCAGTTCCTTCGTAAGTTGGGGATCTGAGCACAGATGCGGCTTGTGAGTGCAGAACTCGGCACGCAGGAGGCTCGCTCGCCCTGAGTCAACATTCTACACACGGATTAAAGTTTATGTACTCGAGAGCCGAACGCGCACAGAGTTCCAGGCTCGTGGACTGAGTTTTTGCAAACGTGCTGCACGCAGAAGTGCGAGCGGGAGCTTTGCTGCAGCAAGTGACTTTCAGATATACATAAAGTTTGAGCAATCGTTTCCTTGGGAGCTTTCAAGTGTTTGGGCTCGGGAAAACTGCATTAACACCCAGGACGGTGCTAAAAGTGCGGGCGCGAAGAATTATTAATCGAGCAGAAACTCTGCAGTTGTTTTCTATAGGCGCATCGCAAGGAGTGGAAGGAGGCTTTGGTTTGCATGGACAACTTTTGTGTCATATTTCTGATCTATAAAAATACGCAGCCCAGTCCCGATGATGAGCCAGGCAAATACATACTCGATCCCGCAACGTACTTTCCAGGAAGCAGTAAAGAAGGGCAACACAAAGGAACTGCATTCTTTGCTTCAAAATATGACGAGCAGTGAGTTCAACGTCAACTCTTTTTTCCCCGAAGAGGGTCACACGGCTCTGCACCAGTCAGTAAGAGATGGCAACTTAGAACTCGTTAAGCTGCTAGTCAAATTCGGTGCCGACATTCGGCTTGCCAACCGGGACGGCTGGAGCGCCCTGCACATTGCGGCCTTCGGTGGCCACCAGGACATTGTTTTGTACCTCATCACCAAGGCCAAGTACTCTGCGAGCAGCCGGTGAGACTCTCACCGTGAGAGACACTTTGGGCACATCCCACCCACCGTGGACGCTGCTTAACTTATGGGACATGCATTTTCTGGGGATGGGGAGGGCACATCACTGGCCATGCAGGCAAGAATTGCACCGATGCTTCCCTTAGCAGGTCCTCTGCACCGTACTGATCCCCGGAAGCTGCTAAAGGAAACGGGGTGCAGCTTAGAGCGGCTTGTAGTGAGATTTTCCAGCACTGTAAGGAGGGTGGGATTTTATTTCCGTTTCGTTGGGGTGAAATGGTGCATTCTGAGAGAACCTCTGTGCCGCAGCTGAGGGGATTGCTTTTTTGTTTTGCAGTCCAGTTTGCAACTTTTTTTTAAAGGGGCGTTGTGGTCGAAATCTGGAGGACCCAAAAATGCCACTCTGAAGCGTGGATGGATGGGGGCAACATTTTCTTGATGCTTTCCAGAATTGCGAAAGGTGCTTCATTAGCAATATTTTCGTCTTTTTGACCCCCTTTGGAAAGCAAAACTGTAACCACAGATTTTTATAGGTAGAATATTGTGAATTTGGGGGGTGGGAAGATGGGGGATTTTCCTCCTTATTTTGTAACGCATTTATATTCTGTTAGTGATTACATGTATTGTAATATATTATTAATAATACAGGGTTTCTTATGAAGGTACACTGAGATTCTTCATGTGACTCAGATGAAGAATGGAACTCTTATGTATTTTAAGTTTTTCTTTTTTTAAATTAATATGACAAAGCTGCTTGGGACTCAGTTATTTTTTGCAGTGAAATCTGGGGACCCACAAAACACTTCATGCATTTACTGCTTTTTATTGGCTCCATTTTTTGTGGAATTCTCCATTTCTACTGTATTTTACTCTTGTTTTGTCATCTACCTCGGCAACACAGTATTTACAGATGTACAGGTTGGGTAAGGCATTTCCAAGCACCGCTTTAAACACTCTTACGACTGAAATGTACCCAGGTTTTATGCAGTAGAACTTGAAGTGATAATTCCATGTTGTTAAATAATACGCTATTTTAAAAGTGCTCAGATATATTTTCCCAATTCCCTGTACAGATAAGTCCCCTCCCCAACTAAAGAAAACATGTCTACAAATTATAATGCCCCGTTTTTCATAGTTGTGCTTGCAGCTGGATTTTTTTTGTGGGAGAGTTTTATAGATGTTGTGTAGTGTGGGGTATGATTGAACACGCATTTAACTAGTCTTTCTGTTTCCCTCCCCCCCTCCGTATACGTTGTTGTGACCTTAGAAATAACGCGAAGTGTAAAAAATCTTCCACTTGCCAATTCCTGCTGGAAATGTTTGAATCGTTTATTTTTTTTTTTTTGCCTGCTCGTATTTAGTTAACTTGCCTTTTGTCCATTTTCAAAATGGATAACGTTCTCAAAATATGTTTGTTGTGTTATTTTCCATCAGTCAGCAAAGTTGTTGGAAACTGCAAATTCTAAACTTGTTAGTTAATTGAGTTGGCAATGTCGAGCCTGGGAGTTGCATTTGCACAAAAATAGAGCTTGCGCTCCCCCTGTTGTTAAGCAGAGGAATTGACTGAGGTGACTTGACATCCCCTCAATGGAAAAAAAAGATAGTGGACGCACCGTTGGAAAACATATGGAAATCCATCAAATCTTTCTGGATGCTGGATTGCACCATCAGAAATGTAAGACTGCAGTGAATGCATTTTGAAGTGACTGCACCTGCAATTTCGATGCTGCTGTTTTTTTCCTTTATACCACAAGGACACTAGAGTATCAACACAAGTTCAAGATGTTGAAAATCTTCCTCCTTTCGTCCATTTTTATGTATCGCCTGCACTATAGTTCTTTGTCACTACCATTTTTTTGTTTTGCTGCATATTAAGTTTTCCTTTTCATTTTATTCAGTGATCTTTTTGTTGCATTTACAACATTTCTTTTTTTTTTTTCATTTATAGCAATGCATACCATCACCTACTGTTTAAAATATTTCTGTGTATGTGCCTGTGTAATATGTGCAGCAACATACATAGTATGTTTGTATTTTTATGATCATGGTCATTGTGGTTTGGGAAGAAATATGCATTGTTGGTCTTAAAATGTAAAACTTGAGGCTACCATGTTAATCATTGCACTGAATATATATATGTATAGAAAGAGAGATATATAAAATATACTGCCTTTGTCTGCAATGGTTCCATTCATAGTATCCTTAAAATGTTTTGTATGAAATGTACTTTAGTTAAAAAAGAACCTTAAACGTGTGCTGATGGCTGAGTTTAACTGTTTGGGATGTGAGATTGTTGAAGAACCTAATGATTTTTTTGTCTTGCCTTGATGACTTGTGAGGTTGACAATATTTTTCCAAGTAGTTGCACATTTTTGTGTGTTTGCGGAATGTCATAACATTTATGACATTAAATAGTTTTTAAATGAAATTTTAATGACAAAGTTTTAGAAGATGAGTTGTCAGGAACATTATTTAAAAAATGAGTTGTTGTCTTAATATTCCCTAAGCAGTGCCCATGTGTACTTTTATGCCCTTTTCCATAATGGGAATTTATGATCTAAGTCCATGCTTTTTTCAGAATATAAAATATTGTTCTCTTAATGTCTTCTGGAAAATTTTATTAAAATGTTTCCCGGTATATATGAAACATAACAGTGTTGTCCCTTGTCCCAACCAGACACTATGATTTCAAGTTTATTTTTACGACATTTTGTTTAATTGAAAAACTGTCTTCTTTCAATTCTCCATGTCCCTGTGGTTTTAAATTTTCTATGCAACCCCACCCTCTTATTTTTGTTTCCTTTTTTATTATGCCAGAAAGTTAAAGGGAGGCTTAACTATTCAAATAAGCAAATTTGGTGCTGTTTGCTGCACCAAAATGGGTTTGGGGTGACTGTGAAAAGGGGTGGGGGCCTCCCTTTAAATGCAGTCACCCCGGTAATACTTTTGTATTTGAAAAACTATATTAATAAATGTCAGTGATTTAAGCAGACATTGAAAGCAAATGCAAAGAGTACTCCCATGATGGAGTTTTTCTGTAGGATTTTCTCTAGGGTGATACTTTTTTAATTATGTTAATTAATGTTAAAATATGTGTTAGGCTTATATTGAAGCTGTATATGGGTCACTATATGATCTCTATCTAACTGGATGAAGTCTGTACAGTACAGCATATTCCTGATGTATTATACCTATTGTAGCACCAGAGTGAAAAATTTATGAATAAATTTTTCATTGATCTTTTTATAAACATGCGTGCACTGTGATTATTTTTTGGTTGTGAAGTTATTTGCTTCAGAATCCTGTATGCATTTTTGTATTGAGTGTAACCATTTTTAATTAATTTATTTTTAAACTAACCTTTGAATCAGATGATTTTGGACTAGTTCCTGTTGGTTTTGATGTGTTCTAACATACTGTAAATATATTTTGGAAGATGCATTGAAAGGTAGTGGTACAAACATGAAAGTCGTTGTGTTGTATTTTTGTCTTTCCTCTATTTAAATTCTTTGTGCCTTTTTGATGTAAAGTTGCACATTATTATTTTTGTAAGATAGTTTTAAATTTAACACACAGACACATGGTTGCCAATTAAGTGACATTAGAGCAGATACTATACAAAGTAATGGGCAGTGGTTATGAGCACATTTACAAACAGAATGCTGAATTATAGCCTACAACACAAACTCTTTTCCTAGTACAGAATAAGAAACTATGCGATCCGCTTCTTTAGATCCGCTATGTAAACAGTGTATATCCAGTATAGTGAGCAGAAAATATAAGCAGATGTTAACTGCATGTCAGGAACAGACAGAGGAATAGTGTTTACAAGAACCTGAAAGTAAAAGCTGCGCAGAATGCATCTGAGTACTTACTTGTAGTGCATATGGCTGCAGTGGTAGTATTGCTGGCCAAACTTGGGAAGAAAATTTCCATAAAGCGTTTTATAGCCGTTAATTTAAACTACAGTAACTGGCTTCCTTTCTTATTGTTTTGCATAGTTTGAGGTTGCTGATTGGTAGACCCATTCAGAATGTTGCCTCAGATGGCAATGTTACACTCTGATACTTTAGACACATTTGTAGACAGCACAGCCTAGCAGAGTAGTTTTCCTTTTGAACAGAATCTTCTGACATTTAACAATTCTGCACAAAAAATATCACCAGGTTTGTGTAGTACTCGATAAAGGTGTATTTTCTAAATGCTCTCTGAAAGAGTCACAATGTATGCCCCAACAGTAACAGAAGCTGCATTGTGCAAGTGGAAAGAAGCTTGCTTCCATAAGGCGTTAATAGAGTGCATTTTGGTCTAAGCTGAGCATAAAAGAAGGTAAAACACGTAGTATTTTTAAGATGGTCTACCTTGATAAATTAAGATGGTTGGCCACAAATAGCTCTGGAACATTGCAGCTGTTTTCAGAACATCCTGTTTGCATATATTGCAAGTGTCAGTTACTTAACAAGGTCATTGTCCAAAAACCTAGTTGTGTATTCTGAGTCTCACCCGGTTAACAGAAGAGAACATACAAAACAAGATGCTCTGCTACAGTTATATCTAATGATACTGCAATTGTGTTATTTAATGTTTTTGTTGTAATGCTCGGGATGTCCTACATGCATGTACTTCAGTAGGCTAGTCAATTTTTTTCTTTTGTTGTAGTTTAATAAAAAGTACAAGTATTTCTCAGCATATGAGGGTTTTCAGAGTTATTAAAATAGTAGAAGTTGAAGCATGCCATCATCCTGGCATTCTTTATGTTGGGACGATAGTACAAATGCAGTTACTGGTAACTGGATGCATTTTTTTCCATTTTCAGCAGGATTGTTTTCATTTTTTTTCATAAAAAGCTATGTTGCTTTGATACACATATATAGTCACAGTGACATGAATTAATTGTTGTGCTGTTAAGAATTTAAATGTAGGTTATTGAACAAGTCACATTATATGGTCTATATAAGCGATGGTGCTTGCGTCATCTGATACTGATGTAACCCCTTCATATGTTACCATATAGCCTTAAATGACCATCACACGGAGTACCAAGTGCCACTTAAAGTTATCCTCCTACATCGCCGTGGATTCATTTTGGTATTTGTCCTTTGTTGTTCAAATATTGGTCTTTATAGGATGTGACATAAGGGAAAAGTGCTTTCTGTGATGCCATTTTAGATGTATTGTAGTTGCAGCGTGCCACTGCTTTTGTCTTTATTTCAGTTTTAGTATGTTGTTGGGTGCGTTGTACCACATGCTGGGTGTGCATCTTAATTCAGAATGATTGTATTTCCTCATCTACATAGTAATGAGTAAGTTAAATGTACTGGTGATGTAGGCAAGCCAGTATGGTCATGATTTGGCAGCAGCGACATGCACATCTCACTTTTTTTTTTTTTTTTTTTCATTTTGTAAACTGCAAACCTAAGTTATGCAGTTCTGTGTTATGCGCCTCTCTGTCACTGTCTTTGCAATGTGACCTTTAAGTAGCATGTTTTCCTGATAAGAGTTGTGTGACTAGTTACTTGAATTGAGGCGTTCATTTGTTCGGTGTTTTGTCGTGTGTCAGTTTCATGCCTTTCCTGCTCTAGTACTATCACCCACACGGGCAATGCAAATGAAAGTTTGTGCATGCTAAGAAATGCTACAGTGATTTAGAGTGCAATCATGCATTATCATTAAAAACAACATATGTAAGTTGGCAGTTTTTAAGTAGATGTATAAGAAAAAAGGAGTTTACTCTGCCTCCAAAAATGATGTCACTTTAACCTTTAGCCTTGATATTAATAACAGTTTCTTTGTAGAGAAATGCATTTCTTCTTCTATTTACAGACACTTCTTTTCCAGATCACTGTTGCAGTTCGTGTAAAGTTCTGTCTTAGTTTTCCCAGTGGTGATGAAAAAGTAAGCAATTCCTAATCAAACATTTTCTGTATGGATTCTTTGTGTAATTTTCCTTCTGGGGGAAGGAAAAGTCGCCTGAAAAAGAAACCTCTGCGCTACCATTAGAAGTGCCTTTCACATTCTGCTTCCTTTGAAAGCCATAGAAGCTTCTTCCAGAAAAAGTATATAGTGTCACTGTCATTTTTAGCACAAACATGTCAAGCAGAGCACCTCATTGGCCCTCTTCAAAAGGAACCTTGATTGGATGGGAGATAGGAAATTCACCCCGGGGATCATGTCAGTCACCCTGCTAGACAGGGGCCCAGAGAAGTAAATATTGTAGGAAAAATTCCAGGGAATTGTTATGGCTAGGCTTGCATAGGCCATAGCCTAGTACCAACCTATGAACCTATACTACGTATATATTTTTTATCAATTGTAGGCCAAACATTCTGTCAGTATACTATTGTCGCCTTCACATAGAATATGGGGACGAGGGGGCTAGTCTGTAAGCCTAAAACAGTACAGTTTGGGGTCCGCAAACAAAATTGCTTTACTTGTCTTAAGAACACATGTTGTAGATAAACTACAAAGAGAAATTAAGTGAGTTGAGCAAGGTTACCCATTTTTTTCTGGTTACCATTTCATGGCACTTTTATTTAATTCCACTTGATTCTGAGACCTGTAAATCCTAACTATATGATGTGATGAGGAGAGGAGACACAATTTTTTTATTAAATTAGTAGAATGCAAAATGATTTAGGAATCCTTTTCCATCATAACACATGCCAAAACTGTATGGAGGAATGTATTGTACTTTTGTTGGGTCTATATTAAAACCATGAAAGCTGAAATCCATGAATGCAATTACATCGACACACAAATGTCAATCTACTAAACAGCGAACTACGGAAAAAGTCAGAACGCTGAACGAATTTCTTTGGCCAGCAGGGTAATCATGGGGATGAATAAATATATCCTTTCCCCCACTGTAGTGTGGTCTCAGAGTTGGCATATTTAAGTAGGGGGGGTGTGGGGGGGGTACAGGGGGGCTTGCCCCTGCAAAAGCATTTGGAAAAGTGTGTTCCATCAGGTTTGTTTAGTTAGGTTTAACTTGCCTGTATGGAGCTGTTGCTTCCGGAAGTATGTTCGACGTTCTGATTTTTGACATTTCCGTAGTTCGCTGTTTTAGTAGATCAACGTTTATGTGTCGATGCATTTGCAGATTTCAGCTTTCGTGGTTTTAATATAGCCCTCTTTTGTTTGTGTGTGTGTGTGTATGTATGTGAGCTATATATATCTCATATATACACACAGAGACCCTTTACAGTAGTCAGTTAATTGTCATATTTTTAAAAAGGTCAGAGAAAATTGCAGTATTTACAGCAAGACCATACAAACACACAGTGTCCATTTGGACTTCATACAATCAGTGATCAGATGTCAGGTATCGTAGCTTGGGAGCTGTGAAAGAACAACCAAAACTAAAGCTCCACACTGTCATCTAGCTTAATTTTAAAATGTATTTGCAACCAGATAGGTAAACTGGACCTATTTCTCTGGTCTTGTTTCAGCCATGATCCCATAGACAGAATGTGTTTAGTCAGTTGAGACGCTTGCTTTTCTGAGGTAGAATGAATGTAGAGAAGTTGGAGAAAATCAGGATCAAACCCTGGAGTTGAGGCAAATGCCTAGACCTTTGCAGCCTAATTATACTATTGCTTTAATTTCATATGATATAGTGATATTTGCCAGGAAACTGTGATAAACTCTTTCTACGTAACTTATTCTCCTGTTTTAAATGTTTTAAAGCATAATAGTATAATAGCTACATGATCAGATGTGGGTCTTGTATTTAAAAAAAAAATCAATCTCCATCTCCAAAATGTTGAATGTATTACACCGTGGTGCTATTGCTAGGTGGGTTCAAGTTCCGAGTGTGGTTTAGAAACCTAAATTTTCCAATTTCCTGTTGCTCTGGTATCAAAAGGGGAAACATAATGGATAGGCTTGACTGTGTTGGCATCTTTTAATTAATACAAAGTGGTACCTTAAATGGGGTACTTTATAATGTATGAGGCTATGACTGTTCTCATAATCCAGACATGACAATTTTAAGGCAACTAGTTGGTTTGGCATCTCCCATCCTCTGCAAAACTTGCATGGAAGACTCCATCCTGGGGTAGTTCAAAGCCAAAAATAAAAAAAAAAATGATGCTATGTGGCAGGGTTTTATGGGTTTATATTAGATAATCGAACATTCAAAAGTTCGAGTGTCATATTGTCGACACCATATGATCGAATTTTTAAAAGTTAGAAAATCTAATAAAAAAATAAACTACACAAATAACCTACCTGAACGTTTTAAGCAGGGGGGCAAGCCCCCCATGCACCCCTACATCCACTGCTCTTTAAATACACCAACTCCAGGATCACACTATGGTGCAGAAAAGGGAAATCTTCCCATTCCGCGCCATACGGAGATCTCTGTTAAAACGTTTGAACTTTCAAAGATTCGATCATATGGTGTTGACCATATGACAGTCAAATGTTTGATAGTTCGATCATCCAGTATAGACCTGTGTTTCATGGCAGGATGATATATTATATACATTATTAAAAATCCACAGCTAAAGCAAGAATTTTATTCTTTGTTGTCTTTTTCTATGAGTAGTAAACATTAATCAGTATTTGGCATGAGAAGGTCATGACCACAATGGGTTCTTGCGTTCTAGTTAGTGTCAGTATTTTATTGGTAAGGTGGCATAGAAGGAAATTCTTTAAGGGAAGACTTAAAAAATACGTGAATGCATGCATGTTCATGCAAGAGCCCTAGCATACCTTCAGGTAAACTCTCGTAATGGAATGTTTTAAATTGCTTTAAAAAAACATATGTACATCCAAAGTTCTAACATTCTTGTCTTGTTATCACTTTACAGACGTTTTTAAGGCTTAAACAGCTTAGCTCATCATGGTTTTAAGAACAGGTTCTTTCTCAGACTTTAGGTAACATTGATGCATCTGTTTTCAACTGACTTGGCAGTTCCTTCTTGTATAATATGTGTCTTAACTTTGATAGTGAAGCTGTGTTGACTCAGCTGCGTTGCACCTTAAAACATTTTGCATCAGTGTGCCACTTTTATGTTGTAATATATGTCAAGGGTACATCAGCTTTTATAACTATATTATCGATTACCTGCCACAGGGGGCTATTTGCTATATTGGCTGTTAAACTACAGTTGTTTTTAAGTACCTAATAAGTGCCATACTGCAGTTTTACCCTTTGGGAATAGCTTAACCTTGTAGTATTGGTAGGCCTAGGTTTTGTGTAATTTACTTGTAACCATGTTTCGGTTCCGTTCTTTACATTACTGAAGCGATCCACTTAAAAAGTGTTTCCTTTCCCAGGTTACTTCTGCATAATATTCATTTCTTTCCATTTGTTGTTTGCCTTTCATCATGGTTGTACTTGCTAGGGTAGAACATCTTTGGGAAGCTGAAACAGCTTTAAAAGGTGTAATACACTTTGCATTGCCACTCTCTCTGTGTTTTGCAGTGCAAAGTGTACATTGGAGCAGCTACAGCTCCTTGTACAGCTAACCCCATGTGCTACAGAGAGCTTTTTAAAAGTAAAGTGCTAAGTGCATTGCAGCTTTCACACTTAGCAGTCCTACATTTTTTCTATGTCAGTATATCTGTAAAGCTAAAACATGTACTACAAACAATTTTGTTGTGCTCTGGAGATTTGGCATCTGTTTCTGGAACATGCAACAACCTAGTTTTGACTAGAGACTCGTCATACTCCTCTGTGAGGCGCATTTCTTTGCAGTCGAAATATAACTGCCATTACTCTGCTGATGAAAATCATTATGTATATTTTTCTCTAAGCTATGCAGATGAGAAGTCCCCCTCACCCTTTATTTATGTCTTTCTGGGTCTCCAAGGTTGGAGCCACACTTAGCGAGCCTGTTATCTGTTTCTCATGAGCTGACCTATATCGTCCCATGCTTTTCTTGCAGCTAACTTCACATGGGGTCAGATATTGCATATATCATATATTTCTAGTGTCCGAATTGCTGCATTATTTCCATAGTACTATTATCTTCAGCTAATCTTGGTTCACTGTTTCATAGTCTTGCATTCTTGAAGTTTTCAGTGTTGTAAAAATATGACAGGGCACTCGGGCCCATTTTCAGCAGAGGCCTATGGAGAAAGCTCCATTAAAGTTACAAAAATTACAGCGAAGAAAGAATTTCAGTTTATTAACAGAACAAATGGAGTTTTCAAATCATACAGTGGGCAATTCAATAATGACAGATGTTAATACAATTTGATTTCTGTAAGAGCATTGTACAGTACTAAACCTCATTTTTTGCATAATGCCGCAAGCATAGTACAGTTATCAGAGCTCATACTGTTCAATGCTAGAAGTCTTAACTTGAAACTCCCACCTACAAACTTCCTTGACCTTATGCTCACAAACATGGGGGGGGGTGGCAATGTGACTCGCTCACGAACATGGGAGGGGCAATGTCACTCACCCAAGGTAATGTCTTTGCTTGTCATATCTGACCATAAGGTAGTAGGTTGGCATGATGGTTAAGGTATTTACCTTGCAGACACAAGGTGCAGGGTTTGATTCTCATATGGGATAATTAGCTAGGCTCAAAATGGCCCACAAGGGCAGTTAGCTTAGTACTAATCTATGAACCAGTATTGCTTGAAATAAAAATTAAATCCATGGATCCAGAGAAACCAAAAACCTTTTGGAACTATTCCACGGCTAACCCCCTCTGTATACTGAGCAACACCTTAGCTGAATTCCAAGAGCCTCAAACCCAGTAAACACCATAGCATATATTGGGCTATTTACAAAATCTATGTACAGCCCTATTGATAGCTGCATAGAGCAAGCTGTGGCCACTTGTATTAAAAATAAAACATGCAAAAGACAAGCCACCCTGGTGGATACTGGTACAATAATACTGATTAATATATCTCTATTTGAATTCTGCTTTAAGGTATATTTTCTGTATATATTACTGTAATCAAACAAACTAGAGTCCTGCTTTCATGTATATATTCTGTATATGTTACTATATTTACTATCTGTAACACTGTTTCTACTTCTGTACTAATTAATGTTTATATTTTTTTCTGTATCTCGTTGGTACTTTTCTCCCCGATCCTCCACTGAAAATGGACTTTTTTTAGGCCCAGTGGACTTTCCTGGTAAACAAATGAAATAAAATAAATAAAAATAAATATCAATTGGTTAAACAGTAAAAAAAAAAAACAGTATTTTTTGGGAAAACTTGGCTAGTCTTTGAAAGGACCCCAGGTCATTAGTAACAAATCTATGAAAAAAAAAACTTTTTTCTTCCAGAGTGCCTAGTCAAGCCAAAAGAGTTGGAGGGCCTGGTGGTAGGAAAAACTAAGGCTAGTGGGTTGGGCTCTTTTTTTTGTGCTTTATATGTTTGCTCATGCATGACTAGGTAAGGAAAAAGACAATTTGGAAAATGAGATTATGCACGTGGGTGGTAATTCACTTGACACAGCCTATGTAAATAACATAGTGCACTACTTCCAGGTTTGCATCACAGGTGATCTGTCCTGTGCGCTGCTATGCAGCCTTTATTTTCCAGACAGGAGGTACAGTCAGCTAGAAAAACAGGATTGTTACTGCGACTGCAATACATAGTAAATGGCATACATTGCTGTCTGCTTAGTGGTTTGTAACAACTGGCATGTACACTGAATTAAGGCAGGGAATTTAAGGAATCTCTTACAGAGTATGTACAAACTTATTTACGTTTCATCCAGTGTAATTATAACTGGTCTTCTGTTTTCTAACTTACTAAATAATACATTTTAAGTCTTGCAAACTGACTGTAATGCACATTAAAGTAACAACTAGATAGATGCACAAAGGAGACATTACTTTTTTAATGGTACATTAATTAAAATAGAATGATGTAACTATTCTTGAGACAAGACTACAAATATGAGTTGGGAGTTCTTGGCAAGATGCAAAGGAACAGCTGTATTAAAGTAATTATGGCATAGGTACCAGGCAAACCTAGCAGGAAGAAACTCTTTGCACAATGCATCAGTAACATTTAGAAACGTCTTACAATGCAGTGCATTGTGACTTGAAGGCAAATTTCCCCACACTGGTGATAGTTTCATTTCATAGGTAAATAGGAGAATATCATCCTGCATACCAGCCAGAAACCAGAGGTCAGAATCGCACCCTGTGCTTTGTCTATGTGTTTAAGATCTTAAACATTATACCACCTCCCCACACAGTCAGAAGACCAGTAGCCCATAGTTTGTCAGAGCCAAAGTCTGCAGCTTTGTACTTATCTCTTCCTCTGTAGGACCTTGTTAGCATGGCATACCTGAATAAGAATTAGTAAGCCTGGTAGTACTAAAGTTACGTTATAGTTGTGTAAACTGCTTTCTTAAGCATACATTAGCAAGAAACAAGGAATCAGTGGCCTGAGGGAACTACACTCCGAGAAGATACCGGGCAAACCTATGGCAATAAGAAAGTCTACACAAAGTACAGATGCCATGTATAAAAAATATATATGAATAAGGAAAGAAACAGTTAATGGCTAACAACTTTGTGGAGGCTGATCGGACTGGGTACCTTGGAGAGGGATGCTGTCTGAAATGGTGTTCCCTTTATCGACTGCGTACGTGTATTATGTAGTTATGTGTATTATACAAATGGCCTTTTATACATCAACTACCAGGATGCTGGTATATTGGGAAACAACATTCCTGTTGCTAGATTGTCAGCAGACAGCATCTGTGATGCTGATTCCTTTAACACTGGCATATGTGACATCAGGACACACCCATTTTTGGCCCACTCAATGTTGGTTCCCTACTGTTTGCCCCTCTTCTGATGGTGCCTGTGCCTCATTAGTCTATATCTCAACAGTTTCATTATGGTGTGGGCATAACCTCTGCCCTTCCAGTTATTACCAGGGCTTTTTGCTCAGGTTCTACTGCTCTTGAAATATGGCCCATATAAGATTTCAAGCTATGTTTTCATGTCTAGACTGAGTTTTTAAGGTGTTGTCGTAATAGAAAGATCATATTTGAGTTGTGTTAGGTGTACACTTTTTTTTTTTACAAGCTACACAAAGTTCTGTCTGAATGTAGCACATCTTCATTTGAGAGATGGAGGAAACCTATGAAAGATTACAAAATATATAATTATTTATAAAAAATGAAGTTTTAAAGAAGAAACACTCAAAAAGGCAATAGTAACAGTACTAACATAACATCGGCTCAAAGGTAAGGTACATTACCAAGGTGATGCAGTGTATAATACCACTGAATTCCCAATGCAAAAGACTACACAGAATGTAATGTAAGTACATTCATGAAAACCGATATAAATTAATGGACAGAAATGAGAGTAGGATGCCACAAGAAAGAGTTATTGCACACAAAAATGTTCTTAGTAAATTAAACAAGGAACAGCAGACCTTGGTCAAATCAGTCCAACACCAGATACAAGATAAAAATATCCATCTACGTCTTCTTTAAGTATGTTAAAATGTCAAAACCACTGGCCAGCACTGTGCAGAACTAATAGTAAGTGATATCACATACTCCAACCCAAAGGACATGGTCAGTCCATTACTGGACAAATTTAGTGTAAACTTTTCCCCCTCTCCAAACAAATATTCTCAGACCACATATACCCCCCAACTCAACTCATCCAAGAAGAAGTTCTCTTGGTGCTATCTAATGCCAAGAGCACTACATCTATGGAGGCAGATAACATACTAGGCTTACTACTGGCCAGCCTGAAGCATGACTTCCCTGATACCTTACAGAAACCATTTAAAATCCACATCAAAACAGGCTTTGTGCCAGATGAATGAGGGCAGCAACAGTGATTCCCTTGCACATAGGTGTACTTCAGTTGTCCTGGGTAGTTACAGAGCCATAAGTCTTACCAGTCTCATCTGTAAGGCTATGGAAAGGATCATTCTGGAATTAGTATACAAGGCAATGGGTAACCTACAGACTCTCAACCTAACCCAGTTCCTATCTGTCAAGGATAGGTCCTGTCTACTTAACCTGGTTGACTTAGTTACTGAAGTAATGAATGAGAGCAAAACAGTACAGACCTCCTATCTAGACCACGCCAAGGTCTTAAGCATCATGCCATGCTTGGATATTGTAGATAAACTCTCGTAGCTAAATGTCAATTTCAGTATATTTCATTGGATAGTAAATTGGCTGACAAATATAATCCAGGAAGTTAGGATGGGTGGCTAAATATCTTGCAAAGCACCTATCACTAGCAATGTACTCCCAGTAGTTTAGACTGCACCATTTTGTAGGGTGGATCACTGTATGTTGTCATGCCCCCTCCTTTGACAAACTGTGCAGAGACACATTGGCTTATGAAAGTCATACCAATGTATTTATTATATAGAAAAGCAAATAATTTTATTAGATTCTAAACATTGCTTTTGTAGATTCAGAATGTTGCCAGACAAAATAAAATATGTATCTGCTTTAAGAATTCTTTGCAGAATCAATGCAAGATAATCAACTCACAGTAACAGAACCCTAGAATAATGGCACAATTACATTAGACTTCCACACAAAACCATTAAAAAACATAAAGTCACAAGAATACAGCCATAAAATGGCAAGTCATTGGTATGGGTGTAGAGGTATGACCACAATCACAGACCTCTCAAATGTCCAGATTGTTGACTCATATTTTTGGTAGCTAAACTGCTCTGGAAAATTCATTTAAAAAAAGCCACAAAGACTATCGCCCACAGGTGGATGCCCATGTTAGCAGTGCTTTATAAGGTCTGCAGCATATACTGCTGTCACTCAAAGCTGCATTGAATTAATTCAGGCTGCCACTTAATTGCCCCACCCACTGCCGTAGCAGAAAGAGATCACCGCCTACCCCAAGCAAATTGCCAGTGTCAAAACCATGCCAAGAGGTGTATAATTGTATCCTGCAGCAAGCATGAATCCCCATTTAAGTATCACTTTGACAACACACCTCTGAAAATTGATCCCATAATTAAGGATCTGGGAAGCTGTATTGACAACGAACTGTCCTTTGCTTACCCCATATCCACTGTTGTAAGGAAGTCTTTTCTCATGACACAGCTTATATCTAAAGGTATTGTGTCCAGAGCCAAGGATGTAATTGTTCCACTGTAATCGGCACTCATTAGGCTGAACATTGAGTATAATACCCCTTTTGGTATATACCTGTCCAAAGACTTGTCACAACTACAATGACCACAGTTCTCACTAAAAGATATGCAGGCCATCTCAAGATCTTGTCACTGCTCCCAATATCATACTGACTACCAAGAGACTACCTCTACCCTTGTGTGTAGAGCTTCAACATACCCTATTTTGTCAGACTTATTACACATTCCCAAGTCCAGTTTTAACATAAACACTCAGGGGATCTCTATCTTTTTTTGCAAAATAAATAGAACATTTTTGGAAAGCTAGGTTTGTTCCACAGAGATTAGCACTTCTATGGAACCATCTTCCATGCCACATAAAACAAAGTCCTTGTCTTACTCTGTTCATTTGTAATTTGGATGAATGGATGCATAACCACAAATTCACCCTCAATGTAGCCCCTTTGCCCCTCGTGGATAGTGAAAGCATGTAACTGACCCAACATATCCTCATTTGGCCTATTTCTTGGTTATTTATGCATGCAATGTAAGGGTAAAGAGCTACCATGGAAGTTAAAGCTGGGCTTCTTAAGATCCCAACTGATCAATAGCCTAAGAAGTACCTGTGAACCTAAGAGAATTCAGCTAACAGAATCAGAAATTAGCCCAGAGTGTTTCTAGGAGTTTTAGAATTGTGCAGTATGTTGTACTTCATGGTCCAAAGTACAGCCTTCAAAGTTTAGCTGAAGTTACATTTCTCTTTGGAAGGCCATGTTTCTGGTAGATGTTAACCTTGCCAGATGTCTTTTAGAGCACTCTGCCCCTATTGATTGTTGTACCTTACATTGTGTTCCATAAAGGCTGTTTTACCTTTTGAAACATACCCTCCCATAAGTGTTCTCTGTTCAGGTGGCACGTCTTATGGATGTTGATAGGCAGGTGTGTCATTACACATTTTTGTTATGCGGTGCAAGACTAAGAATATACCCAAGCTACAAGTGGCTACTTAATTACATTTCTTTGTGTTATAACACACATACAATTCCTTAGGGCTGGCTAGTAAGGCTACTGCAGTGGTTACTAGAGCCATAACTTTCTTTAGACTCGTACCTTTCAAAATCTGTTCATCTGCTGGACAAGCTGCTTTATATATTGTCTCCCTGTCTCACAAACTGGATGCTACTTCCCCATCCAGTAGTTCTTTATTCAGATTTGTCCTCCTCAGCATTTTTGTCATGAGTGATCCACAGTCAGTTTGTGGCAGACCACTTTTTTGGCAGTTTGGAATAGTGGGAGATGTTACTTGAAATTTAACTATGTAGGAGCTCTGGTTCTAGAACCCTTTAGGTTTGACCTGTGCCTTCAGAAAAGCAATGTGCAAATATAAGTCACACATTTTCTAGTCAGTACTGTTGTGTAGAGAGATAAAGCCTCAAGAGTGCTGCTCAGGTGACCCAGATTTGAAGCAACATGGGAGTCTGAGGTACTGACATCAGGAGGATGGGTGTGTCCACCTTTGGGGGTGAGGGCAGTTTATCCCTAGTGAGGGCGGAGGATGTGCGTGGGTATTATTCTCAGGGTCTCATTTACATTGTCGAACTTGTATTTCGAAAGTCATATGGTCAAAACCATATGTTTGTACTTGTAAAAGTTTGAACGTTTCGACGGAGATCTCCGTAAGGGAAGCTTTCCCTTTCCTGCAATCTAGTGCGATCTCTGAGTTGGTATATTTAAGTAGCGGGGTGTGGGGGAGCTTGCCCCCCCCCCCGCTTACAACCTTCAGGTAAGCTTTTTTTTTTTTTACATTGTCGAACTTTTAAAGTTCGAACATATGCTGACCCTTATTCTCAGGGGGTGGACTGAATTGTTGTGGAGATAGGATGATATGCCAGCATGCCACATTTCACATCTGGCCCCAGACATTACTAGCGCATACAAGGGGACTGGAAGCTTGGTCACAGAAAAAAAGCCTTCACAACATAGGTTCAGCAATATGATGCCATCTTAGATGCATTGATCTTCTCATCAGCCCTTACAATACAGTGCTTTTTTTGTTATTTTACAAACTGCATTTGTCATATATACTTTGCAGTCTTGGAATGTTAACATTTCGCATAAGCTGTGCTCTCACTGAAATATATATTGTCAAAACATGGCCAGGCTGTCTAGAACATGAATGATCATTTAGGTGTCTTGTTTTTGTGTCTATTTTTTTTTTTTTTAGTTTGCCCTCTAAACTCTTCATGTATTCAGGTTTGCAGGTTATTAAAAGTGCTTCTTGACTAAATGCTTTGAATGCTTCTAAGACGGAGATTAAAGCAGACTAGCCATAGGTGCAGTAAAGGTGCAAAACATTATGGAAATCAGCAGCAGATGAAAGACATTTTTCTTTACTTGTATTCCTAATAAATTTCTATTTTGTAATAGTTAACAAGGGAAAAAATATTTGCTTCATAACAGCAGTTTTCTTTTTCCCTCCAGCTTCGGATTGTGACCTAGGAGATCACAAATATTTGAGATGTATTATTAGGAGAAAAAACATGAACCAGATGGCGTAGCTTTGTGCAGCAATTAGAGAAAACAAAATCTGGATTACAGTCTGTATCACTACATGACAATTCTTCAAGACAGGCTGGCAATAGTTGGTATCTGTTCATCTTGCAGCACGGAGCTGCTTGCATGACTGTTCGGTTTACAAGCATTTTCCTGTTCTTAGCTAATTTTAAGCAATAAAATCCCCACGTGACGGACCTGATATAATCCCCATGTGACTGACCTGATATGGGTAAATATTGAAGTGCACTACCCGGTAAACAAATTTGAATAAAGAAAGCAAGCAAACAAATCAAGCAGCTAAGAGCTGATGGGGCTAAGTTTACTTACAGGAAGCCCCCACCTTCATGGAGTGATGTGTTTTCAAGAATAGTTTTTCTTTGCTGGGAAGCGGAGACAAAGATTTTAAAGCACTGGAAAGCTAGTCTCTTAGATAATAAGATTGCTGCAGCCAAAAGAATACAGAAATAGCTTAACATAGTCAGCAGATCTGTTCTTAGACTCACGCAGTGTGTACTGTGCCCAAATGTGTAATGCTCTGTAGTTTTTACAACCACCAAGTCACACCCTGCTGATGAAGCTAAACGAACCTGTCCAGTTTGTTGGAACTTTCTAGTAGTGCCAAGATTAAGGAGAGATAATCGTTTGCTTGACGCAGTCTTTCTTTCAGCTGGGAGCATGGAGATTGCTTCTTTCATTTCCTGGTTCTGTCGTTTGACCTTGAGACTGTATTCTAACCTTTCACTAGGTGTACACATTTATTTAGTAAAAAAAGCTGGATATTTATTAACGTAAAACCCTGCCTTTAGATTTTATTGTCCTAACAAATTAATTTCAATGTAGCCTTGCTAGTTGTTTGAGTTTTCATTTTATATTGAATATTTTGCTAATTTTATTTTGTGCCATGTCAGTAACTCTGATAGCATATGTGTACATTTTATTTTACATTTGTTGACTGGGATAGTCTGACTGGATGCATGTCCATTTTCAGAGGAGGCCCGGGGAGAAAAGCTCCAAGGGTAAGCAGATACAGCATTACATAATACCAGCATTGCATATTACAAACAGACTATTTACAGATATTTATTTATCTTTTAAAGTTATATTTTTTAGTTATTTGCATTCTACAAGTATAAAGTAGTTTGTAATGTAAGAACTTCCATGAAGATTTTTTTTTGCTGGATCCTTTACCTTTTGAACAGTTGTAAATATAAAAAAAAACATACCCCTGCTTTCTTGATCAGCTGTCGTACTTTGTTGAAAAAGAATGGAGAAGTATTTTAAAATCATCCCTTGAGACTTTGCACAGAATAGTGAAACTCTGATGTCTTGTATTTGGCAACCATCTGTTGACTTCCCCAGTACAGAATCAGAAAGGTTTCAAATTTGCATGATAAACTGCAAGATGTCAGACTGTAGAACGCTTTCTTAGGTTCCCTGCACCCAATCTCTTTTTCTGTGCTTTGCTGCTGAGCATTTGGTAATGACATCAGAGCACTTGCTGTATTGTGCTACTGTTCCTGGGGGATGGGATGAGCACAGGCCCCCAATGATGAGCTGTTTTCCAGTGGAAAGGACCACAGAAGTTGAACTTTGAAGGGCTATTGCCTTGGTCTTCATCTTTGTTTAACCAGCTGACAGTGAGCACCATCTGAAACTTTAAGGCTTTCTCGAGGTTTGTTTGAAACACATGTAGTAAAGTATTAAAGCATAACTTAATCATTAAGAAATAGCTGATACTAGATTACTTTTTTACAGATATTTAATTAGTACCTTTGTTTGCTACATCTTCGCTAAATTGTACAATTATATTCCAATTTTCATGCAGGGGTACACAGTGTAATTTTAAATTGTGCCTTTCTCTGCGCAGTAACATAGTTAGGCAGGTCAGCACTGTATAAGCTAAGTGATTTACTTAGGGCTATAAAAGCGTCACAGTTCAATACATTGATGCATATCTGGGTGTAGCTTTAATTATGCTTCTATGTGTGTCTGTTCCTCACCTTTTGTCATATTATTCTTATTTCTGGAATGTCCAAGGTCCTCTCTATTTTCTGGATTTGCCATATTCCTAGCTTGGCTACCCTTCCATTCTTTTGTTGCTGTGTCCGGGATAGGGAGATTGATAGTTACCACTGCTTCCTTGTGATTGTGAGGTTTCATATAGTTTCTGGCAATGCCAATGAAGCAACAAAGCATGCATTTTCACTGTGACCTCTAACACATTTCATGCATGATGATTATTAGTCGTATCTGATGGAGGTAGACCACTGTAACTTATATCCGTGACATTCCAGCTGGCCTACTTCCTCTAAATGCACTAGTATTACTGGTCTGTAACCTCCCAGTTAGTGCCAGTGCCTCAGTAAGATGCATGTTTGCCTTCAATGATAAGAGACTAGAATAATATGAGTTCTATCCCCGTAACAGGAGTTTACATTTATCCTTCCATTCTGTCATAACTGAATGGACTGTAGTCCTTGGGTGGTTTTCTTTGGATAAAATGTCTAGCAGGTCTCATCTGACTCTTGTTTTGGAGGTCGAAGCATACTTCTTGAACCTCTTAGAGCAAGAAATAAAATAAGCCATAAATAAAAGTGAGACAAAGGCCCAAAAATAGGGACAATTTTTAAATATTGGTCGTACAAACTTAGAAAGTTGATAGAATAACAGGTTTTGAAGTAGCATGCATTTTCTGAAGGGTATAAAGTCTAAACCATAAATGTCTGTCATTATTTTCTAACTTCATCTTTAATTATTTGCCACAAATTTGGCAGAAAACCACAATTTTATGAACAATGGACCAAAAATAAGAGGCAAAAATTTGGACATTTTGTGGAAATCTGTACAGTTTAGAGATATGGGTCAAAGTGAAAACCATCATGACACTGACAATATGGTTGTGGTGTGGTATATCAACAAGTGGGGGGGGGGTCCTATAATCTTTGTTGAGAGACCATGGGAGTTTGGGAATAGACCTTCTGCACCAATCACTTTCTCACAGACAATCACATCCTGGGTCAAGTCAAGCCCAATCCAAAATTGTTTGGCTCTTTTAATGCATTCAGGTGTGTTTTCTCAATCAATCAGTGCCATGGAAGTTTCCTTATTGTGAAAAGTTTACATCTCAGCTGACATAAAATGCAACAATTTATTTTCCGTTATTATTTCTTTTGCAGGATGTACTTGTCCTGAAATGGTATATCAAGTAGAGATGAATTCACTCCTGCCTTCTACATTAGGAGGCCACAAGAACCATGAGAATGGGGGAATGGGTTATGTGGAGCAGTCCTTTCCTCATAACTAGTCATATCCCAGATAGAGATGTTTTTTTAAGTGGATCAGCTTAGTCAATGCTTTCTTATGCCAGAGGGGTCTCTCAGCCATTCTGTGTCATGGAAGTTGTTTTGCCACTGGGTGAGCCTTTTCATAATCTGTTTCCATCTCTAGCAAATACCATAGGTAGAAACTTTTTTTTCCATATGCCTCCCTTGGGAGGGCATCCCCATAATGCAGTCATCCAAAAGTACCAGCCAAGTGAACATCATGGACTGTGTGTGGTTGGTTCTGAGGCTAGGACAGTTTATGAGGTGTAATTGTAATGGCTCCACTAAGGGAAGACAGGTCTGGGAGACAGATGCCGGGTGTTTGATAAGACATGACATTTTAGTGAAATTCAGACTTGTCAGGGAGTTGTAACAGACTGAGAATTCTGCTTTTCCTGCATAAGTCCCCTTTGGTCCTTTAGTCTAACTTCATTCAACTACCTGGGCTAAGAACCGTTCTGTGAAACATGAGTTCTGTATTTCGTAGATTTGCCAAATTAGTTTTGGTTGACAGTTCATGAGCATGTTTTTGTCAAATTTATATATGTTTGAGATGTGGCCAGACCTTTTTACCAAACTGTGTCATCTGCTGGATTAAAGTATGCCGTGTTTGTTATAAAATGATTTAGTGGCTTGTGTTATTTGATCTGTGCTGCTATTCTTAAAACACGCTTTTCTATAATAATACTGTGCTATATATCTGACCATTTGTATTTGTGAAGAAATTAAAACTGTTTAATTTTGTAGATAGTATTTCACAAGAGAATGTTATTAAACACTTCACAAGCTAGTAATAAAAACAAACCAAAAAGAATAAGCAGGGACATGAATAAATGAAAGCGTAATAAATATTTTAAATACAGGAATGTATAGTCATTACAAATGCACTGTTCTGATTAATGTGTGTACATAAATTATAAGGAACATTTCTCTAATAATGCCATATGATGGTGTAACCATGCATTCTTAGTGGACTTAGTACAATATATTTTTCAGAGCGGATCTCTTCAGTAGTATAGATTGCAGATGCCAAACAGAATCTGTAACTGCATAAAGTAAGGCCTACAGTGTAAATCACTACACAGCATGTTTGCATATAAGCTTACTTATTTGAAAAACAACCTCTTTTAATTGTTTTACTGGCGATACACAATTACTTTACTGCATAAGGGACAGTATTTAGAGAGAGATCAGGATTTTTTAAATGTGAGTATAAAATGTAAATGTATGGTTATAATCTTTATGCCATATATACAGAAAGAGATTTATGTATGGGCAAAGAATACATTATCGAACAAAGCCTTTAACCGACATGGTGGGTGTTAAATGGTTTGAGTTTTTTCTCTGCTTTCTTTACTCCTCAAATCTGAAATCACTCCAAGGCTGCTCTGTTGGAATTTTTGGCATAAGAAGTCACAGGTGGAGGAATATACATACACTTTAGTGACAGACGCCAGCAGAAGCAGTTTCACCACCCCCATCCCCCTCTGTGTTACCCTCATTTTAATCTCAAAGTCCGGACCTATGCACACATTTTTTCTGAGTTGCTTGGCAGCGATCAAACTTACAAATGCACACACCAGTCATTCAAAGTTTCCATTCTTTTCCTTTCTTCAGCCTCAGCTCTATTCATTGGCAGGATCTGTCTGCCCCGTTTTTCTCTGGACACGTCTGTCTCATAAAGCAGCTGGTATTCTAATGAGCCTGTACTGGAGAGGGGGGGGGGACCTCCAGTTTCCCAAATGCTAAATAAATCCAAAACTAAAGCCACAGTTCCAAACAAAAGAGATACCCTGCTCCCAAACTCTGCCACCTTTTCACATTTAAATCTATTAAACAGTGAGCATAAAGGCTGCTACCATTCATAGTACTGCATAAAAAGCACAGAGACTGACCCAATGAAGACAATGCAACAGTTTACTCAGACAGAGGTCTCTTTGCATTTTGCATGGATTTGACAAGCCTGCTGCTTTGGAATCTTTGGAGGCCAGCAGCGTCCTTGTACACAGAAAGATCAAGAAGGTCTCTCCGAAGAAATATCTTAATAGTCTGTAACATTAACATATCCCAGAGGCATCCCAGTCAGCTGTCCCAGATCTGCAGCAATTTCCAGGAAAATATGTTTCTGTGTTAATGTGTGATACAACAGCCAGAAATAATATTAGAGTGGTGTAATGTGCTTCCATTTGCACATTGTAAAATAATAAACTGCATCAAAAGCAGCCTAGGCGAGAAATTAAGTTCTGTCAATTTTTTTTATTTAAAAAAAGTACAGTGACAGCAGAAAATTCATATGAATGGATTTTATCAGCACAGGTGGGAGACAGCTATGATTATGGAATATGACACTAATGGAATGCCAGAATGTGTGTTTGAAGTATATTGTGTAAAAGGGGGAATGTGGTTGATTTTGTGTATACATGTATAAGGAAGGGGTCTACAAGTACAAAATGTGAGAAAAGGATAAATAAAAATGCAGCAACATTACAAGACCATTCTACGGATACATACTTCATCAGAAAATAATGGCGTGGGCAGGGATAGATTCAAACAAAGACTGCAATGAAATGGGTTGTTATAAAAGCTCAACATTTTAGGCTATAGTCTATATATTTTTTAATCACCAGTTCAGGGGGAAAAGAAAATGTACATTTATTAAGCCCAGGGGAACTTTGTTGTTTGGCATATATATAGTAGGTGAAAATATCTGTTTTCAGGAATGATTTGTGGAAATGAGATTTAATTTAAAATGTATAGATAGTAAATATGTTTAAGAATTGCTATCTTTAGTTTGAGTTATACATTTGAGAGGTGTAGGGGATCTTGCCCCACTACAAAAAAAGAAGTTTAAAGGAGAAGAGCGATGTTCGAGATTCACCCTTCGGCATGTTCGACATTTCGATTAGGATGCTCTCGCTCTCTATCGATATACATACGCACGCGCATGTGTATGTATATCTGCATGTGTGTGTGTGTGTATATATATATATATATATATATATATATATATATATAAAATACTAACAGATCCTTGTAGCGATGTGCAGTACCTTTCCATATAACTGGGTATGCACACACACACACACACACACACATTAGTACATCTGAAAATAAGAATAAATATAAGGAATCACAAATTTTGTAACTGCGAAAATCACACACTTGCCTTAGACAGACATGAAAACCTAACACTCCAAATGATTTAGCTATTACTTTACTAAAACCACATCATTCAAATTATGCATTAAGGGTAAAATCCCAGACTCAGCATGTGGAAGCTAGCTCATCATGCCCCTATATGCATAACTAACAAGGTTTCCAATGAAACAGTGGAAAGGCCAAGGTGAGTGTTGGAGTTATAGCATAAAAATGATAAATGCTGGTACGTTACTTGACTTCTTTCCCCTTGAATTGCCGATCCATTGAATTTGAAGGGCTTGATCACTGTTGAGGTTTTTATAGCTACTCAAGCAATAGAATAGAGGAAAGCGAGACAATTTACTACAAAGAGGTAAAGGTTAGACATCTATGAGTAAATAGTAATTGAGCCACTGGTACCAGGGGTCAAGTGCTGTCACTAGACAGTACCTTATGATACTGACTAGGATAGAGAAAAACATTCCTCTTTCAAGTTCATGACTGACATGGGTGTATTAGGTCCTACTGAAAGCAAATGTATTGTGCTGGATGTATCACAAATGATCTTAGAGCCACCCAGTAGACTGCTCCAATACATTTAGAGAATGTTATGTGACAGTAAATGTTTTTCTACATGGGGGTGCATCTGCTATGCATCCCCTTGTGGGAATCTGCCACCAATACCCCCTGATCATTAAAATAATACCCCTGAGCTTGCACCTGCATAGAGGAAAGGGAATAAATATAATTTGTTTCAATGACTGTCACTTGTCACTGCATAAACATGATGACAAAATAATGGTAGATGAATCTTCTTAGCAACATTTATGACATTGGGTTAAAAGGATGGGGAGATTATGTTACTGCTGATATCAGTGTTTACAAAATACATATACATGGTAAACAAATGTAAAATAAATAAAATCAGCATGCATTACTGGGGAAAGCAAACAGCAGAACAATGTCAGAGGTAATTGTCTGTCTGGCTATTAAACAGATCAAGAGAGAACAGTTAAACATGCCCTTCTTGGAGTTCAGGCTGATCTTTCTCTTTGTGGTATATCGATTAGTAATCTGAACAGTTTTATAAGCTCAGTCCACTGTACCAAACCTGATCCGAAACAATACTGGTTTCTAACAAATTAGGTGCTGAAGGGGTTTGTGTTGGTGTTGGTTACCATCAAAGTCTTTACAAGTTATATTAAATGAAAAAAAAAAGAATGTAGTGACCTTGTGAAGTAAACCAGTTATGGAAGGCTGTTGCCTGTGTCATCTAAATTTACAGTTATCTGGTATGTAACAGCATCTCCCCTCACCCTGAGAATGGTCACGTCTCTCAACTGTCCAGATGTTTGCAAAATGCCCAGCTTTATGCCTCTTATTTTTGATCTGTTCCTCATAACATTTACGTTTTTCTGGAAAATTACTGAGGATTGAAGTCACTAAATAATGACATACATTTGAGTTTCAGACTTCATATCTTTCAAAAATGCTTGTTAACACAAATCCTGTTATTCTAGCAACTTTTTAAGTTTGTGAGAGCAATATTTAAAATTGGTCTCTATTTGCTCGTTTGTCCCAGAATTATTTTAGACTTTGCTCAGATTTCTTGTGCTAAGAGGTTGAGAAGTATGACAGACAGAAGATAAAATGCTCTTCTGTTTGTAGATGAGATATGGACAACAAAGATGAGGCAGGTAAACTCATAGGTAAGTACTTGGCTAGCTTGCCTTGTGGTCCATTTTAAACCTTGCCAATTTCACCTTTCGAAGGTGATAATCAAAATCTGTTCCTTGTGACTGTGAGGTAAACACTTTAATCATTAAATGATCATATGAAAAAAAAAACACACACACAACTGAACAAGTATCACAGCTTGCTTTTAACATCAGATGTGGCAGTTTGTACCTGTGCCACAGAAATGAAGCAAACAGACCAACAGTGGGGTGGTGCTACAGCAAAAGTTACAAAATTAAACAACAATAAAATAAAAAATGATAACTCATATCTGCTGACCATAAAAATATCCTCTTAGGACAATAGCAAGGAAACCATCTGCCATGACCTGGATATGGGAGCAAATCAGGCATGAAAACAGTTACTCAATAAAATAAAGACAAAATTTGTAGCTTATACTAATCTTTAGCAGTTGTAGTAATGAGGCACTATTAATGCCATAACAGTGCCTAGTGCAGGCTAAGTGATGCAGTTGCCCTGGGGCTTAGTGCTAACATGACTTTACTGTCAAGGGGAAAAAAAATCATATGACCTCTCCCATATTCAGTGTTATCCTCAGACCATGTTATGCCATTTACAAATATTTATTCTTCTCCAAGCAAAACAGTTAGCCATTTGGTGCTCAGAGACTTGGGATACTTTTAAATGGTGAGCAGAAGAGATATGTGGAAGATGTATATAGTGTAAGAAGACAACATGAAGAAGCAGAAGTGTACACTGCAATGATTACCAGTTAAACTTCTAATTTCAGTAAAATTAATTTCATACTTCTAACCAGGTTCTGTTACTGGTATGCAACATCACAGCAAATGAATGTGATCTGTGATTTAGCTGTATGATCATTACAGGAAAGCAGCATACATTTATTTATTTTACATTTGTTAACCGGGAAAGTCCGACTGGATACAGGTCCATTTTCAGTGGAAGCCTGGGGAGAAAAGCTCCAAACGTACAAAAACAAGTGTAAATACAGTGAAATGATTACAGTGAGTTATCACAAAACTGAGGTTTGTTTAACGATATGTACACACAGGTACATGTTTTTCTCACATACACACAGCAAAGGTTGGAAGCGAGTAGCTGAGAAAGAAATAGTTAAAGATTTCATCTGAAAAAGGAAAACACATATATTAAAGGTGGTTATCATACATGGTGTAGTGTTAACTTTAAATCTTTCCAGTAGGTGGATGATACACAGAATTTTAAACAGTTAAGAGAGTCAGAGTTTTATTCTTGTAATGAGGTTCTCATTTATGAACTATGTTTGAGTGGGGGTTAGTCAGGGTTTGTACAGGGACAAAGCCACTGCATTTTTATGTATTTCCCAAGGGATTATTTGAATTGGGATAAGGAGGGGTCAGTGGAGAGTTCAGCAGGAAGTAGGTTACAGATTTTACCAGCAGAGTTGGAGAATAGTGATTCACCAGCTGAATTGTTAGTTTTAACAGTTTGCACTAGCATTTTTTTGGAAGAGCAAAGGGATTTTAGGTTACTGTAGGGGGTAATAATATTTTTCAGTATGGGTGTACTGTCTGGTTGGTAGAGGATTTTGCAACCATTAGTTGGTTATATTGCAGTTGATAGGGTAGTTCAAGCCAGCAATCCCGCGGTAGTGGTGCTGCGGTAGTGTTGTCGCCTCACAGCAAGACATTGTCCCGTTTGATTCTCAGCTAGAGCGTCTTCTGTGTGGAGGCATGCGTGAATGAGCGCGCCTTTGTTGAAGGTTGTGCATCAGGGCTGGTAACTCAGCACGTAAAAATCCACTATCAAACATTAGCTGTCCGGAGTCCCGCTGTGGCGACCCCTAACAAGGATAAGCCGAAGGACACAACAACAAGGGTAGTTCAAGCCAGTCTAACGATTGAAGGTTAAGGCAGTGATGGGTTCTATAAGCTGATCCTGTGGCAAATCTGGCAATGTAATTGTAGCACCTAGTTAATTTATTGAGGTTTGATTTGCTTAGGTTTATGAAGATGGGTGAGGCATAAAGAAGGGTCACTAGCAGTTCTAGCAGATGGGGTTAGGAATGGTTTAATTCTGTATAAAGAGCCTAATTTTTTATTAACTGTTTTAATAGTTTTGTTTATGTGAGCATCAAACTTGAGGTTGTTGTCGATGATCACTCCCAGTAGTTTAGTACTAGGTTCTTGGGAAATTATGGTACCATTGGTAGGTATTATGGTGATATTATAGTGAGAGGTGGTGAGGGGACCTTGTGAGTGGGGGAGAAGAGTAATAGTTTGGTTTTATTTGGGTTTAATAGTAGATGGTGACCGGTGAGCCAGTTCTCTACTTTGTTGAAAGTGATTTGGGACAAGGATTGTAATTCTGTGGGGAGGTGGCAGAGCAGATTAGGGTTGAGTCATCTGCATACTGAATACAATATGAAAGTTCAGTGGAATCTCCCCCTTTATGAAGAGGAACAATGTGGAAGATTTTCCAGATGTGGGGGATATAGGCTTCATGGATAGTTCTATTGATTAAAATATATATGGGGTATGCTATTTCATTAGCGCCTTTTTGGAAATATTCTGCAGGTAGTAGGTCCGCTGAAAGGGTTGTGGGTTTCAGTTTTTTAAGTAGGGACTTAATAAAAGATGTTGGTACTGGATCATGCTTAAAGGGGATCTTATTATCAGGTGTGGGGTTGGTGGTACTTGGGGTATAGGGAGATAGCTTACTGGCTAGGGATTGCACAGTTTCTGTAAAGGAAGTGTTAAAGGTGTTAGCAACAATTTTAGGAGGTTGTTGGAGGGTAGTTAAGGGGGTAGGGGTAGTTGATTGGCCTGGGTGGAGAAGTTTGTTTATGCCTGACCAGAATTTTTGTGGTTGATTTTGGTGCTTTTGTTGCAGATTACAGTAGTAATTATTTTTGTCTAGCATAATAGACTTCTTTGCATCATTTCTCAGCTGTTTATATATAAGGTGGTCTTTTGGGGACTTAGTGGTTCTCCAGGAGGTCCATGCTTTGTTTCTGCTAATAATTTTTTGTCTTGTATCATTAGACAGCCATGGTGCTACATACAACACTGTGTCCACTGGTGGAGAATGGCAGCGTAAAGGAATGAGGTATTCTGGGCAAGGTTGGTTGAAATGGTGTGCGGACTGCCTCAGTAATGAACTGATGAAGTAGTGTAAAAATCTCACCCGGTGCAAGTTTAAAGAGAAATGAAAAGGACACAATACACCCCTTCGATGTGTTGTTTAAGGTATTACCCTATGGACAAACCCCACCTTCACTAGACACCCTGGGAGAAAAGGTCCACAGCGATAAGAGCATAAAGAGTATCGAAACAAGAAAGAAAAAGTATACATTCCAGGTTTGCACCGTGAGATGACAGCATAAGATAGCGGGGTCAAATGCATACATGCAGAGTAAACAGCAGAACAAAGAAACTTAATCAAACAAGGCGGAGAAATATATATTCCATCCACAATATTATGACACAATCAAATAAAAATGGCAGTAAAATTTAGGCAGAAAGAGAACTTTTATTAAAAAAAATCTGAATTGTTTTAAAATAAATAAGACCTTTTTCTACTTCGAGTTTGCTGTCTTTTTATATGATTATCATTTCTTTGTGGTTGCCAAGTGTTAATTGGATCTTCTATTTGTTGATATTACAATATAACATTACCTAAGTTGCCAAGTTTAAATGCAGGCTACAGTATTACTACCAATAATTTAGATTACCACTATGACATCCACAGTATTTTTGGAAATACAAGCAGGACAAATCACTTGAAATGCAGGGAAGATAAAGTCTAACACTATCATGTTATTCTTACTGATTTTGTATTATGATATATACATCATACAGCACTGTACTAATGAATGTATTAATTATAAAAATTACTGCTTAGTGCATGAATGCAGGGTGTGCCCATAGGCACACCAGCTTCAGCATTATTAAACTACGTGCAACCAAGGACTATACAAGTAAATAGTCAGACATAATAGGTAAAGGTAAATGAAATAGATAGCAGTAATTAAAGAGTAGGATAAAGTGAGATAAAATGGCAATGAAACAAGGAAACAGAACAATAAACAACACAACGTGTGAAGTCAGTATATTAACTATACCCATTTAGTACTGCCTCAAACAGCGCTTAAAGTCTCCCTTAGTTAAGCAGACTCCCCTAGCTTACCAGGTAACAGATTCCAAAGGCAAGGACCACAGTAAGACAAAAGTATGAATACTAGAAAACTCAAAGCAAGCCAAATAAATTGTCCACAGCCCCAGGGAGTCTGAGCACAGGGAATGAGTAGGTTGGTACCAAGACAGAAGATTACACAAATGAGGGGGCCCAAACAAGGTCAAACAGCACAATGACCTTAAACATCATCCATAGACCTGGCATAATGTGCCGGTGTTTTGAGACTCCAGAAAGCAAACAGGTTGTGGATTTTTACCTCTGATATTGCCCAGTGGCTCTTCTTCCTTCATCCCACTGATCATTCATTCCTTTCTTGGCACAGGGGACAGGAGTGCATTCCATCCCAGATGAGAGCAGTGTGGCCCATTTGTTCCCACACTGAAGGATCTAATCATTCCATTTATTCCTTGGAGAGGTGTGAGTCAGGCGATGAAGAACAGGCCAGTCTGCCTGACCTAGCTGACTCCTCTCCCAGCCCCTGGCCCTCCTAACCTACAACAGCAGTTTCTCTTTTCTCTCCCCAGAAGCATGTCTGCCTCCACATGCCTTCTCCAACTTTTTAGTATGTTGCACTAAAGGCAGCATATTCTCCACAGGCTTGTTGTTCACAAGTGCAACACCCAGTGCTCCCCCAATGGGCAAGCTGCTGTGACTACTTCCTGTAATCCTCCCTGGTCCACTCCCTCCAGCACCTCTGCTGCTAATTGAACACAGGCCATATAGGTCAAATACAGAGCTTATTCCCTCTGCTCCATTGGGGCAGCCCGGACTGTGGTGTTTTGTATCAGGTGTATGCAATCAGGTTCTGTATGTGGAAGCCCCAGGTAAACAGCATTGCAGTAATCTAGCTGGGTGGAAACAGCAGCATACACCACAGTGTGAGGGAGGTCAGAGGGTGGGTTTAGCATTTTATAAGGATGAGAATACTAAGGTGAAAACAAGAGGATTCGACTGCAGCTGAGATTTGGCCCTTTCAAATCAAATTACTATCAGTAATCATCCCTAAATCACACACCTTTTGCCATGCATTGCAGCCCATTTCTACAAATAGGTAATATGTCTTGGAGCCAAACCTGGTGTAGAGAGTTTCCATGTGTATCATGTATGACCGCTGCCTCTGTCTCGGATGTGCTAAAGCTGAGTCAGTATTGACCATCCAAGTCTTATGTGTTGTGAGTGTGAGAGAAGACAAACATTCCAGAGGGAACAAAAGATACAGATGCATGTCATTAGTGCAACAGTAATATTGTAATCCCCTCAAATGAATAATCTCTCCATAAGTCATGATGTATAAGACAATTAAAAGAGGACCAAGGAGGGGAGTATCATGGTGCACCCCAGTCACGTGAGTAGGAAGAACAGAAATTCAAACTAGGTGTCATTCTTTAGATTCATCCTAAGAGACAGGGGGCAAGCAAATTCAGAGCAGCACCCATAATACCACAATAATGTTCCAAATACTCAAGAAGGAATAGTCCAGTGTGTCAAAAGCTGATGTGAGCTCCTGCAGTGCCAAGGTAGAATAGAAAGATTTATTCTTTGAAAGAAGGAGATTATTAAATAGTCTAATCACCATTGTCTTGGTACTATGTCTAACTCAAAAGCCAGACTAGAAAAAACATTTATGTTATACCTGAAATAAACTTCTATTTGAAGGTACATTTTATTTATTTATTTTTTATTTATTTCAGTTTGGTAACCGGGGAAGCCCACTGGGCCATGAAGAGCCCGTTTTCAGTGGAGGCTTGGGAGAAAAGCTCCAGTGTCAGTTACAGGCAAATTAATCTTTACAATCAACATTTTCATAGAAATACAACAAGCAAAACAATGTGAAATCATACATATAATTTTTTTAGAGAAATGCAGACTTAGTTACAATAAAATGGCTATGATAACATAGTATGTATACAGACAAATGAGAATACAGGTGTAATAATTATATTGTTTTTTTTTTTTTTTGAGACAAAGTTCATATCACAGAGATAGTTGGTGCAGTAGATGACAGCCCTGAAAGGGTTTAATTGAGTTGTTGTAGTAGGTTTCTGAAGTAGTAGTAGCAGACGTGGTGAAGTGAGTGGTTAGAGGGGGAGGTTATGTTGGGGAGTGGGATGGGCATATCCATTTTATAGTAAGATAGGAGGACAAGAGGGATTTAAATTTGCTGTGGTTAGGGGTACAGCGAAGAGAGGGTGGAAGAGAGTTCCATAATTTAGAAATGGAGCAGGAGGTGGCCGGGAGGTCATGAGGGTTTATGGATTTGTAGGAGGTTTTGGTTTTCTGATCTGAGTGAGCGGGTTGGAATTTAGGGGGGTAATGTAGCAGAGAGAGAGGGGCAGCTGGAATGTTTGTGGATGAGCTTGTTGGCATTGGTGAGTTTGAGCAAGGTCAGGTAATTAGGCAGTTTGAGCCATTGTAGGGTATGGAGAGAGTGGCAATGGTGGGAGGAGTATTTTGAGTTCATAGCAAATTTGCTTATTTTGTTATAGCATGATTCGAGTTTGGATTGTAGGCCAAGTTGGAGATTATTTAGTAGAGGGGACCATACATAAGAGAGGGGAGGAGGTAGGAGGAGGATAGGGTTTTTTTGGTGGAGGGAGAGAGGTAGCAATAGTGTCTGTATAGGAGACCAAGTTTTTAGTGTTTTTTTGATGGTGGATTGAATATGGGTGTCAAATTTTAGATGCTCATCAATGATGACACCAAGAAGTTTGGTATTAGGGACGATTTCAATTGGGGTGTTATTGCTGCTAAGTACTGAGAAAGAGTTTTTGTCAAATGGAGAGTTTCTAGAGGGCGAAAAGATAATCCGTTTGGTTTTATTAGCGTTTAGGGCAAGGTGGTTCCTACTCATCCAGAATTCTATTTTAGAGAAGGCTGACTGAGTTTTTATAAGTAGATCAGTGGGGGAGTATGCTGAGCAGATGATTGTTGAGTCATCTGCATATTGGATTATTGCTACATCAGGGATGGCACAGTAAAAGTTGTTGATACTGATATATGTTGACATTGAAAAGTAGTGGTCCTAGAACTGAACCTTGAGGGAACCTAGTGGGAGTGAGCAGAAAGGGGGAGGCTGAGGATTTCCATTGAATGACTTGTCTATGCTCAGAGAGGTAGCTTGAGAACCAGGATAAGGTGGAGAGGTTGAGAGATGTGAGTTGAGTTAAGAGTAGAGGGTGGGAGATGGTGTTAAAAGCTTTGGATAGGTCAAGGAACAGGGAAGATACAAGTTTACCAGAGGCGCGAGCTTGGTTTATGGTTTCTAGAAAGGATAGGAGGGCAGTTGTAGTACTGTGGCCAGGGTGGAAGCCGTGTTGGGTAGAGGTAAGAAGGTTGTTATTAGTCAGACATGACATGAGCTGAGTATGGATACATTTCTCCAGGATTTTTGAAAGAGGGAAAAGGATAGCTATACTTCTGAAATTAGAGGGATCTGTGTTTTTGCCTTCTTTGTGGAGTGGTATAATGTATGCATAGTGCCAGATGTATGGGACATATGCCTCATTAATGGATCTGTTGATTAAAATAGAGATGGGGAGGGCTATACTGTCAGATAATTTTAGGAAAGTAGCTGGGAGATTGTCAGGTGTGGTCCTGCTAGGTTTGAGTTGGAGCAGTAATCTTTTTATAGTACTTGTAGGGATGGGTTCAAGGTTGAAAGGTTGGGAGGCATGTAAGTGGTTGGTGGGGTTGGGGGGGGCTGGATGGGTTGTTCTTGGTGGGGTGGGGAAAAGAGGAGGACAGTTTGGCTATGCAATCTATGAAGATGGAGTTGAACTGTGTGGCAGTGTCCATGTCAGAAAGGTTAGGGTTGGGACAGGGGTTCTCTTTATTACCAGACTGGAGGAAGGAGGAGATTGTGTCCCAGAATTGTTTAGGGTTAGTTGAGTGTTTGATTTGATGTTTTGAGTAGTATAATTTATGATCTCTGGTCATAAGTTTTTTTTTATGGGGTAATGAAGTTGCTTGAATTCTAGTAGGTAGTTGTTGGGTTGTTTTTTTTTTTTTTTTTTTTTTATCTCTTTGTAGCATGGTAAGTTTGGTATCTTTGGACAGCCAGGGAGAGGCATTGGCTTTGATTTGTTTGGTTCTGACAGGAGCATGGCAGTTTAGTGTGTTTATGTATGTGTCATTAAAGTAGGTAGTGGCACTATCAAGGGGCAAGGTTCTTAGGGGGGACCAGTCTGTGAGTTTTAGACATTCTCAGAAAGTTTGAGGATTGAAGTGGGAGAGATTGTGAGTGTGTGTATGTGTTGGTATTGCTGCTGGAGATGGCATGTGAGATGGTCAGCGAAGGCAGGAAGGTGATCACTGAGAGGGTCTGGAAGAATTCCTGAGTTTGAGATAAGGTTGGGATGGGATGCAAGGATCCAGTCAATGATGGTGCCAGAGGACCAGTCTTTGTTAGGCCTGGTAGGGGAGTTTATCAGTTGACTGAAACTGAAAAGATTGACTGATTGAGATGGGGCATGTGAATTTATTGAGGCCCAATTTATATTAGTGTCACCTAGGATATAGGTTTCATTTTTAATGTTACAGGAAAAACAGGAGAGGATGTCTTCTAGAATTGGGATGTTATTGCCAGGGGGTATATACAGGCTGGCTATACATATGGATTTGTGAGTGTTCAGTTTTAGTAGCACAGTGGTAATTTCAGCATTGCTAAAATTAGGGATAGGATTGGTATAAGGGGTGATGGTGTAGTAGGAGGAGTAGATAATAGCCACTCCTCCTTTTTTGTTAAGTCTATCATTATGAATGATTTGGTAGCCTGGAGGGTTTAAGCTAGGTCTCTGAGATGGTGGTTATGTCAGGATGGTTATGGTAAAGCCAGGCATGATGACTAGGGATTTTATTTCTAAGGCTTTGGGCATTGAGTGTGGCATAATGAATAGATTTGGGGGTGTGAGTGAGTGGAGGGTTAGAGGAAGTTGTTGGTGGTGAGGGTCTGGGGTTAGGCTGAATGTCTACGGATAGTGACAGAAAAGTCTAAGCAAGGATAAGTGTTAGGTGGTCTAGTGAGAATGTGATGTATGAGTGTAGGAATGGATAAGATTTGGTGGAGTGTGGGTGAGGGGGTGTGTAGTGCTTATGTAGTATGGATAGTAGTGTGTATTTGACTAGTAGGGTTGGGTTGAAGGGGTAGAGTTCATGTGTTATGGAGATGAAAGGTTGTATACAGGCAGGCTGGATGGTGGCTGTGGAGTGTGAAGGGAATGTGTGGTTGGGGTGAAGAAATAGTGTGAGATAGGTGAGATAAATTAGTGAGGTAAGAATGGTCATTAGGAGAAATAGGTGGTATAGGGGAGGAGGCATTGTGAAATGATGGGAGAAGAGTTGGAGTGGTAAGTGAGTGAGTGTGGTGGGAGTGGTGTGTTGTAATTGGATAGTGGAAGAAGTGGGTGGGGCAGTGGTTAGAATAAATATGCAAGTAGTGGGGGTGGTGAGATTTGGGGACAGGGTGGGGGAGCGGAGTGAGCACGCGGGGCAAAAGGAGTGGGTTACAGCCCCAGTAGAGGTGAACAAAGCTCAGTCAGTGAGTAATGGCTAGTCACTGGTATGAGGGAGTAGTTACAGTGAGAAAAGTTGACTTTTAATCAAATGAAGTAGATTTTGTGGCTTATTATGTGGGTGATGGGGAACAGTCTAAAGATTAAAGTAAGACTAACTTAATATGGCTTTATGGTCCATTACAGCCTGAAAGCAGCTGTGTATAAGAAACTGGATAAGGAAGCTTTATAAGGAGAAGATACTCTCTGGTTTGCATTCAATCGAACGGGAACAGGGGATTTATAGGGGTATGTGATGGCTGTGAAGGGTGAGTTGAGATATGGGGAGGAGTGGTAATCTGCTGCCACTTAGTGGTACAATACTGGTGGTACAGAAAGGGAGTAGAGGAGGGATAGGGTCCCTGCAAGTGTGCACGCTATTGAGAAACACTTAACTAATGGCAGATAAAAATACAATGTTTACAGCTATAAACATAGAACATGGAACAGGTAAAAAAAGGTCTAGGAAAGCTAGCGTACATGCGTTTTTGATAAACTCGTTACAGAGCAGTAAGTTAGGTGTTCCGTAACTTCTTGGTTCCTGGGTGGAACGAGCTGGTATAGGATGTAGTTCCTGGATGTTAGGGGCTTGAGAGTTGGTAAGAATGTTCTGGAATGGAATGAGAAGAGAAAGTTATTAAAGGGAGAGCAGAGCTGTTGGTAGATAGACTGTGGTAATGAGTAGAACAGCGGGGAATGTATGGGTGAGGAATGCAGGTGCTGAGTGAGGTAGGGGGGAAGGGGGGAAGGAGGGATAGCAGGATGAGAATGTGTATGTGGGTTTGGATTGACTGAGTTGGGTGGTTGAGTTGCAGCTGTGTAAGTCAGTAGGTTGATGTTCTGAAGTGATTGTCAGTGAGTAGACTTATAGGACAGTCAGTTGTGCACACAAAATAATATTGAAACAGCGTCAGTGTCATAGATGCAGGATAACATACTTTATGCTGTAGTTCTTGATAAAACATGTAAAACATAGGTATTGGCAATGAAAAGTAACAGAATGCACTCTTGGTTCCGATACACACGTTCTACACTCTTAGTTTTGCTAAAACACTCTACAGTCTTTAGTATAGATAAAACAGTGAAACGGCATAAAACATTTAAAAGCCTGTAGCCATCATATGCATTCAGGAAAGAAAGAAAGCGTTCCTCTGTGTGAGCATTCAAAAATAACATTTATGCAGGCACCAGCAATACAGGTTTCATTCCTCGGACAGTAACTAGTATCATAAATGTTTTTCTGGTCTGGCTTTTGAGTTAGACATAGTACCAAGACAATGGTGATTAGAGTTTTTAATAATCTCCTTCTTTCAAAGAATAAATCTTTCTATTCTACCTTGACAATGCCGGAGCTCACATTACTTTCTCTAGAACCTTAACAACAAAGGGGAGGTTAAAGATTGTATGATACTTATCCAGATTGTCAGAATATAACCCAACCTTTTGAGATTAGAAATAAACAACTAATCCTTTAGGATGAAAGTAAAACCTCCTTCCTCCATAGAGGTGATGATAGTCTAGTGTACAATTAAAGCCTGCATCTCCAAGCAAGCCAAGATAGTGCAGTTGAAAAAGGTTCCAATGCACAGTTAGTTGTATGCACGCTGAAAAAGAATAGTGACAACGTTGTCGTACTAAGGACTAAAAATCTTACATCCCCCAAAAGGCAGACTTATCTCCTGCAGAAAACTGACAATGCCTTGACTGGTGACTCAACACAGGCAAGCGTGATGTCAAAGTACTGGACAGCTAATTTAGCACATAGGCAATATACCAAAAATATCAACCGAAAAGAAATGCTGAAGTGGTCAAGCCATGTAATCAGTTCCATAACATGTCACCACTCAGTACTCCAAGCTGGAAGACCCAAATCAAGAGTGTGACCAAATGTATGGGTGGGAAAGCAAATCTAAATCCTTCATAATGCAAAGGAACTCTGCTACAAAAGTCACCAACTCCTCATCAGCCCTGATGTTAAAGTCACCCAGTACTAACAACTTATGGTACTCAAACACAGAGGAGACAAGAACGTTAATGAACTCCTTAAGGAACATCCTTCAGGCAACACAGACAAGATATGAATGGTGTGTCAATTTGCCTAGAATGTGGTCAGTAAATAACTTGTAGCAGCCAAGAATCTAATCCCAGGGGTCCCCAGTTAGGACACTGACCATACCTATATTTCTAAGAAACGTCCAGTCATATGGAAATAAAAAAAATGAAAACTAATAACAAAAGAACCAATTTGATTTATTTATGTATTTGTTGGGTGGAAGGACCCCACCAACTGTGTAGCCTTTATATAAGCACTGCCACTTTCTGCTACCAGAATATTGTTAAGTTCTGGCTGTTCATTCATATCATTTGTAATTATTTTTATACTAGATTCCCTTTTACTATTCCGACAAGTTATTTAAACTTTGCTGTAGTGTAGGCCATGTTTTGCAACAAGCTCTTTATGGGAATGACAGTCGCCCTCACATTTATTATTATGAATAAGAGAGTGAGAATGTTGTGAAGTCTTGAAGCACATCTCTGTACAGAAAGAGGAGAAGGGACAGGTACCTTCCTCACTCCCACTCGAAATGGTCTATGAACGCCCTTAAAATGGTCCTTAGTACAGAGTTAAACCTCTTTATTACACCATTGTTTTGTTGATGGTAGGGGGTAGTCTTTAAATGCTTTATCCCACAAGGCTTTCACAAACAGGAAAACAAGTCTGACATGAAATTAGCACATTTATCTGTTATTATTTCTCTTGGGAATCCTATGCCGCATACAATGTACCAGCTTCCCTACATCATTAGAAGAGAGAAGTCAGCAGCACAGACCACCAATTGTACCTCTTACCTGCTGTGCTGGGGGTACTGAGAAACCCCACAATGTCTGTAGCTGCTCTCTGAAGTGGTTCCTTAGAAATAGGCAAATGTATCGATGCAGCTTTGTCTGTATCTTCTGATTTGACAACTTTCTGGCACCACTCACATGGCTTCCCTATATTTTATGATGCTTGGCCAAGAGAAATTTTATATAAAGCTTCTTTGAACCCCATCAAACCTCTTGCTAAATATATATTTGTTTGTGTGTATGTATGTGTGTGTGTGTGTGTGTGTGTGTGTGTGTGTGTGTGTGTGTGTGTGTGTGTGTGTGTGCATGCAAGCGTGTGTGTGTGTGTGTGTGTGTGTGTGTATATATATATATATATATATATATATATCTATGTAAATATACAAAGCTATATTTTTGAACAGTGGTTATATAGGTTCCACAAATTTGATTGCCAGTTGTTTTTATTGCTGCCAAATTTAGTGGTTAAAATTGTCAGTAATACAGTTTATCGAATTATGCTATAGCTGACTTATTTGTTGATTAAAGCATAATTCTGATTTATTTCACTTTACAGTTGTGTAACAGTGGTTAGTGTATATAAATTGTGAAGAATGGGGGCAGAGCTCCCATGTCAGAGGGGTTCACCCTCCCCCATAAAACAAACAAACAAACAATTTGAAGTACTATGTAAGGTAGGTGTATGTATTTTAAATAGGCTAGATTTGGTGTTTTTATGTGTTAGGTATGTTGTGATTTGTTTGTTAGTTTACTAGTCATGGACGCTGCAAATGTAACTGCATTTGTTGCATTTATGATGCATGTATTACAATGTCTTTCTTTCTCTTGGTCCTGCCTGTGCAATGTTGTTCCTCTTGCCATATTCCCTACTGAGGCCTCCCAGAATGTCTCGTGGGGGAGGGGGCAACACCTTATTCCGAGAATTTTCTCAGAAACCTCTTTTTAGTAACTTCTTGCCGCTTAACTCTTCTCCTTTGGAATCAGCTGCTTTTCCTCATATGGGCTTACAATGCCAAAGTCTTCTTCCAAAGATCTCCAGTACCATCTTACTAGTGCGATGTAATTAAACGGACAATTTATTTTTAAGTTTCGTAATGTGTTGTAACTATTCTTTTTGTCTTTAAGTCATGCTGCATTTCCTTTTATCTAGTATAAACTAAAATCAACAATATTTCTATAAGGACTTAAACATACACAGATTTGATTTACATTGTGCACAAGAATCATATTTAAATGTGCCCCTATTTAATTTATGCTCACAGGGCTGTTTTGCTATTTCCAACATTTGCTTTATATTTCTTCTAGTCTTAAAAACAAATGCAGCTTTTTTTCTAAAATTATAATCCGCGGTGGTGCAGTGGTAGCGTTGTTGCCTCACAGCAAGAGGTTCTCCCGTTCGATTCTTGGCTAGAGTGCGGGGAGTGCCTTCTGTGTGGAGTGTGCATGTCCTCCCCGCGGTTGAGTGGCATTCCGAAAGACATGCGTGAATGGGCGTGCCTTCATTGAAGGTTGGGCGTAGAGCTGGCAACTTGGCACCGTAAAAATCTACTGCCAATCATTAGCAGACCGGAGTTCCACTGTGGCGATCCCTAACCGGGAAAAGCCGAAAGACAAACAACATCTGAATCAGATAATATAATCCAATTGTCTTGGAGTATCTTTAAAAAAATAATGTTGTGAGAAAAGAGTAACACTAGTGCCTTAAAATAATTATTGTTAATACCCAATGGTGTGTCAGATTTAATACATGTCTAATCACTAGATAAATAGGTAGAAACTTAGTGCATTGTGCATTTAAAGCCTATTCAAATGCTACATTAATCACTTCCAAAAGGTATTGTATATGTTCCAACATCTCTGAGTGTCTTGTCTTCTTTCAAATAATTCTAGAAAGTCTTATGTACTGGTTCTTAACTAAATTATGTTTTTCCCCTTTAGGATTTGCATGGAAAATGTAAATAACAGTTTGAAAAGTAGAATCAAAAACACTGTTCAACCAACCCCCCCTACAAATACATTTTCACATCCAAATACATTTTGTGTTTGGAAGACATCCATGTAAATTTGAAAAAGTCTGTTATATTCTCTAAAAAAAATGAAAAAAAACATGTAATTTATTGTGTGTGCTGTGCCACAAAATAAACAAGTTACCCAGGTATCTTAAGTAACAGGCTAACTGATTTTGAAATAGGGAATTATACACAAACTGCTTCTCCCAGCAGCATAAACAAAGATTTGCAAACAATGGGGTGTACACTGTTGCCATTGCAACTTGTTTAAACCTTTTAAAGGTTTCACCTTCACAACAGAAATAATTAATTTTCAAAACAATATCCATAAGGTGGCATAAAATATTAATGTCATACATTAGCAAAGTTAAAAAAAATGGTAACATTGCATAAAAAAATATTCATCCCCAAATCATGAAGGATGACAAAAAATAACTCTTTCATATCAGCTGTAATTATCAAAAAAATTACAGGTAACTCAAGGGATCTGAAAGGGAGACCCTCCATCATTTGACTAATGAGAAGTCCATTCATATAAGGAAACCAGACAGAGGAAGTGTGCCGTTATTATGGATTCTGTTACTTGCGCTACTTTAACAGGATAACTTTTATAAGCTATCTTCTACTAAAGAGATGAACGGTAAGGTAGGTTTACACTTGTGGGAATTATTGTTGGATAAATGTATTTTCCAAGATGCCTTTGAATGCACTTGGGTTCAACACCCAGTTATTCCTATCATCTTTGGTATCCCAAAGGTTCACAGAAATGTTTTAGACCTGCCATTATGGCTGATTATTGCTGCAGGTGGCCCAAAACCTGAACACAATGGTAAATACATTGATCTGTTTTATCTCAAACACATCCTGGATTTATTCTCACATGTGTTAAAAGACTCTTGGCATTTTCTGGAAAAAGATAGATTGCTTGAGTTCATGATGGACCTGTCTTTGTCTCATGTATACACACACACACACACACACACACACACACACACACACACACACACACACACACACACACACACACACACACACACACAAACACACACAATCAGCAGTACAGTGCAGCAATTTCTGAAGAAACTAGTAGCTTACTTAACAGAAATAGCAATCTGTCTCCAGCTTCAGTGCATTTACATTAAAATGGTGCAAATGCTACCTTTGTTATAGAACTTCTATGGTTTGTGCAAGCGACATCTTTTGTAGCACTCAAAAAGGGGTCCCTCAAGGATCAGTACTAGAACCTGTCCTATTCAGCATTTTTATAAATCACCTACCCACCCAAGAACCTGAGAATCACCAACAACTAGTTCAAAACACAGATAGACAGACAGACATGCACATATGGTCATATACAAAAATGTATATGTTAATAGCCAACCAAAACTAAAATACATTACAAAACCTATCAAATTCCACTCACCTACAATGACCACATAATAGAATGCATGTCCTGTTTCATACTCTTGACCTCTCACTGACTACTTTCTTATGCATCAACAACATTAAATAAAAAATCAGCAAAAATAAAATTGTGTATGGAAGTCAAAAGAATCTACTGCTTCTTAACTGCAGAGGGCAGACAAAAAGCATCTCACAATCATGACTTGAATATGGATTACTGCTTCTCATCCTTGTCAAAAAGAAGTCAGGTTTGGAAAGTATCACCAATAGATTACATCACATTATTCTTCTGTCCTTCCAAATGAATGTCCCTGCACTGCCATAAAATGCACAGACCAGTTATTTTTTTGTGAACATTCTCATGTCATCCTCATCACACTCACTGACAAAACACTCAGTGACATTACAACCCCCTGCACTGTCCTCTAAACTAAGAAGGAAATATATACTCCCTATCATGTCTGGTTGCAACAAATAGTGCTGTTGTTCTACAGGAAAGAACAAACAGCTTAACAGTCACTGACCATGCTTCTTATTGTTGGCTTCTAAGTCTTGGATGCCTTCCTTAATGACATTAGGAACCCTCCATCAATGCAGGAATTCAGGAAGAAACAAGTGGTTCACGTAAAGAACAAACCAGCTCTGTTGGAGTATAGGGATAAATCTGTGATTATGAATCAGAACCAGGTGGCCAGAGTTCAACTTGTGACTTCAGCATCTGTTGGAGCCAGCATGGGAGAAGAGAAAAATTATGAGGTGAGATTGCTCACCTTTATTCAGGAGAGAGGGTGGTATACATGTACGCAAGGGCACATTCTCTACAACAGAATCCCTGGTAGACATTAGGAATCAAGCAGAGATGTTTGCCTACGGGGTGGGGGGTGGGGCATTGTCAGTTTTCCACATCATGTGGAGATGTGGCATGCACTGAAAAGGCCTATTGCACAGCAACTCACCAACCCCTTGGATGTTAATAAACATACATATATGGGGAGTCAAGGCTTAAAGAAGAAAAAAAAACTCACGTCTTGCTAAAGAATAATGGCAGTGCTCCCACCATGCTTCACTCACTCCCAGAGAATCAGTGATCCACAAATAATGGCAGTGCTCCCACCATGCTTCACTCACTCCCAGAGAATCAGTGATCCACAAATAATGGCAGTGCTCCCACAATGCTTCACTCACTCCCAGAGAATCAGTGATCCACAAATAATGGCAGTGCTCCCACTATGCTTCGCTCACTCCCAGAGAATCACTGAACCACAAATAATGGCAGTACTCCCACTATGCTTCGCTCACTCCCAGAGAATCACTGATCCACAAATAATGGCAGTGCTCCCACTATGCTTCGCTCACTCCCAGAGAATCAGTGATCCACAAATAATGGCAGTGCTCCCACATGCTTCGCTCACTCCCAGAGAATCAGTGATCCACAAATAATGGCAGTGCTTCCACTATGCTTCGCTCACTCCCAGAGAATCAGTGATCCACAAATAATGGCAGTGCTCCCACTATGCTTCGCTCACTCCCAGAGAATCAGTGATCCACAAATAATGGCAGTGCTCCCACATGCTTCGCTCACTCCCAGAGAATCAGTGATCCACAAATAATGGCAGTGCTCCCACCATGCTTCACTCACTCCCAGAGAATCAGTGATCCACAAATAATGGCAGTACTCCCACAATGCTTCACTCACTCCCAGAGAATCAGTGATCCACAAATAATGGCAGTGCTCCCACCATGCTTCACTCACTCCCAGAGAATCAGTGATCCACAAATAATGGCAGTGCTCCCACTATGCTTCGCTCACTCCCAGAGAATCAGTCATCCACAAATAATGGCAGTACTCCCACTATGCTTCGCTCACTCCCAGAGAATCACTGATCCACAAATAATGGCAGTACTCCCACTATGCTTCGCTCACTCCCAGAGAATCAGTGATCCACAAATAATGGCAGTGCTCCCACCATGCTTCGCTCACTCCCAGAGAATCAGTGATTCACAAATAATGGCAGTGCTCCCACCATGCTTCACTCACTCCCAGAGAATCAGTGATCCACAAATAATGGCAGTGCTCCCACCATGCTTCACTCACTCCCAGAGAATCAGTGATCCACAAATAATGGCAGTGCTCCCACTATGCTTCACTCACTCCCAGAGAATCAGTGATCCACAAATAATGGCAGTGCTCCCACCATGCTTCGCTCACTCCCAGAGAATCAGTGATCCACAAATAATGGCAGTGCTCCCACCATGCTTCGCTCACTCCCAGAGAATCAGTGATCCACAAATAATGGCAGTGCTCCCACTATGCTTCACTCACTCCCAGAGAATCACTGATCCACAAATAATGGCAGTGCTCCCACTATGCTTCGCTCACTCCCAGAGAATCAGTCATCCACAAATAATGGCAGTGCTCCCACTATGCTTCGCTCACTCCCAGAGAATCAGTGATCCACAAATAATGGCAGTGCTCCCACTATGCTTCACTCACTCCCAGAGAATCAGTGATCCACAAATAATGGCAGTACTCCCACTATGCTTCGCTCACTCCCAGAGAATCACTGATCCACAAATAATGGCAGTGCTCCCACCATGCTTCACTCACTCCCAGAGAATCAGTGATCCACAAATAATGGCAGTGCTCCCACCATGCTTCACTCACTCCCAGAGAATCACTGATCCACAAATAATGGCAGTGCTCCCACCATGCTTCGCTCACTCCCAGAGAATCAGTGATCCACAAATAATGGCAGTGCTCCCACTATGCTTCGCTCACTCCCAGAGAATCAGTGATCCACAAATAATGGCAGTGCTCCCACCATGCTTCGCTCACTCCCAGAGAATCAGTGATCCACAAATAATGGCAGTGCTCCCACTATGCTTCGCTCACTCCCAGAGAATCAGTGATCCACAAATAATGGCAGTGCTCCCACTATGCTTCGCTCACTCCCAGAGAATCAGTGATCCACAAATAATGGTAGTGCTCCCACCGTGCTTCGCTCACTCCCAGAGAATCAGTGATCCACAAATAATGGCAGTGTTCCCACTATGCTTCACTCACTCCCAGAGAATCACTTATCCACAAATAATGGCAGTGCTCCCACTATGCTTCACTCACTCCCAGAGAATCAGTGATCCACAAATAATGGCAGTGCTCCCACTATGCTTCACTCACTCCCAGAGAATCACTGATCCACAAATAATGGCAGTGCTCCCACTATGCTTCACTCACTCCCAGGGAATCAGTGATCCACAAATAATGGCAGTACTCCCACTATGCTTTGCTCACTCCCAGAGAATCAGTGATCCACAAATAATGGCAGTGCTCCCACTATGCTTCGCTCACTCCCAGAGAATCAGTAATCCACAAATAATGTCAGTGCTCCCACCATGCTTCGCTCACTCCCAGAGAATCACTGATCCACAAATAATGGCAGTGCTCCCACCATGCTTCGCTCACTCCCAGAGAATCAGTGATCCACAAATAATGGCAGTGCTCCCACCATGCTTCACTCACTCCCAGAGAATCAGTGATCCACAAATAATGGCAGTGCTCCCACTATGCTTTGCTCTCTCCCAGAGAATCAGTCATCCACAAATAATGGCAGTGCTCCCACCATGCTTCGCTCACTCCCAGAGAATCAGTGATCCACAAATAATGGCAGTGCTCCCACCATGCTTCACTCACTCCAGAGAATCACTGATCCACAAATAATGGTAGTGCTCCCACCATGCTTCACTCACTCCCAGAGAATCAGTGATCCACAAATAATGGCAGTGCTCCCACTATGCTTCGCTCACTCCCAGAGAATCAGTGATCCACAAATAATGGCAGTGCTCCCACTATGCTTCGCTCACTCCCAGAGAATCAGTGATCCACAAATAATGGCAGTGCTCCCACTATGCTTCACTCACTCCCAGAGAATCACTGATCCACAAATAATGGCAGTGCTCCCACTATGCTTCGCTCACTCCCAGAGAATCAGTGATCCACAAATAATGGCAGTGCTCCCACTATGCTTCACTCACTCCCAGAGAATCAGTGATCCACACATAATGGCAGTACTCCCACTATGCTTCACTCACTCCCAGAGAATCAGTGATCCACAGAGCTCTTGCCCAGGTTGAAGAAATGAATAAGTAGAGTGGCAGGTAAATTTGGTCATAGGTTCATACTAGGCTAATGACCACCAGGGTCTTTACCAGCCTAGCCATGCAACACAACCCAGTTTTATCCCACACTTCCTTGGATGCCTGTATGGTGGGGTATGGTAGTAAGGAGGTAGTTAAGGATTATGTGTGGGGTGAATGTTAGTTGGGGATTAATTTATTTACTGTTGATCTCTGTCTGTCAGAAACATGGGGGCCAAGTTAGGTGTGAATTTGTGATTTCCCATCCGATGATCAAGGTTTCTTTTGAACAGGGTCAGGGATGAACTCTGCTTCACATAGATGGAGAACATATTCCAATGTGAGGGGATCCTTTGAGACACATTTTGGTTCCTTCAGCAGGTTCTATTTATATTGCATTCAAAGTTCAGGCCCGTGACTCTAATGTTTCCGGTGTTGTTTCTCTTGCAGATGTGCAACAGATCCACCAGAGCTGGAGCCGAGGACACCTTATATGCTTGGCATAGATTGCCTCTCAGTACTCTGTAGGAGACTTAGTACAGAGATAGGTCCATTGTACTCAAGATGGGTCTGATAAGGGCTGAGTAGAGGGGCACTATTACTTTCTTGGACCTGGATGCCATACCCTTGCTTATGAGTTGGGCAAAATTGAATGATTTTTTTTTAACATCTTGGCTATTTGTTCATCAAACACCAGACTATTGTCTACATATCGTCCCAGAAAACTAACAATCGGGTCAATTCTTATGGGTGTTTTGTCAATGAAGAAATTAGCTTAAGTGGACACTTTCCCAAAGGGCATTATAACAACATTTCTTTGCATTGAGTTTTAATCTGTGTCTTTTGCACTAGTCATTTCTTTGTCTTAGACCCTCTTGTAGAATGTTGGCGTCGTGATATGTTCCTGTTTACAGTCATCTGCAAATTTGGCAAACCAGAGGCCTTTGACATTAACCTTGACTTCTGAGAAGTATATGCCAACCAGGGGCTGGCCCAGCACAGTGCCTTGTGTTACTTCACTGGTAACCATTCTCTTGGTGGAGGTGGTGTCACTGATTCTGACTTCTTTGGTCCTATCTGTGAGCCAGCTAGCAATCCAGTGAGTTATGTAGGGATTTATGCCATGTTCTGAGAGTTTGATAACAATACCTGACTGGGTTATCATATCAAATGTCTCGGTCAGGTCATGTTAGGCGGTATGCACCATTTTCCCCTTATCCATACCATGGTGATCCTCTCAATGAAGTCTACCAGGGTAAGTAGGCAAAACCTTCCCTTAACAAAGCCAAAATGGGATGGGTTCAGTGTTTGTAGGTTGTCACTGTACTGACCATTTCCATGATAACCCATCCCATGGCTTTGCATTATTAGACTTGTCAGACTGATGGCTCTGTAGTTCCGAGGGTCAGTTGATGGTCTACCCTTATGAAGAGAGATGACCATTGTGGCCCTCCATTCACCAAGTATGCAAACTGTTTTGAGGCTGTAGTAGAGGAGCATTTCAAGTGGTCCTGCTATACGTCATGTTTTAGGCTATTTAAGAGGCAGACAGGGATATTGTTGGGGCCCATTGAAGCAGTGTTTATGTCCTTAATGAGCACCTCAAGGACCTGCTCCACACTCATGGGATATGCAAGAAGGGATTTCACAGGGGGTATTGTGGTGGGAGTGGAGGTTGAAGTTAGAGCTAAATTTGTCAGCTGTCAAGTTTGCTATGTCACCTTCATCAGTTAAAGTTGTGTTATTTACAATGAGTTCTGCACACTGGTATTACCTTTAAGATTCCCTAGATAACTGAAGAAGGTCATTTGTTTGTCCTTAGTCTAGGAGGCTATCCTGACCTTGTAAATGACCTTGTTAGACCACTTAGCTTCTTATTTAGTTGAATCGAAGCTCTCTTGTCTCTATCAGAGTTGCTGTTTCTTATTTTGCCATGACTTTTTTCCTTTTGTTATATAGCCTGTTATGGTAAGGATTCTACCAGTGTGGTTTGTTTTTAGTGTCAGATGTAGGCTTACTTCTGGTAGGTATGGCAACCTCAGTGGAGCCATTTACATTTGTATAGGGTTTCTGTAAATAATTCTTCATAGGTAGGTATGTTTTCAGGGTATGGGAGAGCTGTGAATTTTGACAAACTTTAATATCCACCAAATTAAAATCCACAAAGTTTAAAATCCTCAAAGCTTTCAGGTTAAACCACCCTTCCTCAATGTAATAAAAATTCAAATTAAACAAGTCATTATATATATAGAACTCATGACACAGCCAACCAATCAAAAAAGGGATTCATTAAAACACAATTAAAACATAAAACATAGTTTTACTATATGTATAAAACATAAATATATTATAAAATGTATACTTCTTCATAAAAATATAAATATTCACAAAATATCTGTAATGTAATCTGTTTCTCTTTTAAAACTGGTTTTATACTTAGTGCTGCATTAAGACCTGGGATTTTATCTGCATTTAGCTTTAAGATCCAATTATATTCTGCTATCTCTAATTTATTCTTAATATCCCTTCCCCTAATATTAGGAAAAAACACTTGGACTACCCTAAATTTAAAACTATGCTCTGACCATTTCTCAAAACAGTGTTTTGCAAGGGCATTAGTTAAACCTTTCCTTTTTAATATATGAAACATGCCCTGTAATTCTGTCCTTAAGTACTAAATGTACTTACATAAAAAGCTGGGCAAGCTAAGCAGGTGCTAAATACACCACGTTTTCAGTAGTACAGGTTGCAAAATATCTAATCTTAAAACTCTCTAGTGTTACTGGATGTATGAAAAATCTATATTTCAAAATGAACTTACAGTTCACACAGTTATGGCATGGAATGGAACCAGGTCTACAACTGTGCTTAGGTTTTTTAATATTGTTGACCTCCTTAAAGCACAGTTGTTGTTTAATGTTCCTTCTTTTTCTATAAGAAAAACGTGGGATCCTACCTGCAATATTAATTAATTTAGGCTGAGCACGTAGAATAGTCCAATTATTTCTAATAATGCTCATAACTCTATTAGTTCTAACATTATAAGTAGTTATGTATCTAGAAGGGCCCTTGTTAGTCACTTTGTTCCTAGTGATGCTCTAATACCCATTATGCATAAAATATGGTCTTGCTGAAAAAAATTTCACACTATCCACATAATCATTTGTATACTTTAATAGCCCTTCATCATATTGTCTTGCCCTAAATTTATAATTTATTTCATTAATCTGTTCATGATATATCTGTTTGTTAGTTTTTAATCTACCAAACCTAAGTTATTGACTTCTTACAATACCTCTAAATGCATGTTGAGGATGCATAATAGTTCTATGCAAAAACTTAGTAGCTTGAACATCCTTTCTGTGTTCCCTAGTTTGCATCATACCAACTTCTCTAGTTAAACAAACATCAAGAAAAATAATTTTATCTCTAGAAAAGTTCATTTTGAACCTAAGAAAACAAGTGGTACTATCAAGATAATCGACAAAGGCCTCCAAATTCTGTTCACTTCCTGTCCAAATTAAACAAAACAAAAAAAAAACATCATCCACAAAACTTGAATAAAATGCAATATCTAAAGAGTAAACATTATTAATACCAAAGATATAATTCTTTTCCCAGTGATTCAAAATCAAATTGGCATATGCATTTGCCATAGACATCCCCATGGCAACCCCAGACACTTGATGGTAAAGCTACTGCTCAAACAAGAAGACATTGTTTTGAGAACTTCAAGTAATGAGCAAATAGTCTCAATCATCCTTCCTGTCTGTTCACTCTTATCACACAGGAACTATCTGGTGGCATCTATCTGTACTGTAATCATTGGGTATTACGGTAAATAAAGAAACTATATCTAAGGTAACAAAGTAAAAATCAGCACAAGTATTACCTTCATACCATTTGTAAAGTTTATACAGGAAACCACCTGTATCCTTTATATAACTTTTAATTTCATTCAAACAAGGGCTTAACATGTTTGAGGTATGGAGAGACTGGTTTGGTGATTCATCATTTACCTAATACAATATGTCTAATTGTTGGGGGTCTGTAGAGTTTTATGTATCTCTGGGAGCCGATATAGAAAAGGGGTCACAAGGTGAGAAACTAATAAATAATTAAACAGTTCTACAGAAATATCATTAGAGAGTTGCAGATCATTAATAAAGCTATTAACTCTATGGATAATATCTTGCAGCATTATAGGAGTAATTTTCTTAAACACTCTCACATTCATTAAAAATTTGTTCATAAGATTAACATATGTGGTTTTATCTAATAACACAGTAGCCCCACCCGTATCTACCCATTTAATCATTATAACAGGATTTTCCTTTAGTCTAAGCAAAGCATCAGACTCTTCTTTAGTCAGATTATATTGTTTAACAGTTCTATATTCGGTATGCAACTCCTGAATTTGTTTTTCACAGACATCATGAAACGCGGTAATAACCAGGGCACTAACAGGCACGAATATACTAGACCTTTTTAAAACATTAGCAGAATTAGATGTGTCTTTAAAAATTAATTTCAAGTTCAAATTATGGACAAACATTTTTAAATCAGTTAAGGCATCTACCAAAGAATCACTGCTACAAGGTACAAAATGCAATCCCTTACGTAATAATGAAATGTCAGAATCAGTCAAGGTTAGGATAGAGAGGTTAACAACCACCCATTCATCATTTATTTCCTGATATTTGAACGACTCCATGTTTCTAGGCCGTGGTAACTTCTTTCGATTCCTTTGTCTCTGCCTTTTGTTCTCCCGCTGGACGCCATTCTCCTTTTGACTTCTATTTTCTCCAGTAACTGCAGCTTCAGTAAAGTTTGTGGTTACTGAAAACCTCACTTTGTACTGGAGTGTTGGAGCCAATAGTATCATTTCTTCCTGTCTCAGTAGCTCTTTGATCGGTGGATATACCTACCTCCAATGAAGTACCATGCACTTAAATATTTTGCTCAATTGGAAGGTTACTTCTAGTTTCGGGTATTTCATATAAATCTAAACCATATATTGAGCTCCTCTGAGGGTTATTCATTGTAGTTATTATGTATTCTGTCCTCCCTTTAGGCCAGGAGAAGATATGACCATTCTGAAAATTGTGAATGTCATGCTATAATTTATGTTTTTAGTATGCTCGAGACGTTTGTCATATTCATTCAAATGCTCCAGCATTCTGTTGTAAATATCAATACAATCTTTAAAACATGGCAATATTCCCCTCCAAAGTAGAAATGTTCTTATGCAGCTCCCTTTCTATTTCATAGAAAAAGTCATTCATCAGCTGTATATAATCCAACTTAGCTTCAAGTTCAACTGCTGCCACTTTTTCAAGAATACAGGGTACAAATTGCCGTACATAGGCATTTTAAGGATCCTTAGCCCTCTAGAGGCTATGCCAAGCTCTAAATATGCCTGAAAACTCATTCTTTGCCATTGCAGATGCTTAAGTACCTGCACTTTTTTCTCTAGTATGGACAGTTGTTGAGCAAAGTCTGTCATGTCATTAACAGAGCTACTCACAGTTTTAGATGTAGCTGTAGCTGCATTTTGTAGCAGTGGATTAGAAGACATAACAAGCATGTCACTTAAAGTCCGATTTAATCTTTCAGAAAAAGACATATCCAGTTGTGGTTCTGAAACTACGGGCTGTGTCATAGTGTACAACTTACAGTTACCAACTCATGATTACTTACCAAAAAAAGGACTGAAATCGAGTTAATGCTGGTCAACAGCAAAATCCAAAGAAGAATCAAAACGAAAAAAAAAAAAAAAAAAAAAACAGACCAGCCAAGTCAGAAAACGAAGTTTAATATCCACCAAATTAAAATTCATCAAAGTTCAAAATCCACAAAGCTTTCTGGTTAAACCACCCTTATTCAGCATAATAAAAATTCAAATTAAATAAGCCATTATATATGTAGAACTCATGACACAGCTAAACCAATCAAAAAAAGGGATTAATGAAAACACAGTTAAAAAATATAAAACATAGTTTTACTATATGTATAAAACATAAATATATTATAAAAATATATACATTTTCTGCATAAAAAATCAAATATAATATTCGCATAATATCTATAATTTAATCTGTTTCACCTTTAAAATTGGTGTTATACTTAATGCTGCATTAAGACCTGGGATTTTATCTGCATTTAGCTTTAAGATCCATCTATATTCTGCTATTTCTAATTTATTCTTAATATCCCCTCCCCTAATATTAGGAAAAAACACTTGGATTACCTTAAATTTGAAACTATGTTCTGAACCTTTCTCAAAACAGTGTTTTGCAAGGGCATTAGTTAAAACTTTCCTTTTAATATCTGAAACATGTCCTGTAATTCTGTCCTTAAGTCTCCTACTACATATCCCCTCCTAATATTAGATACCAAAAACTAAGCCAGTTATTAAAATCAACCACTTTGTGGTCATACTGTGGCATCATCCTTGGTGAAGGTAGAATGCTGCTCAGTATAAGGCATGTACCTGTTTGTGACACATATTCAGAGAGATTCATACCATCTGTTTTCATATAGTCCAGTGAGGTATGCCCTAAGCATTTCTGTGTTATGGGTTAAAGTCCTAAGAACCAGCTTTATAGGTTTGCTATTGTACAGGGAACTGCTAACTACCACCGGCACAGAGCAGTGAACAGCTTTGTGAAAATGCACCTAATTTATACAAGACAGAAATATGCTGAAAACTAACTCCTGTGCCCTCTGACCAATAAATAAGTGCACTTTAAGCTCCTGGGGATGCCTCCCAACTCATAGAGACCAGATAAACAGTTTCTGCCACAAGACAGGGGATCCTGTAACTTCGTAATGTAAAAGCACAGCAAAAGTAGCTCTCAAGTGCAGAATAACATCCAAATTAGTCCCTAACAATCACTCTGGCTGATGAAACAATCTCATTTTAAGCCTCCCTGTGTGTTTCCCAACTCAGACTGACCAGGCTACTTTACTACTGTCATTAGAACAGCAGACCCATTCTTAATACAAAAACACACTTTGGTTACTCAAAAGTGAATAGGTACCAACTAGCTACAAGTAATTGTCCCCTTAAGCCTCCTTGTTTCCCAACTTGGGGAGACCAGGCTACCTTTCTACTCCCACTAGAATTACATTTGAAGCCTTTTCAATGTGAAAACACACTTTAGTTAGCCAAAAATGAAAAGGTATCTGAAACAAATCAACACACACACATCAAGGCAGTTTCAAAGTACCCTAACAGTCTAAGGGGAGGACTGGAGAAACATGGATATAATATTCTGTTAACTGCACTTTAAAAATGTAATAATTTATTTATAAAATATTGTAAACAATATAAATATTTAACATAATGTATTGCTTATGTACAGGATCACCCCAGTACACAAATCTAAATATTGTGTACACTTCCCTTGCTTGAACTACTGTACTTCCTGATACTACAGTCATAGTTTAGCTTCATTTTGCATTTTATATTTATGCTTCCTACAAAAATAAAAATATAAATATAAAGACTCATAAAAAGTAAAAAGTCAGTGGGCATTCAGAAGCCATATAGCTGAAACACTCATATGCCCTCAGCGGTTA